>NC_082723.1:32079675-32395092 GCF_030144855.1 Hypanus sabinus | reverse complement strand
CCATTTGCCTTTCGAAACAACTCTTAAAAGTCTCTAATGTATCTGCCTCAACAACCAACCCGGGCAGTGCATTCCAGACACCCACCACTCTTGCCCCTCACACCTCCTTTGAAATTACCCCCTCTCATCTTTAATGCATTCCCTCTAGTGCTAGACACTTCAACCCCTGGGGGAAAGATACTCTCTGTCTGCCCTATCTATGCCTCTCGTAATCTTGTAAACCTCTATCAGATCTCCCCTCGGCCTCTGCCACTCCAGAGAAAACAAACCAAGTTTGTCCAATGTCTTGCGATAGCTCATGCCCTCTAATCCAGGCAGCGTCCTGGTAAAACCTCCTCTGCACCCTGTCCAGAGCCTCAACATCCTTCCTATAGTGGGGCGACCAGAACCGTGTGCAATGTTCCAGATGCTGCCTAACTGGAGTTTCATAAAGCTGCAGCATAACTTCCTGATAATAAACCTGTTTCTGATTGTGATTCTAAACAGTGAGCCACTATTCCTTCTGATTGCTAAATTAGCAACAGGAGAGCATGTGTTTAAAATTAGCATGGAGGTATAAAGGAGAGGTTAGGAAAACATTTTCACGTTGAGGGTTATTAGGATATGGAATGGATTAGTGCTGAGACAGCTGGTGCTGTGCATTTGTACCCAGGGGCTGGCAGTGGCCTCTCGTCAACCAAAAGGGATCTCGTGTGTTCTCACCTGCTGGGGTTATCAAAAAGTTGTTTCAGAATCAGGTTTATTGTCACTGACAAATGATGTGAAAAATGCTGTTTGTGTGACAGCAGTACATGAAATATGTAAAAAAAATTACCATGTTATATTTAAAAATCAATGCACAGTGAAAAGGGGCATCATGAGTTAGTGTGCATGTGTTCAGAAAGCGGGTGGCGGAGGAGAGGGAATTGTTCCTGCATCGTTGAGTTTGTGTCGTCAGGCCCCTGTACCTCTTCCCTGAGGAGACGGGGGTATGGCCTGCACGGTGAGGCTCAGTGGTGATGGATACCGTCTTTTTCAGTCAGCGATTCTTGGAGATGTCCTCAGTAGTGGGGAGGGTTGTGCAGTGTGGTGCGATGGGGTCTGAGTCTACAACCCTCTGAAGCCTCAGATTTATTTATCACAGGCACGTTAAAACACGCAGTGAAATGTGCCGTTTGCGTTAACGACCAACGCAACCTCAGGCAGCGCTGGGGGCAGCCCACAAGCGTCACCTCACATTCCAGCGCCAATACTGCATGCCCGCAGCGTTCATCAGAACAACACGAGCAGCAGTAACAACAACTGCAGAACAAGCCCCTTTCCCATTCTCCCACCCCTTCACACAGACAGGCCTCGAACCCCAGGGCAGGCCACTTCTGGGCTTCCAGCCTCCAGTCCTTGGCTCGGACTTGCAGACATATTGGGCCCTCCATAAGATGTCAGAATGCTCTCTACTGTACATCTGTAGACATTTGCAAGAACCTTTGCTGACAACTCTCTTCAAATTCCTAATGAAGTATAACAGCTGATTGTAATTGAATCAGTAAAGACCCTCTGAGATGTTGATACCCAGGAACCTGAAGCTGCTCACGGTCTCAGAGGAAGGGCAGCAGTCTCGGGTGAACACCTCCACCTATAGGTTCCCCTTCATACTGCACCTGGAGCTGTCTCATCGTCACTGGGTCTGAACCACGCATCTCCCTCACCAGCAGGACTGGGCAAATCAGAGTCAGGTTTATTATTGCTGACATCCCGTACGTTGTGAAGTGAGTCATTCTGTGCCAGCAGGACAGTGCAATACCTCAAGTATATGATCACAGAGCGAAAATAGCCATAAAGTGTTTATGAGTGAGTGAACCATTCAGAAATCTGATGGTGGAGGGGAAGTAACTGTTCCTAAAATAATGAGTGAGTGTCTTCAGGTTCCTCGACCTCCTCCCTGATGGTAGCAATGAGAAGAGGGCAGGTTCTGAGTGCTGGGAGTCCTTAAAGATGGATGCTACCTTTCTGAGGCTTGGTCCTTTGAAGCTGAACACTGTGGAGGCTAATGCCCATGACGGAGCTGGCTGAGTTTACAACTTTCTGACCCTGTGCAGTGGCCCCTCTGTACCACACAGTGATGCAACCAGACAGAATGCTCTCCACAGTACATCTGTAGACATTTGCTTGAGTCCTTGGTGACATACTAAACCTTCTGAGTTAGTTCCACACCTCAGGAAGGGTAAAAGCTTTAAAGGTCTCTGCTTACAGCTGCTGACTTTGGAGTCTGTGCATTGTCAATGCAGGAGACAAATGTAAGAAGTGGGAACTGAACCAAAGACCAGAACTTGGAAAGCTTTAAACTGTTATTTTAGATTCTAATCACTTTCTCGAGAAGTTTTGAATGTACCCACTGTGGCAGCTGTAGGGAACATCATGGAATAACCTTATCGGTTCAAGTGAAATTGTTCCCCTGAGAGAATCAGAGTCTTTAATCAGGGAAAATAATATCTGGAGATTGTGAAACAGGTTAGGACTTCAGTTGATTGATAGGGCATTATGATGGGACGCACCCAGTCAGTCACGTTGCACCCGGGCCAGCTGCCGACAGCAGACCCTTCCCCTCAGGGATTCTAGCAGTTCCAATCTGGAACTAATTACCAACAAACACTGAGAAGGGAAATACTGGGCACAATCGTATTGTTCTCTTGCAGATTCTTTGTAGCCTAAATCAAAGATTTAAAACTTTGTTTTAAAGATTAGTTGCATTAGTCACACATACATTGAAATCGAAACATAAAGCGAAATGTGTTGTTTGCGTCAATGGCCAACGCAGTCCGAGGATTGCTGGGGACACGTGTCACCATGCTTTTGGCACCAACACAGCATGCTCACAACTTATTAATCCTAACCCTTTAAGAGCCTTTGGACTCTTTAAAAATGTAATTAATTTATTTAGCAATACAACATGGAACAGACCTTTCCGGCACAATGAGTTGCACTGCCCAGCGACCCATCTCTTTAACCCCATCCTAATCACAATCACCAGTGGATTCTAGTTCATTGGGACACATCAGGACCAGTACATTTTGGCCCATTGAAGTGGCTACCCCAGTTATCTAAAGTTTCATGGAAATAGTTAAAAAGATATAAAAACACAAACTAATTTTAACTGAGTAACAAATTGTATATTTAAATGAAATGCAGAACAAATTGGAGCACAAGCAATAGTACTACAAAATAGTACAGTACTACAAAACTGTGTATTAACTCGTAATAGTTGTCGCCAGAGGAATTCATCCAATGTATGTTGCTATGTTCTTTCGATTGACTGTAAATGAACTAAATCAGTGCAGACACCTAATACAGATAATGGACTGCCTTCATACAATGCTTTCAACAATTGCACCCTTAAATCTTCAATTTCATTGCAACATGCAAGATGATTGTCAATACCTTCAAGTTCTCTGGAGGTCTTAACTTGTTGAAGTTGTGAGTCATTTTATTTTCACTCCCAGCCGTTTCTGGCACCTCCAAGTCTGAATGCTTGAAACCTCAGCGAGCTAAATAGATCTGAATTGTCTTGCTGTTTATTTCTCACAAAAAAAATCACTGCTTTTTGAACACAAACACACACAACTGAAGCTATTTAAAATCTGTTCGCTCTAAGCCCAGTGTTAAGTGGGACAGCTTCAAGTTCCTCGGCGTCAACATCTCAGAAGACCTATCCTGGGCACAATACACCATAACGAAGAAGGCTCACCAGCTTCATTAGGAGTTTGAGGAGATCTCGTAAGCCACCAAAGACTCTTGCACATTTCTAAAGAGGTACAGCGGAGAGCATTGCATCTGGTATGGAGGACGCATTGACCAGGATTGTTAATGGGTGCAGAAGGCTGTAAACAGAGCCAGCTCATCATGGGCACTAGCCACTCCATCATCGAGGATACCTTTAAAAGGTGGTGCCTCAGGAAGTTGGAATTCATCACTAAGGACCCCACCCAGGACATCACCCAGGACATGCCCTCTTCACATTCCTACCATCAAGGAGGAGGTACAGGAGCCTGAAGATCTACGGTCAATGTCTCAGGACAGCTTCTTCCCCTCCATCATCAAATTTCTGAACCGAAGAACCCATGAACACTACCGTCCCGTTTGCATTTATCTGTTTATATTCATCCTTATAGTGATTATTTTATGTTTTGCGCTGTCCTGCTGCCAGAAAACAAATTTCCTAAAGCAATTCAGTGATAATAAACCTGAATTGGATTCTAATATTTCTTGAGAAGCCAAAACATTAAATCGTAACTATGCAATGAAAATGGGTGTGTACTGTACGTGTCATGAATTATCATGAGCAGAGTCTTAACAAGTCACGTTTCTTATAGCAAGCTTTGCTTCTGACTGCAACATTTTATTTGTCTAAAGAGCAAACACGAGGAAACCTGCAGATGCTGGAAATTCAAACAACAACACAAACACTCTAACTATCTTTCCTTTCAGTTAGTCCTGACGAAGGGTCTCGGCCCGAAACGTCAACAGTGCTTCTCCTTATAGATGCTGCCTGGCCTGCTGTGTTCCACCAGCATTTTGTGTGTGTTGTTATTTGTCTAAAATCTGGATGAAATCATGAAGTCACTAAGTACCAAGTCAGAACGTGTCATCGCCTCTCTTTATCAAGGTAGGGACTCAGGAGCAGGGCTCTGGCCTTGACGACAATCTCGGAGAGATGACTGACAGGATGAATGGACACACAGGAGGGGAGCAGATTCAGATTCATTTATTTATCACACGGAACACGTGGTGAAATGTGTCATTTGTGTTAACAACCAACACAACCTGAGGATGTGCTGGGGGCAGCCCACAAGTGTCATCATAGCACGTTCACAGTATTCAGCAGAACAACACAGAACGCAAAACTCAACAACAGGCCAAGGCCTGTCTCCGTCCCTCCACCCACAAGCACTGACAGACCCCCAGCTCGATGTCCAGACTTCTGATTGACCTTCAGGCTCCAATCTTTGGTATCGACTTCCAGACTAACTGATAACAGGATCCCTGACTCCAGACGTGAACTCTGATCGGCCCTCACGCCTCCTGATCAGACAGTCTCCTGGTCACTGACCTTCCAGCACGGAGCAGAGGCCTGGACTGCGGGTGTCCTTCACCACCCAATCACGCCGTTAGACTTTGAACACGGAATGCCTGTCCTCTAACTCCTCCACATTCCTGTCCCGAACCCTAATCTGACCTCTAACTTCCCTCTTTCCCCAAAACCAACCCTACATAATAAAAAGCGGCCAAGCCTGAGCCATGGCCTTGAGGGAGGCCACAGTTCAGTAATGCAGGCAGCGGGGGAGGGCTGAGGCTATGTGGACACTTCCTCCATGAGGACCTTCCGTTCACCTTCTTGGTCTCCAGGGGATCTTCCCCACCTTCTCCTTTTGCCCAAAATAACTCTCCGCTCATCCGGGCTGCTGCTTTCTTGCATTTCAGACTTTTACCCAAGGGAATTGGCTGTGAAAGAAAGAGATTCTTAACTGCCTTAACAGCTTAATGGAAATTAACTCCACAGTGTGGGCAAGATCTTCTCTAAAAAGAGCACAGGACCGGCCCTCCAGTCCTGGTGTTGTGTCAAACTAATGAATACCTTCCAGCCACACAGTGTCCCGTTCCTGGATGTTCATGTGTCTATCTCTATTGTACCTGCCTCTACCACCCTCCACTCCCTGGATTAAAGAAGCCTACCTCCCTTGAACTTCCCCTCTCACCGGAAATGTGTGTTCTTCTGTATTAGACATTTCGACACGGGGGATGGGAGGGGTATGGAGGGCTCTGTCCCAGACACAGGTCGATGGCACTAAGCAGAATAATAGTTCAACGTGAGCCTGTCTCGGTGCTGTAGTGCTCTATGACTCCAGAAGATACTGGCTATCGATGTCTCTTATAATCTGATGTACACCTATCAGGTCACTCCTCAGTCTTCGGCATAATGGAGAAATCACCCCGTTTGTCCAGCTTCTCGTTATAGCCCATACCCTCTAACCAGGAGAGCATCCTGGTAAACCTCTCCTGCACCCTCTCCAAAGGCCCAACTTTCCTCCTATCATGGGCAACCAGAACTAAACATAACAAGCCGCAAGTGTCAGAAATATGTTGACTGGGGAACGCAATGCTTCCCCTCACGAGGGCATGCCTACCAAATGCCTTCATCCCCACCCTTTCTACTTGTGTGGCCACACTCAGGGAGCTATGGACTTAAACCCCAGAATCTCTCCGTACATCAAAATAAAGTACCTGGGCAGAAATCCATTCAGAGCTGTGTTCGTGGAGACACTAGGAACATACCCAATATTCCTCTGGATGGATCAGTTTGCAAAGTTCAAGGTAAAGTTATTATCAAAGTAAATATATGTTAGCATGTACTGCAATGAGATTCATTTTCTTGCGGGCATTCACAGGGAAAAGGGCAGACAATAGAAAGTACAAAGAAATTATACAAAGGCAAGCAAATGCAGACAACCAATGTGTAAAAGGCAAATTGTGAAAAATACTGAGACTAAGCTGTAAAGAGTCCTTGAAAGTGACGATGTAGTTTGTAGAATCAGCTCAGAGTTAAATTAGATTAGCTTTATTTGTCACATGTACATTGAAATATACAGTGAAATATATTGTGTCAAATCAGATCAGTAAGGATGTGTTTGTGTCGCCATGTCAACAATGCGTGCCCCCAATTTACTAATCCTAACCTGTATGTCTTTAGACTGTGGGAGGAAACCGGAGCACCCCTAGGAAACCCTCATGGTCACAGGTAGAATGTACAAACTGGTTGCAGACAGCGAATGGTGATCCCTGGCGTTGTCAAGCATTACACTACCATACCACTATGATAACTGTTTCTCTCCCTGTGGTGAACTACATATACCTGTCTGGACACGCCCCCTGCTGACTGCTCCTGTGGCTCCTCCCATAGACCCCTGTATAAAGGCGATCACAGCCTGAACCCGGCCTCTCAGTCTCCAGGATGTAGTATGGTGGTCACTCACTGTTCCTTCTTCCAGTCAATAAAAGCCGATATCTCGCCTTACGTCTCAGACTGAGTTATTGATGGTGCATCACTCCTCACAGGTGCTGCCTGACCTGCTGAGATTTTCAGTAGTTCCAGCTCTAAACACCTCGATTCTGGCTGCTATAGATGGTTCTTGATGTGTATTTAATATTTCAGTAATATTTGATTAATCTTGTAAGTATATTGTTTGATTAAGCATTCCTTATTGTTTACAGAATTCATTACAGGTTATACACACAGTAAACGTACGTGAACACATGCGTTGTTACACCACCACAACATAAGTGTGCACCCCACTAAAGTAAAAGTAAAGTGTACACATTCTCCCAGGCTCCTGTACTTTCCTTTTGATAGGTTTTTGAAATTACAAAACATAATAGTTCCTTCCAGACAACAATGGCTGTCTCCATCACAATGGGAACTTCCACACTACACAGTGTATAAGTTTCTCCTGTGAAACCTCCCTCCACTCTTCACCTTCATACAGAGAATGTGTTGGAAAGTAACGACCAAGCAGCCAACTAGCACTGACATCACTTTTCAATGAAGGTGTCATCTTTATATATGTTAGTGTGAAATTGAGTAGCGCCACTTCTCGTCATTCCTCTCTGCATCCCCTCAGGCCCACGCCCTCTTGACCTGTGACTGCTTGGGTTTCCTCAGTGACGGGTGAGTTACACACAGTAGCCTCTGTGAATGGCTGCCTTGGACTGGGAATAGACTGAGGATGTCACAGTAGGGTGGAGCTTAACACAACACTTCACAGTACCAGCAGTCATGATCAGAGATTCAACGCCCGGCACTGTCTGTAAGGAGTTTGTACGTTCTCACCATGACTGCATGGCTTTCCTCCAGGTGCTCTGGTTTCCTCCCATATTCCAAAGATATATTGGTCAGGGTTAGTAAGTTGTGGACATGCTACATTTGCGCCAGAAGCATGGAGGCACTGCCAGCTGCCCGCAGGACATCCTTGGACTACGTTGGGAAGGAACTCAACATGCAGAAGGTGGGCATGTTCAAGGTTTTCTCCTGTAAAGGATAAACACAAGAGATTCTGCAGATGTTGGAAATCCAGAGCAACGCACACAGAATGCTGGAGGAACTCAGCAGGTCAGGCAGCATCTGTGGCGGGGATAAACAGTTGATGTTTCAGGCCAAAACCCTCCCGAAATGCTGACTGTTTATTCCTCTCCAAAGATGCTACCTCAGAATATGTTGGTTATTGACACACAAGGGCGCATCTTGTCATATGTTTCGATGTATATATGTGACAAATGAAGCTTGTCTCATCTCTTTTCATTAAGTATATCATCCGCCACCTTCCCAAACACTAAACCATGGTCCAACATCCATCTGTTTCCAATCTCTCCGGTCACAGTCAAACAACTTGCTTATTGAAAGAGTGTGTCCTTCATTAGATTGTTATCAGGATATTCTTAGCAGAAAATGAGTCATGGAAAAACAAATGGCCTGAGGAATAGGCGATGTAGTACTGACCAACAGACCATGCAATAGTTTTGAATATCTGTAGCTACTCCGAGTTTATAACATGATTGCAAAAGCTCTGTCTAAATGCTCTCTTGACAAACTGCCAATTCTCCAATATTGATGAATTGCAAAGAGGTAAAATCAGAAATCAGATTTTCCCCAACAGCATTGTGCAGAACAACCCCTGCACAGAAATTCTAAGCATCCTTCCCAAGTATTTGTGTATTTACAGGAAAATATCTCAATGCTGATGAGATCCTTCATCATGTTCTGCTGACAGATCCAAGTACTTCACAAATTATCACATAGTTTCTGCAGAGTCGTTAAAGGCTGCTGCTAATTTACACATACATTTCTACAACCAGCCACTGAGGTAAATCTGAGAATCAGAGTCAAATTTATTATCACTGGCACATGACGTGAAATTTGTTGTTTTGCGGCAGCAGTGCAGAGCAAGTCATAAAGTTACAAAATTAAATAAATAGAGCAAATAAAGAATAATGAGGACATGTTTATGTATTCGTGGACTGTTTAGAAATCTGATGGCAGAGGGCAAGAAACTGTTCCTGAATCATTGAGTGTGGGTCTTCAGGCTCCTGTACCTCCTCCCTGATGGTAGTATTGAGGAGAGGGGTCTTCAGGCTCCCGTACCTCCTCCCTGATGGTAGTATTGAGGAGAGGGGTCTTCAGGCTCCCGTACCTCCTCCCTGATGGTAGTATTGAGGAGAGGGGTCTTCAGGCTCCTGTACCTCCTCCCTGATGGTAGTATTGAGGGGAGGGGTCTTCAGGCTCCTGTACCTCCTCCCTGATGGTAGTATTGAGGGGAGGGGTCTTCAGGCTCCTGTACCTCCTCCCTGATGGTAGTACTGAGGAGAGGGGTCTTCAGGCTCCCGTACCTCCTCCCTGATGGTAGTATTGAGGAGAGGGGTCTTCAGGCTCCTGTACCTCCTCCCTGATGGTAGTATTGAGGGGAGGGGTCTTCAGGCTCCTGTACCTCCTCCCTGATGGTAGTATTGAGGGGAGGGGTCTTCAGGCTCCCGTACCTCCTCCCTGATGGTAGTATTGAGGGGAGGGGTCTTCAGGCTCCCGTACCTCCTCCCTGATGGTAGTATTGAGGGGAGGGCACATCCTGGATGAGAACATGCCTCAGGGTTGTCGCAGCCTTTTGAAGATGTTCTCGATGGTGGGGAGGCCGGTACCCATGATGGAGCTGGCTGAATCTGCAGTCCTCTGCAGCTGGGTAGTAAAGAGAAGAGGACATATTCTTAGACGGTGAAGCAAATTATCTAATGAGAAGAGGACGTATCCCTAGATGGTGCGGCAAATTTGTAGATGTCACAGCTTTTCCCTGGGTCTTTAAGCTCCTTCTGAAGAGATGGCTGGGAAATTCGGAGATATGAAGAGGGGGAGCAAGAATCTTCAAAACAAGAATCAAGAGGCATTCTTAGTAGGAACCACAGGACAGAGAGACGGGGACAGACTGTGACTGATGAGAGATTCTACTTTGAATGCAGCCCTGGAGATTTCCATATTTAGCAGTGGAAAAGAGGGTCCCAGCACACTACAAGCCTTTCAGTCAATGATGCTGTGCTGACCCTTAACACACTCTGAAATCACTCTAACCCTTCCCTTCCATATGGCCCTCCTTTTCTCTATCATCCATGTACCTCCTAAAAGTCCCCAATATATCTGCCTTGACCACCCCCTCTGGCAGGGTGTTCCACACCCCACCACACTCTGCGTGAAAAAAAAACCTCCCTAAACTTTCCTCTAGTCACCTTAAAGTTATGACCCCTCCCACTATTATCCCAGTGGCATTCCCTCGATCATTTTAATCAAATTGTTTCACAACATCTTCAGCAGTAGCAAATGGATTGCATTACACATTTGATACCCTGGCACTGGGGATGAGCAGCTGAAGACAAACTGGACTGTGGATCAAAAACACAAGAGATTCTGCAGATGCTGGAAATCCAGAGCAACACACACACACAAAATGCTGGTGGAACGCAGCAGGCCAGGCAACATCTATAGGGAGAAGTACGGTCGACGTTTCAGGACTTGACAAAGGGTCTCGGCCCGAAACATCGACAGTGCTTCTCCCTGTAGGTGCTGCCTGGCCTGCTGTGTTTCACCAGCACTTTATGTGTGTTGCTTCAAGGGCAAGTGAACAGACATCACTGGTGGAGCAGCTAGGAAATAGCAACCATAATACAATGTTCATAAAGAGCTACGAAAAGCACAGAGGTGACACCAGGGTACAGATAATCAGCGGGAGGAGGAATCATTTCAATGAGCTGGTCCAGATTGACTGAAGCCAAAGGTTGTTGTGCAAATTGAACAGGGGGAGGACTCAACGGGGAGATGTTTGCAGACTACCAAGTTTGTTGTGCAAATTGAATAGGGGAGGTGTTTGGACATTACCATGAGGGAGATTGCCAGCTCATGAAGGGCCTATGCCTTGGGCTTTCCAAACAGAAGCAGTGACTGGAGGAACATGGTAGAGATGGAGAACCTTCAGAGCAGCACCAGGGAAGAGGAAAAGTTCTTTGGAGTCGTGCAGACAGGAAATAATGTTGTTGTTCACAAAACACCACTTTGGCCACGGTTGTTGTGCTATGACCATTTCGGACTGGAGTTCAAAGTCCATGATCAGCGAATACCAGGGTCAATGCTGTAGACAGGAGCCCGTGAATGGCCGTGTCTAGAGGTCAGAGGCCCCGTGTCAATGCTGTAGACAGGAGCCTGTGAATGGCCGTGTCTGGAGGTTGGAGGCCCCGTGTTTTGCTACAGACAGGAGCCCGTGAATGGTCATGTCTAGAGGTCAGAGGCCCCATGTCAATGCTGTAGACAGGAGCCCGTGAATGGCCGTGTCTAGAGGTCGGAGGCCCCGTGTCAATGCTGTAGACAGGAGCCCGTGAATGGTCGTGTCTAGAGGTCAGAGGCCCCGTGTCAATGCTGTAAGACAGGAGCCCATGAATGGCCGTGTCTAGAGGTCAGAGGCCCCGTGTTTTGCTGTAGACAGGAGCCTGTGAATGTCTGTGTCTAGAGGTCAGAGGCCCCGTGTCAATACTGTAGACAGGAGCCCGTGAATGGCCGTGTCTAGAGGTCAGAGGCCCCGTGTTTTGCTGTAGACAGGAGCCCGTGAATGGCCGTGTCTAGAGGTCGGAGGCCCCGTGTCAATGCTGTAGACAGGAGCCCGTGAATGGCCGTGTCTAGAGGTCGGAGGCCCCATGTTTTGCTGTAGACAGGAGCCTGTGAATGGCAGTGTCTAGAGGTCGGAGGCCCCGTGTTTTGGTGTAGACAGGAGCCCATGAATGGTCGTGTCTAGAGGTCGGAGGCCCCGTGTCAATGCTGTAGGCAGGAGCCCGTGAATGGCCGTGTCTAGAGGTCAGAGGCCCCGTGTTTTGGTGTAGACAGGAGCCCGTGAATGGTCGTGTCTAGAGGTCGGAGGCCTCGTGTCAATGCTGTAGACAGGAGCCTGTGAATGGTCGTGTCTAGAGGTCGGAGGCCCCATGTTTTGCTGTAGACGAGAGCCTGTGAATGGTCGTGTCTAGAGGTCAGAGGCCCCGTGTTTTGCTGTAGACAGGAGCCCGTGAATGTCTGTGTCTGGAGGTCGGAGGCCCCGTGTCAATGCTGTAGGCAGGAGCCCGTGAATGGCCGTGTCTAGAGATCGGAGGCCCCGTGTTTTGCTGTAGACAGGAGCCTGTGAATGTCTGTGTCTAGAGGTCCAAGGCCCCATGTCAATGCTGTAGATAAGAGCCCATGAATGGCCGTGTCTAGAGGTCGGAGGCCCCGTGTCAATGCTGTAGACAGGAGCCTGTGAATGTCTGTGTCTAGAGGTCCAAGGCCCCATGTCAATGCTGTAGATAAGAGCCCATGAATGGTCGTGTCTAGAGGTCGGAGGCCCCATGTTTTGCTGTAGACGGGAGCCTGTGAATGGTCGTGTCTAGAGGTCAGAGGCCCCGTGTCAATGGTGTAGACAGGAGCCCATGAATGGCCGTGTCTGGAGGTCGGAGGCCCCGTGTTTTGCTGTAGACAGGAGCCTGTGAATGGCCGTGTCTAGAGGTCGGAGGCCCCGTGTTTTGCTGTAGACAGGGGCCCGTGAATGGCCGTGTCTGGAGGTCGGAGGCCCCGTGTCAACGCTGTAGGCAGGAGCCCGTGAATGGCCGTGTCTGGAGGTCGGAGGCCCCGTGTCAACGCTGTAGGCAGGAGCCCGTGAATGGTCGTGTCTAGAGGTCAGAGGCCCCGTGTTTTGCTGTAGACAGGAGCCTGTGAATGTCTGTGTCTGGAGGTCGGAGGCCCCGTGTTTTGGTGTAGACAGGAGCCCGTGAATGGTCGTGTCTAGAGGTCAGAGGCCTCGTGTCAATGCAGTAGATAAGAGCCCGTGAATGTCTGTGTCTGGAGGTCGGAGGCCCCGTGTCAATGCTGTAGACAGGAGCCCGTGAATGGTTGTGTCTAGAGATCGGAGGCCCCGTGTTTTGCTGTAGACAGGAGCCTGTGAATGTCTGTGTCTAGAGGTCAGAGGCCCCGTGTCAATGCTGTAGATAAGAGCCCGTGAATGGCCGTGTCTAGAGGTCGGAGGCCCCATGTTTTGCTGTAGACAGGAGCCTGTGAATGGTCGTGTCTAGAGGTCAGAGGCCCCGTGTTTTGCTGTAGACAGGAGCCCGTGAATGGCCGTGTCTGGAGGTCGGAGGCCCCGTGTCAACGCTGTAGGCAGGAGCCCGTGAATGGCCGTGTCTAGAGGTCAGAGGCCCCGTGTCAATGCTGTAGGCAGGAGCCCGTGAATGGCCGTGTCTGGAGGTCGGAGGCCCCGTGTCAACGCTATAGGCAGGAGCCCGTGAATGGCCGTGTCTGGAGGTCGGAGGCCCCGTGTCAACGCTGTAGGCAGGAGCCCGTGAATGGCCGTGTCTGGAGGTCGGAGGCCCCGTGTCAACGCTATAGGCAGGAGCCCGTGAATGGCCGTGTCTGGAGGTCGGAGGCCCCGTGTCAACGCTGTAGGCAGGAGCCCGTGAATGGCCGTGTCTAGAGGTCGGAGGCCCCGTGTCAACGCTGTAGGCAGGAGCCCGTGAATGGCCGTGTCTGGAGGTCGGAGGCCCCGTGTCAACGCTGTAGGCAGGAGCCCGTGAATGGCCGTGTCTAGAGGTCGGAGGCCCCGTGTCAACGCTGTAGGCAGGAGCCCGTGAATGGTCGTGTCTAGTGGTCGGAGGCCCAGGGTTTTGCTGTAGACAGGAGCCCATGAATGGCCGTGTCTAGAGGTCAGAGGCCCCGTGTTTTGCTGTAGGCAGGAGCCCGTGAATGGTCGTGTCTAGAGGTCAGAGGCCCCGTGTTTTGCTGTAGGCAGGAGCCCGTGAATGGTCGTGTCTGGAGGTCGGAGGCCCCGTGTTTTGCTGTAGGCAGGAGCCCATGAATGGCCGTGTCTAGTGGTCGGAGGCCCCATGTTTTGCTGTAGGCAGGAGCCCATGAATGGCCGTGTCTGGAGGTCGGAGGCCCCGTGTTTTGCTGTAGACAGGAGCCCATGAATGGCCGTGTCTAGAGGTCGGATGCCCCGTATTTTGCTGCTGCTGTTGTTGTTCTGCTGACCTTGCGGGCAGACTCATCCACTGGCGCTGCTCCCTGGAAGACAAGCTGATTTGCCTTCATGTGCAGCTGACCCAGGAGCTGCAAACCATGGCTCCAGGACAACAACCCACGCTCTGTCACTGGTCAGGCCATGTTACTCAGGGGCCTGCTAATATTATCTTTGTGACAATGTGCACTATGGTAATTATTTGTGCTGTGTGGGACTGTATGTCCGGTGTTTTGCACCTTGGCCATTGATAAAGACGGTTTAGTTTGGCTGCAGACATGTTCTGTATATGGTAGAATGACAATTGCGCTTGTACAAACTGGAACATTGTGGACATGCTCGTTTGGGCTGTTTGTGTGACAACACTCTTGGCTGCATTCTTAGTTTGTGTTGGTCCTTAACGCAAATGGTGCATTTCACTGCATGTTTTAATGCACATGCGATAAATAAATCTGAATCTATTTATTTACTTCAAGATCCAGCGCCGATCAGGCCATTCCCGCCCACCGAGCAGCGCCAACTAGAAACCCACACATTTAACCCTAGCCTAATCACAGAACAATTTACAATGAGCAATTATCCTACTTTGGACTATGGAGGGGGTTGCAATTCACACACGGGAAGAACGTACAAAACTTTTCTACAGAGGACGCCAGAACTGAACTCTCAACTCGGACGCTACGAGCTGTAATAGCATCAATTGTGGTGCAGACTGGAGACTCGCCATAGACAGGGATCGGAAACAAGATTGCCCTGACCTTTGCTCAGAAATGCGACGTCTGCATCGTAAAGCTATCTGAGGGATCTGTGTACTTTCAGAGCAGTATTTATCTTTCGTAATACTCGGCGCGTTCTGGCTTAAACGAACATTTCAAATCTTTGTTGTTGCTAAAAATACCGCAGCGAACACAGACAAGAGCACCCGCCCCCGGCGTTGAACACGATAAAACCAGAATTACAGAGTATCTCTTGCCACTGATTAACATAAAGACTCCACGCTGTCATTACTGTTAAAAATACAGTATCGTGCAGCTAATTCGGCTGAACTTTTAGAACCGTGCACATCAGTCGTTGCCACAAGCCAGAAATAGCCTAGAATGCAAAATGTAATAGGAAGTTTCAGAAATAGCAGGAAACGTTCCACATGTCTGCTTATCTCGGGACATGTGTAATTACCTCCCGGAACTCTCACGTGGTTTTCCCGGTCCGCAGTTTTGCGGGCTGCCTTCCTTCTCTGGAGAACCGGGCTTGTCTAGTGTGACAAGGAAGTCAGTTCCATTCAATACATTCAACCAATGTAAACAACTGATATCAGAGTCAGGCAGGATCAAAAGTCTGCCTATCTCCAACGTCTTGTCTTTCAGATCCGCAAAGAACTTCACAACCGGAGACACGCACAAGTTACTGGAGCAACTCGGCGAGTCAGCTAGCAGCCATTGAGAGGAGTAAGCGGGAAGCAGTTCAGGAAGGGTCTGCGCCAGAAGCATCATCTGTTTATTCCTCTCCATAGACGCTGCCTGGCCTGCAGAGTTCCTCCAGCATTTTGCGTGTGTTGCTCTGGATTTCCAGCATCTACAGAATGTCCTTTACAGAAGAGACCTTTGAACATAACTGCCTACTGCATGTCGAATTCCTTCCCAACACGCCCAAGGATGTCCTGAGGGCAGCCCGCTGCTGGCATCAGTGTAGCACGCCCACTACTTACTGACCAGAAGCTGTATGCCTTTGGATTTTGGGAGGAGACCTGAGTACCTGTAGGTAACCCATACGGTCACGAGGAGAATGTAGAGACAGTGGCAGGAACTGAACTCTGATCTCCAACTGTACATTCATCACCATAGTCGCTGCCCGCCCAGCCGAGTCCCTCCAGCATTTTGTGGGTGTTGCTCTGGATTGTCAGCATCTGCAGAACCTCTCGTGTTTACGGCAAGGGAAGTGTTTTTGAAAATTTGTCACTTTAGTGATGTGAGGCCAATCTGTAAAGAAAACCCTCCTACACCAGCACTGACAGACCTGATCCTGTGACAAAAAGAAACGGTCTACAGTTTGTCAAATTGGCACCAAAAGAAAAACATTTTAGTTAAATGGGGCATCACGGTAGCTATTACAGCCCGGGGCACCAGGGCCAATGTCCAATTCCAGTGCTGTCTGTGTATGTTCTCTGCCTGTGGACCATGTGGATTTCCTCCAAGTGCTCCAGTCTCCTTCCAGCCCAAATATGTAGGTTAATTGGTCATTGTAAGTTACCCTGTGAGTAGACTAGGGGTAAAAGAGATGGGTTGCTGGGTCGTGTGGCTTGTTGAGTCAGGAGCCAGAAGCCCCAGTTCCACACTGTATCTCTAAGTAAATAAATAAAATTCAAGAATTCTAAATTTACATTGACTTTGACTTTGTCCACAGGTTCTCTTGCCACTTCTGAGGAGAGCCCTTGACCTTGATGGAGGATAGACTAGTACCAGTGATTCAATGTTTGTGTTTTAATGCTGCCATAATTCTCCCTAAATCCATTCATTCTCCTTGACCTGAGATCCAATCTGCCTGCATTTGTCCATCTCCCTCTCTTCCCACTATTACCACCAGGCGAAAGGTGTAGATTTGGGTTCCACGTCATCAGGTTTGAGAGCAGTTGTCACTCTGCAGGCATCAGGCTCCTGAACCACCTTCACTCACCCCAGAGCTGACAGACTCCGTGATTGTGGTCTCACTTTCCAAGCTCCTGCAGCTCATGGTTTGCTTTTTTAACAATAATTTGCATGATTTCTTCTTTTTCACACATTGGATGTTATTTTTGTGGATTCTATAGTGTTTTTGTTTTGTGGCTGCCTGCAAGAAGATGAATCTCATGGTTGTTTATGGTATACATACTTTGTGAATAAATAAACTTTGACCTTTGATACTGTTCTAATGTTAAATGCTTCTTCAACGCTACCTTCACTGTGTTCCCTCCTGTCACAGTAATGCCTGCCAGGCCACCACACATGAAATATCAGCTAACTTCCTGAACCAGGAGCATCTTCCCCAAAGCCAGCGGGAGTTTATACAATAGCAGCCCGCTGCCCACTGCCCAGCTTGACTGCACAGATCACCAGACAGTGCCCCCTAGTGTTGAGAACACTGAGCTTAGCACTCAGCCCATACTCTGCTGCCACCTGCTGATAGATGGTGAATGTGGAGGATTTGCTATATTTGTCTTATTTACATTGAAACATACAGTGAAATGCATTGTTTGTGTAAAATGAGGCATTGGTCAGACCACACTCGGATTATGGTGAGTTGTTTTGGGCCCCTTATCGAAGGAAAAATGTGCTGGCATTTAATAAGGTCCAGAGGTGGTTCACAAGAACGATTCTGGGAATAATAGGGTTAACATGTGAGGAATATTTGATGGCTCTGTACTTACTGGAGTTTAGAAGAATGATGATTGGGGGTGGGGGAATTTCTCAAACCTATTGAATATTGAAAGCCCTAGGTAGAGTGGATATGGAGAGAATATTTCCTATAACAGGTGGGTCTTGGACTAGAGGACACAACCTCAGGTTAGAGGGACGTTCCTTTAGAATAGAGATGAGAAGGAATTTTGTTAGTCAGAGGATGGTGAATCTGTGGAATCCATTGCAACAGACGGCTGTGGAAGTCAAGTTACCGGGTATATTTAAAGTGGAGGTTGATAGGTTCCTGATCAGTAAGAGTGTCAAAGGTTACAGGGAGAAGGCAGGAGAACGTTTATGCCAACGTTTATCGATTCATCCTGAGTTTCTAAGTACCATACGTCAATACTGAGTGCATCAGATAATTATCTCGATTGATTGATGTTGTTCGGGGAGGAAGCATGTGTCCTCTAGGTGAGTATGTGACACCAGTTGGTACCTCAGTTGGTGTGTGACACCAGACCGGAATGTACCTGATTTTCAGACACCCTCTCATCCCACAGAATCAGAAGCAAGTTCATTATCACGGGCACACGTTGTGAAATTGTGAAACTTGTCGTTTTGCGGCAGCAGAACAGTGCAATGCATCATAATAAAAAAATCATTAAATAATGTGCAAAACAAGATCAAAAAATACTGAGGTGGTGTGCATTGTCCATTCAGAAATCCAACAGCAGAGGGAGGAAGCTGTTCCTGAAACACTGACTGTGTCTTCAGGCTCCTGTACCTCCTCCCTGACGGTAGCAATGATGCTGCTCCCAGGTGTGAAGCATTTCATCTCCAGTGCAGCTTGCGAGGGGACCCAGAGCTTCCAGCCATTCTCTGTCCCACGGTCTAACAGAACTTGATCAGAAGCAGAATCAGAATCAGGTTTATTATCACCGGCAAGTGACGTGAAATTTGTTAACTTAGCAGCAGCAGTTCAATGCAATACATAATCTAGCACAGAGAGAAAAAAAATAACTAAAACATAAAATAAAACATAATAATAAATAAACAAGTAAATCAATTATGTATATTGAATATATTATTAAAAATGTGCAAAAACAGAAATGCTGTATATTAAAAAAGTGAGGTCGTGTCCAAAGCTTCAAAGTCCATTTAGGAATCGGATGGCAGAGGGGAAGAAACCGTTCCTGAATTGCTGAGTGTGTGTCTTCAGGCTTCTATACCTCCTACCAGATGGTAACAGTGAGAAAAGGGCATGCACTGGGTGCTGGAGGACTGTAATAATGGATGCTGCCTTTCTGAGACACCGCTCCCTAAAGATGTCCTGGGTACTTTGTAGGTTAGTACCCAAGATGGAGCTGACTAGATTTACAACCTGCAGCTTCTTTCAGTCCTGTGCAGTAGCCCCTCCATACCAGACAGTGATGCAGCCTGTCAGAAAGCTCTCCACAGTATAAATATAGAAGTTTTTGAGTGTATTTGTTGACATGCCAAATCGCTTCAAACTCCTAATAAAGTATAGCTGCTATCTTGCCTTCTTTATGACTACATCAATATGTTGGGACCAGGTTAGATCCTCAGAGATCTTGACACCCAGGAACTTGAAGCTGCTCACTCTCTCCACTTCATATCCTTCTATGAGGATTGGTATGTGTTCCTTCAGCTTACCCTTCCTGAAGTCCACAATCAGCTCTTTTGTCTTACTGATGTTGAGTGCCAAGTTGTTGCTGCGGCACCATTTCCTAGTTGACATATCTCACTCCTGTATGCCCTCTCGTCACCACCTGAGATTCTACCAACAATGGTTGTATCGTAAGCAAATTTGTAGATGGTATTTGAGCCATGCCTATCTACACAGTCATGTGTATACAGAGAGTAGAGCAGTGGGCTAAGCACACACCCCTGAAGTGTGCCAGTGTTGATCATCAATGAGGAGGATATGCTATCACCAATCCACACAGATTGTGGTCTTCCAGTTCGAAAGTCAAGGATCCAATTGCAGAGGGATGTACAGAGCCCCAGGTTCTGCAACTTCTCAATCAGGATTGTGGGAATAATGGTATTAAATGCTGAGCTATAGTCGATGAACAGCATCCTGACACAGGTGTTTGTGTTGTCCAGGTGGTCTAAAGCCATGTGGAGAGTCATTGAGATTGCTTCTGCAATGACCTATTGTGGCAATAGGCAAATTGCAATGGGTCCAGGTCCTTGCTGAGGCAGGAGTTCAGTCTAGTCATGACCAACGTCTCAAAGCATTTCATCACTGTCGATGTCAGTGCTACCGGATAGCCCACATTTTTCTTCTTTGGCACTGGTATTGTTGCCATTTTGAAGCAAGGGGGAACTTCTGCCCATAGCAGTGAGAGGTTGAAAATGTCCTTGAATACTCCTGCCAGTTGGTTGGCACAGGTTTTCAGAGCCTTACCAGGTACTCCATTGGGACCTTCCACCTTGTGAGGGCTCACTCTCTTTAAAGACAGCCTAACATTGGCCTCTGAGACAGAGATCGCAGGGTCATCAGGTGCAGGAGGGATCTTCACAGCTTTCAAAGCAGGCATAGAAGGCATTGAGTTCATCTGATAGTGAAGCATCACTGCTATTCATACTACTGGGTTTCGTTTTGTAGGAAGTAACGTCTTGCAAACCCTGCCAGAATTGCTGTGCATTTGACATTGCCTCCAACCTCATTCAAAATTGTCTCTTCGCCCTTGAAATAGCCCTCCGTAAATCATACTTGGTTTTCTGGTACAGGCCTGGGTCACCAGACTTGAATGCCACAGATCTAGCCTTCAGCAGATGATGTACCTCCTGGTTCATCCACAGCTTTTGGTTTGGGAATGTACAGTAAGTCTTTGTAGGCACACACTCATCCACACAGGTTTTAATGAAGTTGGTAACAACTGCAGCATACTCATCCAGCTTCGAAGATGAATCCCTGAATACAGTCCAGTCCACCGATTCAAAGCAGTCCTGGAGGCGCTCCTGTGCTTCCCTTGTCCAAACCTTCTTGGTCCTCACCACTGGTGCAGAAGTCCTCAGTCTCTGCCTTTACTCGGGGAAGAAGTACAGCTAGGTGATCAGACTTCCTGAAGTGAGGGAGTGAATAGCATGGTAGGCATTCTTGATGGTGGTGTAATAATGGTCCAGTGTGTTGTTTCCTCTAGTGTTGCAAATGATCTGTTGATTTTTTAGTGATTTTTTTTAGTGATTTTAGTGATCCTTAGTGATTTTTTTCAGACTGGCATTGTTAAAATCTCCCAAAACGATGGTGAAGGCATTAGGGTGTGCAGTTTCATGCATGTTGATTCCATATACATGTGAGGGAAAATGACTCACCTTCTTGACAGGCACATTAAGGCCACAACTGGCCCTGTTGTTGCAACAGTCAGGCCTGCACTGTAACAGACGCTGGGCAATACTCAGAAATGGACATCACTGCTGATCCCTCGCCGGGGTGCACGAGGACGTGATTATTACCTGTTGCTGCTGGCTGTCCAGCAGTGGGTTAGCCCGGTCTGTCCAAGCCTGGCTACTGTCGAACCGTGAGCTAGCCCAGTCTGTCCAAGCCTGGCTACTGTCGAACCGTCAACTAGCCCAGTCTGTCCAAGCCTGGATACTGTCGAACTGTGGACTAGCCCAGTCTGTCCAAGCCTGGCTGCTGTCCAACTGTGGACTAGCCCAGTCTGTCCAAGCCTGGCTACTGTCGAACTGAGGACTAGCCCAGTCTGTCCAAGCCTGGCTGCTGTCCAACTGTGGACTAGCCCAGTCTGTCCAAGCCTGGCTACTGTCGAACCGTGGACTAGCCCAGTCTGTCCAAGCCTGGCTACTGTCGAACTGTGGACTAGCCCAGTCTGTCCAAGCCTGGCTACTGTCGAACCGTGGACTAGCCCAGTCTGTCCAAGCCTGGCTACTGTCGAACCGTGAGCTAGCCCAGTCTGTCCAAGCCTGGGTACTGTCGAACTGTGGACTAGCCCAGTCTGTCCAAGCCTGGCTACTGTCGAACCGTGAGCTAGCCCAGTCTGTCCAAGCCTGGGTACTGTCGAACTGTGGACTAACCCAGTCTGTCCAAGCCTGGCTACTGTCGAACCGTGGACTAGCCCAGTCTGTCCAAGCCTGGCTACTGTCGAACTGTGGACTAGCCCAGTCTGTCCAAGCCTGGCTACTGTCGAACTGTGGACTAGCCCAGTCTGTCCAAGCCTGGCTACTGTCGAACCGTGGACTAGCCCAGTCTGTCCAAGCCTGGCTACTGTCCAACTGTGGACTAGCCCAGTCTGTCCAAGCCTGGCTACTGTCGAACTGTGGACTAGCCCAGTCTGTCCAAGCCTGGCTACTGTCGAACCGTCAACTAGCCCAGTCTGTCCAAGCCTGGCTACTGTCGAACCGTGAGCTAGCACAGTCTGTCCAAGCCTGGCTACCGTCGAACCGTGAGCTAGCCCAGTCTGTCCAAGCCTGGCTACTGTCGAACTGTGGACTAGCCCAGTCTGTCCAAGCCTGGCTACTGTCGAACTGTGGACTAGCCCAGTCTGTCCAAGCCTGGCTACTGTCGAACTGTGGACTAGCCCAGTCTGTCCAAGCCTGGCTACTGTCGAACCGTCAACTAGCCCAGTCTGTCCAAGCCTGGCTACTGTCGAACCGTGAGCTAGCCCAGTCTGTCCAAGCCTGGCTACCGTCGAACCGTGGACTAGCCCAGTCTGTCCAAGCCTGGCTACTGTCGAACCGTGGGTTAGCCCAGTCTGTCCAAGCCTGGCTACTGTCCAACTGTGGACTAGCCCAGTCTGTCCAAGCCTGGCTACTGTCGAACCGTGGACTAGCCCAGTCTGTCCAAGCCTGGCTACTGTCGAACCGTGGGTTAGCCCAGTCTGTCCAAGCCTGGCTACTGTCCAACTGTGGACTAGCCCAGTCTGTCCAAGCCTGGCTACTGTCGAACTGTGGACTAGCCCAGTCTGTCCAAGCCTGGCTACTGTCGAACTGTGGACTAGCCCAGTCTGTCCAAGCCTGGCTACTGTCGAACTGTGGACTAGCCCAGTCTGTCCAAGCCTGGCTACTGTCGAACTGTGGACTAGCCCAGTCTGTCCAAGCCTGGCTACTGTCGAACTGTGGACTAGCCCAGTCTGTCCAAGCCTGGCTACTGTCGAACCGTGGACTAGCCCAGTCTGTCCAAGCCTGGCTACTGTCGAACTGTGGACTAACCCAGTCTGTCCAAGCCTGGCTACTGTCGAACTGTGGACTAGCCCAGTCTGTCCAAGCCTGGCTACTGTCGAACTGTGGACTAGCCCAGTCTGTCCAAGCCTGGCTACTGTCGAACCGTGGGTTAGCCCAGTCTGTCCAAGCCTGGCTACTGTCCAACTGTGGACTAGCCCAGTCTGTCCAAGCCTGGCTACTGTCGAACCGTGGGTTAGCCCAGTCTGTCCAAGCCTGGCTACCGTCGAACCGTCAACTAGCCCAGTCTGTCCAAGCCTGGCTACTGTCGAACCGTGAACTAGCCCAGTCTGTCCAAGCCTGGCTACTGTCGAACTGTGGACTAGCCCAGTCTGTCCAAGCCTGGCTACTGTCCAACTGTGGACTAGCCCAGTCTGTCCAAGCCTGGCTACTGTCGAACCGTGGACTAGCCCAGTCTGTCCAAGCCTGGCTACTGTCGAACCGTGGGTTAGCCCAGTCTGTCCAAGCCTGGCTACTGTCGAACTGTGGACTAGCCCAGTCTGTCCAAGCCTGGATACTGTCGAACTGTGGACTAGCCCAGTCTGTCCAAGCCTGGCTACCGTCGAACTGAGGACTAGCCCAGTCTGTCCAAGCCTGGCTGCTGTCGAACTGTGGACTAGCCCAGTCTGTCCAAGCCTGGCTACTGTCGAACCGTGGGTTAGCCCAGTCTGTCCAAGCCTGGCTACTGTCGAACCGTGGGTTAGCCCAGTCTGTCCAAGCCTGGCTACTGTCGAACTGTGGACTAGCCCAGTCTGTCCAAGCCTGGCTACTGTCGAACCGTGGGTTAGCCCAGTCTGTCCAAGCCTGGCTACTGTCCAACTGTGGACTAGCCCAGTCTGTCCAAGCCTGGCTACTGTCGAACCGTGGGTTAGCCCAGTCTGTCCAAGCCTGGCTACCGTCGAACCGTGAACTAGCCCAGTCTGTCCAAGCCTGGCTACTGTCGAACTGTGGACTAGCCCAGTCTGTCCAAGCCTGGCTACTGTCGAACTGTGGACTAGCCCAGTCTGTCCAAGCCTGGCTACTGTCGAACCGTGAGCTAGCCCAGTCTGTCCAAGCCTGGCTACTGTCGAACTGTGGACTAGCCCAGTCTGTCCAAGCCTGGCTACTGTCCAACTGTGGACTAGCCCAGTCTGTCCAAGCCTGGCTACTGTCGAACCGTGAGCTAGCCCAGTCTGTCCAAGCCTGGCTACTGTCGAACTGTGAACTAGCCCAGTCTGTCCAAGCCTGGCTACTGTCGAACTGTGGACTAGCCCAGTCTGTCTAAGCCTGGCTACTGTCCAACTGTGGACTAGCCCAGTCTGTCCATGCCTGGCTACTGTCGAACTGTGGACTAGCCCAGTCTGTCCAAGCCTGGCTACTGTCGAACTGTGAACTAGCCCAGTCTGTCCAAGCCTGGCTACTGTCGAACCATGGGCTAGCCCAGTCTGTCCAAGCCTGCTGACTGTAGTTCCACTCCAAGAGCTCACATCTCCGCACACTGTTCTTCTGATGACGATTCTCTCCGGTGATTTTGAGATATCCATGCCCCTCCATCGTCACCTCTTTATTGAGCAAAGAGACACCCAAACACACTGTCATATTGCAAAGTCTGACTCGTGTTACACAGTTTAACTCCAGAACATGGAACTTTGAGCAATACAGCACAAAGACAGGGCCCTCAGCACACATTGTGCTGATCTAATTAGTAATCAAATGCCCAACCACTTCTGAATACACAAAGTCCAGATTCCTCCATTTCCTGAACACTTTATCCTTATCAGGCAATCACAAGAGCTCTGTATCATCTGGAAGAGGCAGAGTTAGTAATCAAATACCTAGTTAAACTCATCCCTTCTGCTTGCATCTCGTCTGTATCTATTTATTTATTTACTCAGCTACAGCACAGGACAACCCCCTCCCACTATCCAACAAGCTGCACCACCCAGTAACCCTGGCCTAACCCCAGGATACAGAGCAGTACCACTACCGGTTAGTAGGTTAATTGGTCGATGTAACTGGTACGCCGTTGGACTGTGAGAGGAAACTGGAGTACCCAGCAGTCATTGTAACTGGTTAGTAGGTTAATTGGTCATTGTAACCAGCAGTACCCAGTGGAAGCCCACACACCATGGGGAGAACGTGCACACATTTACAGATGGTGCCAGAAGTGAACTCTGAACTCCAATGCCCTGAGCTTTAACAGTGTCACTCTAACGACTCTGCCACCGTGGTGCCCACAGTATCTTCCCATTCCCTGCTCACTTTATGATCAGGTCAGCTCAGGAGATCCACTTCGGTACCACCAGGACCAGGCAGTCTCACCACCGCTGTCACTGATGTTATCCTTGCGGAGCCGTCTGGCCTTACTCCGGGGGATCATTTGTACTTGAGCTGGTTCTGGCCATTAATTGTAGGAAAACTTCCAAAATATATTTATAGGGCTTAAGATTAAGTTTGAAAATCTGATTGTAATAAAAAAAAACAAATCTGAATATCACAACCATGAACGCTGCTGAAAACATTAACTCCTTGGTGTGCATCGGTTCTGTCCGTTTGGAGCCACCTTCATGAATGGTGAGAGATTTGCTACGTTCAGTCTGGTCTTTAGCTGAAACTTATCAAATATTGAAAACCTACTTCACTGAAACCTATCGAATACTGATATCAAATATTAATATAAAGGTTAATTTATGGCTTGAGTCAATGGTAAGGAAGGCAAATGCAATGTTAGCATTCATTTTGAGAGGACTAGAATACAAGAGCAAAGATGTAAAGATGGGGCTTTCTAAGGCATTGGTCAGACGACACAGAGTATTGTGAGCAGTCTTGGGCCCCTTATCTAAGAAAAGATGTGCTGGCATTGGAGAGGGTCCAGAGGAGATTCATTGGAACAGTTCCAGGAACGAGAGAGTTAACATATGAGGAGTGTTTGTTGGCTCTGGGTCAGCAATCACTGGAGTTTAGAAGAATGAGTGGGGATCTTATTGAAACCTAATGAATATTGAAAGGCCAAGATAAAATGGATGTGGGGAGGATGTTTTCTATAGTAGCAAAGTCTAGGACCAGAGGGCACAGCCTCAGAAGAGAAGGACGCCCCTTTAGAACAGACAGGAAGATAAATTTCTTTGGACAGAGGGTGGTGAATCAGTGGAAATCATTGCCACAGAAGGCTGCGGCCAATTCATTGTGTATATTTGAAGTGAAGTTTGATAGATTCTTGATTAGTCAGGGTGTCAAGGCAGGAATATGGGGTTGAGAGGGATAATAAAGCAGCCATGATGGAACAGTGGAGGAGACTTGATGGGCTGAATGGCCTAATTCTGCTCCTATATCTTAGGGTCTAATGAGAAAGAGACAACTGATTCAGCCAGAAATCTCAGCAGTGTCTAGATAGTAGACACATCGACGCAGTCACAGAGAGAACATACAAACTCCACACAAACAGCACCCGAGGTCACAATTGAACCTGTTAAAAAGGGTCTTTCACATAATTTTCAATTTGCCATTCTGGTTCCCCTCTCACCTCTTCCCTTTTTCTCAACTGCCCATCCCGTCCCTTTGGTTCCCCTCCACTGCCTTCTCCCATGGTTCACTCTCCTCACCTATGAAATTTCTTCTTCAGTCTTTACCTTTTCCGCCTGTCACCTGTCATCTTCTCACTTCATTCATCCTCCCCTGCACTAACATTTCCCCTCCCCGGTCACATTTATCACCTGCCAGCTTGTCCTCCTTCCCCTCTCCCTGCCCCCACCTTCTCATTCTGGCTTTTGCCCCCTTCCTTTCCAGTCCTGATGAAGAGCCTCAGCTTAAAATGTTAACTGATTATTCTGTCCATCGATGCTGCCTGACCTGCTGATTTCCTCCAGCATTTTGTGTGTGTTACTCTGGATTTCCAGCATCTCAGAATTTCTTGTGTTTATCCTTTGGGTATGACCACCTGCACGACGAATTTCTTCCCGTTTTCACTTCTGACACTTGGCTTCCAATTCTATGGCTTTGTTTCTCAGTCTCGGTCAGTGAGTATCATCTCTCTCCACCTACCGCACACATGCCCAGAACACCCATGTCTTAGCATCCGTCTGCATTCCCAGAACACAAGTTTGATCACTCTCTCCACTAAGTTAGAGTTCAGAATCAGATTTAATATCACCGGCCTATGTCGTGAAATTTGCTAACTCTCAGTTTCTTTGTAAATACATGACATGCTCCCTCCAGCACCTCCCTCAATGTGGCTGACTGTTGTCTGCAGGAGGAGGTGGAGTTTATTAAAATCACTCCAGTGCTTATCAATTCATTAATCTTGCAGATGATACTAAACAGCTCCTAAGTTTGCAATAGATGACATTCTGGATAATGAAAGTGATCCCAGCAGCCAGTCCTCATCAGAAGGTCAGAGAGGATGAGGGTCAGTAATTTTAATTTGCTCGGTGTTATCATTTCAGAGGACATAGAAACATAGAAAATAGGTGCAGGAGTAGGCCATTCGGTCCTTCGAGCCTGCACCACCATTCAGTATGATCATGGCTGATCATCCAACTCAGAACCCTGTACCTGCTTTCTCTCCATACGCCCGATCTCTTTAGCCACAAGGGCCATATTTAATTTC
This sequence comes from Hypanus sabinus, assembly GCF_030144855.1. Classification (NCBI taxonomy): domain Eukaryota; kingdom Metazoa; phylum Chordata; class Chondrichthyes; order Myliobatiformes; family Dasyatidae; genus Hypanus; species Hypanus sabinus. Next base: position 32,367,847 of record NC_082723.1, on the reverse strand, counting down.
CTCTTAAATATAGCCAATGAACCGGCCTCAACTGTTTCCTGTGGAAGAGAATTCCACAGATTCACCACTCTCTGTGTGAAGAAGTTTTTCCTCATCTCGGTCCTAAAAGGCTTCCCCTTTATCCTTAAACTGTGACTGTGACCCCCTCATTCTGGACTTCCCCAGCATTGGAAACAATCTTCCTGCATCTAGCCTGTCCAATCCCTGTAGAATTTTATATGTTTCAATAAGATCCCCCCCTCAATCTTCTAAATTCCAGTGAGTATAAGCCTAGTCGATCCAGTCTTTCTTCATATAAAAGTCCTGCCATCCCAGGAATCAATCTGGTGAACCTTCTCTGTACTCCCTCTACGGCAAAAATGTCTTTCCTCAGATTAGGGGACCAAAACTGCACTCAATATTCTATGTGCGGTCTCACCAAGGCCTTGTACAACTGCAGTAGAACCTCCCTGCTCCTGTACTCAAATCCTTTTGCTATGAATGCCAACATACCATTTGCCTTTTTCACCACCTGCTGTACCTGCATGCCCACCTTCAATGACTGGTGTACAATGACACCCAGGTATTGTTGCATCTCCCCTTTTCCTAATGGGCCACTGTTCAGATAATAATCTGTTTTCCTGTTCTTGCAACCAAAGTGGATAACCTCACATTTATCCACATTAAATTGCATCTGCCATGAATTTGCCCACTCACCTAACCTATCCAAGTCACCCTGCATCCTCCTCACAGCTAACACTGCCGCCCAGCTTCGTGTCATCCGCAAACTTGGAGATGCTGCATTTAATTCCCTCATCTAAATCATTAATATATATTGTAAACAACTGGGGTCCCAGCACTGAGCCTTGCGGTACCCCACTAGTCACTGCCTGCCATTCTGAAAAGGTCCCGTTTACTCCCACTCTTTGCTTCCTGTCTGCCCACCAATTCTCCATCCACATCAATACCATACCCCCAATACCGTGTGCTTTAAGTTTGCACACTAATCTCCTGTGTGGGACCTTGTCAAAAGCCTTTTGAAAATCTAAATATACCACATCCACTGGCTTTCCCCTATCCACTCTACTAATTATATCTTCAAAAAATTCTATAAGATTCGTCAGACATGATTTTCCTTTCACAAATCCGTGCTGACTTTGTCCGATTTCACCTCTTTCCAAATGTGCTGTAATCACATCTTTGATAACCGACTCTAGCATTTTCCCCACCACCGATGTCAGACTAACCGGTCTATAATTCCCCAGTTTCTCTGGTTCCCTGTACCAGGCCAGCACATGTGTGTAATTACGAAGAAAGGACAGCAGCACCTCTACTTCCTTAGGAGTTTGCAGAGATTTAGCATGATATCTAAAACTCTGACAAACTTCTATAGATGTGTGGTGGACAGTATATTAACAGGCTGGATCACAGCCTGGTATGAAAACACCAATGCCTTTGAATGGAAAATCTTCCAACAAGTTATGGATATGGCCCAGTCAATCACAGGTAAAGCCCTCCCCATCATTGAGCACTTCTATATGGAGAGTTGTCACAGGAAAACACCTTCCATCATCAAGGACCAACACCATCCAGGCCGTTCTCTTCTCAATGCTGCCATCCAGAAGGAAGTACAGGAGCTTCAGCACCAGGTTCAGGAACAGTTATTACCCCTCAAGTGTCAGGCTCCTGAACCAGAGGGGGTAACCTCACTCAATTTCACTTACCACATCACTGATCTATTCCCACAAACCATGGACTCACTTTCAAGGACACTTCATCTCATGTTCTCAATATTTATTGCTTATTTATTTAGTTTTTTATATATTATTTATTCCTTTTAGTATTTGCAGTTTGCTGTCTTCTGCACTCCAGTTGAACACCCAAGTTGGATGGTCTTTCATTAATTTTGTTATGGTTATTATTCTAGAGATTCATTGAGCATGCCCACAGAAAATTAATCTCAGGGCTGTTTACATGCACTTTGATAATAAATTTACTTTGAAATTTAAACTTCAAACTTTGGTTAGGAAAAATTACAGGTGGATATTGATCAGCTAGGTAGGTGTGCCAAGGATCAACCAAGGGCAACTCAATTTGGATAATTGCATTTTGGGAAGTCAAACCCGGGTAGGGATTATACAATGAATGGCCAGGCCCTGGGGAATGTTAGGGAGCAGAAGAATAAGTACATAATTCACTGAAAGTTGTATCAGCTTTTTGGCACACTGATCTCCTTCAGTCAGGAGTTGAGATGTTATGTTGGAGTTGTACAAAACACTGCTCATACTCAACTTGGAGTATTGTGTATGGCTTTAGTTGGCCTGTTATAGGAAAGACAGAGTCACAGAATCTTAGAGCAGTGTAGCAATAGGTACAGGCCCTTCAACCCAATGAATCCATGACAACCACTTTGCCCAAACAGCTAGTCTCAATTTCTTCATTCTCCCACATGCCAAGGAATAAAGATCTAGCCTGACCAAATACTTCCTATAATCCAGGCCCTCAAGTCCTTGCTATATCCTTGTAAATCTCCCAGTTCAACTACATCTTTTGTATAATAGGGAGAGGAAAACCATACAGAGTATTCCTATAATTTACTCTAGTAACTTTCCAGTATTGATGTCAGCTGGCTGGCCTGTAGTTTCCTGGCTTGTTCTGGGTACTCTTCTTAAACAATGGAATGACACCTTTCCGTTTTTGAGAGCTTTACCAGTTAAACTGGAAAGAGTGCAGTGAAAATTTATGTGGATGCTACCAGAGTTACAGGGAAAGGTTGGTCAGACTATGACCTTATTCCCTGTAGTGTAAGAGATGAGGGCTGACCTTATAGAGGTTTATAAAGTCATGAGGGGCAGAGATTTGAGGGAATGCACACAGTCTCTTTCCCAGTGATGAGTATAAGTATAAGGACCTAGATTTAAGGTAAGAGGGGAAAGATTTGAAAGGGACTTCAGGGACATCTTCTCACTGAGGGTTGTGTATATGGAACGAGCTGCTAGAAGAAATGGTTGATGCAAGTAAGATAACAATATTTAAGGACATTTGAATAAGGACTCCGATAGGAAGAAATGGGCCAATCTTTCTGAACATCATGGTTGGCGTGCACAGATAAGCCCAAAGGCCGGTTTCTACGCTCTATACTCTTTAACTCCATCAGACAACAGAACATAGAACAGTACAGCACAGAACAGGCTCTTTGAACCACAGTGTTGTGCCAAACCAAGTAAATTAGTAATTACATGGCTAGCTAAACTAATCTCTTTTGCCTACAGAATGTCCCTATCCTGTTTTCCTCACATTCATGAGCCTATCTAAAGGTCTCTTAAAAGTCTCTAATGTATCTGCCTTTACCACCACCCCAGGCAGCCCATCCCAGGCACCCACCACTCTCTGTGTGAAAAAAAAATTTGCCCCTCACATCTCCTTTGAAATTACCCCCTCTCACCTTCAATGTATACCCTCTGATATTAGACATTTCAAAGCAGGGACAAAGATACTGTCTGGTTACTCTATAACCTAATAAACATCTATTAGGTCTCCCTTTGAAAACAGCTCATGTTTGTCCGACCTCTTGATATAGAACATACCCTCTAATCCAAGCAGCATCCTGGAAAGCCTCTTCTGCACCCACTGCACCCATGACTGCGTCGCCAGCCACAGCTCTAATCTGCTCATTAAATTTGCCAATGACACTACATTGATTGTCCTAATCTCTAGCAATAACAAGGAGGCCTGCAGGGAAGAAGTCATCTCTCTGACACGGTGGTGTCAAGAAAACAACCTCTCCCTCAATGTCGCAAAAACAAAGGAGCTGGTTGTGGATTACAGAAGGAATGGAGACAGCTAACCCCTATTGACATCAATGAATCTGGGGTTGAGAGAGTGAACAGCTTCAAATTCCTCAGCATCCACAAAACCGAGGATCTCACGTGGTCTGTACACACCAGCTGTGTGGTGAAAAGGGCACAACAGCACCTCTTTCACCTCAGACGGTTGAGAAAGTTTGGTACGAGCCCTCAAGTACTAAGAACTTTTCACAGGGGCACAATTGAGAGCATCCTGACTGGCTGCATCACTGCCTGGTATGGGAACTGTAATTCCCTCAATCACAGGACTCTGCAGAGAGTGGTGCAGACAGCCCAGCACATCTGTAGTTGTGAACTTCCCATGATTCAGGGCAATTACAAGGACAGGTGTGTAAAAAGGGCCCGTATAGGAGCACTGGGGACCTAAGTCATCCCAACCGCAATCTTTTCCAGCTGCTACCATCCAGGAAATGGTACCACAGCATAAAAGCCAGGACCAACAGGCTCCAGAACAGCTTCTTCCACCAGGCTATCAGACTGATTAACTCACACTGATTTGAGTGTATTTCTAAGTCACATTGACTGTTCTATTTATCGTAAATTACTATGATTGCACATTGCACATTTAGATGGAGATGTAACGTAAACATTTTTACTCCTCATGTATGTGAAGGATGTAAGAAATAAAGTGAATTCAATTCAATTCCAAAGCCTCCACATCTTTCCTATAGTGGGGTGAGCAGAACTGTATGCAATTCGCCAAATGTGGCGTAACTAGAGTTTTATAAAGCTGCAATGTAATTTTCTGATTTTAAACTCAGTGCCTCAACTAATAAAGGCAAGTGTCCCATCGGCCTTCTGAACCACCCTATCTGCAATGATGGATGATGGGGTCTTACTTAATGATGGGAAACATCAATCGATCATCCAGAGATTTGCCGATGAGACTCTCTGAGGAACAATCTCTTCAGAACAAAGTGTTTCTAAATCAGGGCCAGTGATGGTCAGTCAGGACAGCAGGTCAACAAATGGTACACTCTCTCAATCATCATTTTCCGAAGCTGGCAAGATATGAACAATTCCAAACATTACAATCTGTACAGAACTCTCTCTGCCTTGTTGACATTAAGTGTTTGTTCGAGAAATCAGCCAAGTTCCTGGGATCGTGGAGTTGTGCTTGAATCTGGGAATTAGCCAGGCTAGAATTGGGAATATTTGCTTCAGTCGCTGACAAACCCTCAGCCGTTTAAGAATGTCGGCTTGAGTGGCACGGTAGCATAGTAGCTAGCTCAAAACTTTACAATGCCAGTGATCAATGATCATTGTTCAATTCCTGCCACTGTCTGTATGGAGTCTGTACATTCGCCCTGTGACTTTTCTCCGGGTGCTCCAGTTTCCTCCCACATTCCAAAGACGTACACTTAGGGTTAGTAAGCAGTGGGCATGCAGAAAAACAGCTGCACTTGTGGGCTACCCCCAGCACGTTATTGTTCTGTCTTTGTCATTGATGGCTGTATGTTTCAACGGGCATGTGACAAATAAAGTTAATTTTAGATCTTGTAATTTTCACGTTCTCACCCAGCTTTAGTTCAGTGATTCAAGAGTGTCAGAAGTGTTAAAATTCCAGCAAAGAGCAGTCAGTAGAAGTAACTTCGGTTTGTCTTCCTGGTTACGCTCCACATCTGACAGGCTCCCCAGGGACCGGTAAGCAATGCCTTACTATTTACCTGAACCTACCATTCTGATGCCAGTCATAAAGACCCCATCACCCAGGACAGGCCCTCTTCTCATTGCCGTCATCAGGGCAATGAAGACACACACTCAAAGTTTCAGGAACAGCTTCTTCCCCTCTGCCATCAGATTTCTGCATGCCATTGAACCCATGAACACAACCTCACTATTTTTCCCTCTCTTTCTGCATGACTTATTTTATTTATATATATATATTTACACACTTCTTATTGTGGTTTATTGTTTTATTATTATGTATTGAAATGTGCTGTTTCCGCAAAGCAACAAATTTCATGACATACGCCAGTGATACTAAACTGATTCTGATCACGTCTGAACAAAGTGCTGGGGCAGAATGTGGCATCTAAGCTGGTAAATTGGTTTATTACTGTCACATGTACAGAGAGAAAAGAAAATATCCATAAAGATAGTTTTGGTACAGCAGTGCATGAAGGTAGTACAAGGTAAAACGAACACAGAATGCAGAGTAAAGTGTCGCCGTTACAGAGAGAGTGCGGTGCGGGCAGACAGTAAGGTGCAGGATCATCACGAGGTAGGTTGTGAGGTCGAGGGTTTGTTCAATCGTGGGGTAGAGGCTACCCTTGAGTCTGGTGGGATGTGCTTTCAGGCTGTGAATCTCCTGCCTGATGGGGGGGGGGGGGGAGGAGAGAGAGAATGTCCATGGCGTGTGTGAACAATGCTTGTGTATGATTGTTACTATCAAAAAGTGTTGTGTAAACCATTGTGCGAGTGTGATTTTGTAAGTGTGTGTCTGAGTGTGAGTGTTTGTATATGTATGTGTGTGTGTGTGTATTTGTGTTTGTGTGAGTGTATGTGGGTATATGTCAGTGCATGATTGTGTGTGCATGTCTGTGTAGGTGTGTGTGCACGTACATGCTCATACCATGATCCTTTTGGACAGGAGAGCCATGCAGTGGTCTGCCCACATTGCAAGGGGAGAAGAGGGTGGGGTCTGCAATTACACTGACAGTGGGAAGTGTAGAGAGTCTGAGGAAGGGAGGCTGCTTTTCTGAGGCAGTGGGAAGTGCAGACAGGGTCTGAGGAAGGGAGGCTGCTTTTCTGAGGCAGTGGGAAGTGCAGAGACTGAGGAAGGGAGGCTGCTTTTCTGAGAGTGAGAAGTGTAGAGAGTCTGAGGAAGGGAGGCTGCTTTTCTGAGGCAGTGGGAAATGCAGACAGACTGAGGAAGGGAGGCTGCTTTTCTGAGGCAGTGGGAAGTGCAGAGACTGAGGAAGGGAGGCTGCTTTTCTGAGGCAGTGGGAAGTGCAGAGACTGAGGAAGGGAGGCTGCTTTTCTGAGGCAGTGGGAAGTGTAGAGAGTCTGAGGAAAGGAGGCTGCTTTTCTGAGGCAGTGGGAAGAGTAGAGAGTCTGAGGAAGGGAGGCTGCTTTTCTGAGGCAGTGGGAAGTGCAGAGAGTCTGAGGAAGGGAGGCTGCTTTTCTGAGGCAGTGGGAAGAGAAGAGAGTCTGAGCAAGGGAGGCTGCTTTTCTGAGGCAGTGGGAAGTGCAGAGACTGAGGAAGGGAGGCTGCTTTTCTGAGACAGTGGGAAGTGCAGACAGACTCTGAGGAAGGGAGGCTGCTTTTCTGAGACAGTGAGAAGTGCAGACAGACTGAGGAAGGGAGGCTGTTTTTCTGAGGCAGTGGGAAGTGCAGAGACTGAGGAAGGGAGGCTGCTTTTCTGAGGCAGTGGGAAGTGCAGAGAGTCTGAGGAAGGGAGGCTGCTTTTCTGAGGCAGTGGGAAGAGAAGAGAGTCTGAGCAAGGGAGGCTGCTTTTCTGAGGCAGTGGGAAGTGCAGAGACTGAGGAAGGGAGGCTGCTTTTCTGAGACAGTGGGAAGTGCAGACAGACTGAGGAAGGGAGGCTGCTTTTCTGAGGCAGTGGGAAGTGCAGAGTCTGAGGAAGGGAGGCTGCTTTTCTGAGGCAGTGGGAAGTGCAGAGAGTCTGAGGAAGGGAGGCTGCTTTTCTGAGGCAGTGGGAAGAGAAGAGAGTCTGAGCAAGGGAGGCTGCTTTTCTGAGGCAGTGGGAAGTGCAGAGACTGAGGAAGGGAGGCTGCTTTTCTGAGACAGTGGGAAGTGCAGACAGACTCTGAGGAAGGGAGGCTGCTTTTCTGAGACAGTGAGAAGTGCAGACAGTGAGGAAGGGAGGCTGCTTTTCTGAGGCAGTGGGAAGTGCAGAGACTGAGGAAGGGAGGCTGCTTTTCTGAGGCAGTGGGAAGTGCAGAGACTGAGGAAGGGAGGCTGCTTTTCTGAGGCAGTGGGAAGTGCAGAGACTGAGGAAGGGAGGCTGCTTTTCTGAGGCGGTGGGAAGTGCAGACAGAGTCTGAGGAAGGGAGGCTGCTTTTCTGAGGCAGTGGGAAGTGTAGACAGACTGAGGAAGGGAGGCTGCTTTTCTGAGGCAGTGGGAAGTGTGGAGAGTCTGAGGAAGGGAGGCTGCTTTTCTGAGGCAGTGGGAAGTGCAGAGACTGAGGAAGGGAGGCTGCTTTTCTGAGGCAGTGGGAAGTGCAGAGACTGAGGAAGGGAGGCTGCTTTTCTGAGGCAGTGGGAAGTGCAGACAGACTCTGAGGAAGGGAGGCTGCTTTTCTGAGGCAGTGGGAAGTGCAGAGAGTCTGAGGAAGGGAGGCTGCTTTTCTGAGGCAGTGGGAAGTGCAGACAGAAACTGAGGAAGGGAGGCTGCTTTTCTGAGGCAGTGGGAAGTGCAGAGACTGAGGAAGGGAGGCTGCTTTTCTGAGGCAGTGGGAAGTGTAGAGAGTCTGAGGAAGGGAGGCTGCTTTTCTGAGGCAGTGGGAAGAGAAGAGAGTCTGAGCAAGGGAGGCTGCTTTTCTGAGGCAGTGGGAAGTGCAGAGACTGAGGAAGGGAGGCTGCTTTTCTGAGACAGTGGGAAGTGCAGACAGACTCTGAGGAAGGGAGGCTGCTTTTCTGAGACAGTGAGAAGTGCAGACAGACTGAGGAAGGGAGGCTGCTTTTCTGAGGCAGTGGGAAGTGCAGAGACTGAGGAAGGGAGGCTGCTTTTCTGAGGCAGTGGGAAGTGCAGAGACTGAGGAAGGGAGGCTGCTTTTCTGAGGCAGTGGGAAGTGCAGAGACTGAGGAAGGGAGGCTGCTTTTCTGAGGCGGTGGGAAGTGCAGACAGAGTCTGAGGAAGGGAGGCTGCTTTTCTGAGGCAGTGGGAAGTGTAGACAGACTGAGGAAGGGAGGCTGCTTTTCTGAGGCAGTGGGAAGTGCAGAGACTGAGGAAGGGAGGCTGCTTTTCTGAGGCAGTGGGAAGTGCAGAGACTGAGGAAGGGAGGCTGCTTTTCTGAGGCAGTGGGAAGTGCAGACAGACTCTGAGGAAGGGAGGCTGCTTTTCTGAGACAGTGAGAAGTGCAGACAGACTGAGGAAGGGAGGCTGCTTTTCTGAGGCAGTGGGAAGTGCAGAGACTGAGGAAGGGAGGCTGCTTTTCTGAGGCAGTGGGAAGTGCAGAGACTGAGGAAGGGAGGCTGCTTTTCTGAGGCAGTGGGAAGTGCAGAGAGTCTGAGGAAGGGAGGCTGCTTTTCTGAGGCAGTGGGAAGAGAAGAGAGTCTGAGCAAGGGAGGCTGCTTTTCTGAGGCAGTGGGAAGTGCAGAGACTGAGGAAGGGAGGCTGCTTTTCTGAGACAGTGGGAAGTGCAGACAGACTCTGAGGAAGGGAGGCTGCTTTTCTGAGACAGTGAGAAGTGCAGACTGAGGAAGGGAGGCTGCTTTTCTGAGGCAGTGGGAAGTGCAGAGACTGAGGAAGGGAGGCTGCTTTTCTGAGGCAGTGGGAAGTGCAGAGACTGAAGAAGGGAGGCTGCTTTTCTGAGGCAGTGGGAAGTGCAGAGACTGAGGAAGGGAGGCTGCTTTTCTGAGGCGGTGGGAAGTGCAGACAGAGTCTGAGGAAGGGAGGCTGCTTTTCTGAGGCAGTGGGAAGTGTAGACAGACTGAGGAAGGGAGGCTGCTTTTCTGAGGCAGTGGGAAGTGCAGAGACTGAGGAAGGGAGGCTGCTTTTCTGAGGCAGTGGGAAGTGCAGAGACTGAGGAAGGGAGGCTGCTTTTCTGAGGCGGTGGGAAGTGCAGACAGAGTCTGAGGAAGGGAGGCTGCTTTTCTGAGGCAGTGGGAAGTGTAGACAGACTGAGGAAGGGAGGCTGCTTTTCTGAGGCAGTGGGAAGTGTAGACAGACTGAGGAAGGGAGGCTGCTTTTCTGAGGCAGTGGGAAGTGCAGAGACTGAGGAAGGGAGGCTGCTTTTCTGAGGCAGTGGGAAGTGCAGAGACTGAGGAAGGGAGGCTGCTTTTCTGAGGCGGTGGGAAGTGCAGACAGAGTCTGAGGAAGGGAGGCTGCTTTTCTGAGGCAGTGGGAAGTGTAGACAGACTGAGGAAGGGAGGCTGCTTTTCTGAGGCAGTGGGAAGTGCAGAGACTGAGGAAGGGAGGCTGCTTTTCTGAGGCAGTGGGAAGTGCAGAGACTGAGGAAGGGAGGCTGCTTTTCTGAGGCGGTGGGAAGTGCAGACAGAGTCTGAGGAAGGGAGGCTGCTTTTCTGAGGCAGTGGGAAGTGCAGAGACTGAGGAAGGGAGGCTGCTTTTCTGAGGCAGTGGGAAGTGCAGAGACTGAGGAAGGGAGGCTGCTTTTCTGAGGCAGTGGGAAGTGCAGAGACTGAGGAAGGGAGGCTGCTTTTCTGAGGCGGTGGGAAGTGCAGACAGAGTCTGAGGAAGGGAGGCTGCTTTTCTGAGGCAGTGGGAAGTGTAGACAGACTGAGGAAGGGAGGCTGCTTTTCTGAGGCAGTGGGAAGTGCAGAGACTGAGGAAGGGAGGCTGCTTTTCTGAGGCAGTGGGAAGTGCAGAGACTGAGGAAGGGAGGCTGCTTTTCTGAGGCAGTGGGAAGTGCAGACAGACTCTGAGGAAGGGAGGCTGCTTTTCTGAGACAGTGAGAAGTGCAGACAGACTGAGGAAGGGAGGCTGCTTTTCTGAGGCAGTGGGAAGTGCAGAGACTGAGGAAGGGAGGCTGCTTTTCTGAGGCAGTGGGAAGTGCAGAGACTGAGGAAGGGAGGCTGCTTTTCTGAGGCAGTGGGAAGTGCAGAGAGTCTGAGGAAGGGAGGCTGCTTTTCTGAGGCAGTGGGAAGAGAAGAGAGTCTGAGCAAGGGAGGCTGCTTTTCTGAGGCAGTGGGAAGTGCAGAGACTGAGGAAGGGAGGCTGCTTTTCTGAGACAGTGGGAAGTGCAGACAGACTCTGAGGAAGGGAGGCTGCTTTTCTGAGACAGTGAGAAGTGCAGACAGACTGAGGAAGGGAGGCTGCTTTTCTGAGGCAGTGGGAAGTGCAGAGACTGAGGAAGGGAGGCTGCTTTTCTGAGGCAGTGGGAAGTGCAGAGACTGAGGAAGGGAGGCTGCTTTTCTGAGGCAGTGGGAAGTGCAGAGACTGAGGAAGGGAGGCTGCTTTTCTGAGGCGGTGGGAAGTGCAGACAGGTTCTGAGGAAGGGAGGCTGCTTTTCTGAGGCAGTGGGAAGTGTAGACAGACTGAGGAAGGGAGGCTGCTTTTCTGAGGCAGTGGGAAGTGCAGAGACTGAGGAAGGGAGGCTGCTTTTCTGAGGCAGTGGGAAGTGCAGAGACTGAGGAAGGGAGGCTGCTTTTCTGAGGCAGTGGGAAGTGCAGACAGACTCTGAGGAAGGGAGGCTGCTTTTCTGAGGCAGTGGGAAGTGCAGAGAGTCTGAGGAAGGGAGGCTGCTTTTCTGAGGCAGTGGGAAGTGCAGACAGAAACTGAGGAAGGGAGGCTGCTTTTCTGAGGCAGTGGGAAGTGCAGAGACTGAGGAAGGGAGGCTGCTTTTCTGAGGCAGTGGGAAGAGTAGAGAGTCTGAGGAAGGGAGGCTGCTTTTCTGAGGCAGTGGGAAGTGCAGAGAGTCTGAGGAAGGGAGGCTGCTTTTCTGAGGCAGTGGGAAGAGAAGAGAGTCTGAGCAAGGGAGGCTGCTTTTCTGAGGCAGTGGGAAGTGCAGAGACTGAGGAAGGGAGGCTGCTTTTCTGAGACAGTGGGAAGTGCAGACAGACTCTGAGGAAGGGAGGCTGCTTTTCTGAGACAGTGAGAAGTGCAGAGACTGAGGAAGGGAGGCTGTTTTTCTGAGGCAGTGGGAAGTGCAGAGACTGAGGAAGGGAGGCTGCTTTTCTGAGGCAGTGGGAAGTGCAGAGAGTCTGAGGAAGGGAGGCTGCTTTTCTGAGGCAGTGGGAAGAGAAGAGAGTCTGAGCAAGGGAGGCTGCTTTTCTGAGGCAGTGGGAAGTGCAGAGACTGAGGAAGGGAGGCTGCTTTTCTGAGACAGTGGGAAGTGCAGACAGACTCTGAGGAAGGGAGGCTGCTTTTCTGAGACAGTGAGAAGTGCAGACAGACTGAGGAAGGGAGGCTGCTTTTCTGAGGCAGTGGGAAGTGCAGACAGACTCTGAGGAAGGGAGGCTGCTTTTCTGAGGCAGTGGGAAGTGCAGAGTCTGAGGAAGGGAGGCTGCTTTTCTGAGGCAGTGGGAAGTGCAGAGAGTCTGAGGAAGGGAGGCTGCTTTTCTGAGGCAGTGGGAAGAGAAGAGAGTCTGAGCAAGGGAGGCTGCTTTTCTGAGGCAGTGGGAAGTGCAGAGACTGAGGAAGGGAGGCTGCTTTTCTGAGGCAGTGGGAAGTGCAGAGACTGAGGAAGGGAGGCTGCTTTTCTGAGGCAGTGGGAAGTGCAGAGACTGAGGAAGGGAGGCTGCTTTTCTGAGGCGGTGGGAAGTGCAGACAGAGTCTGAGGAAGGGAGGCTGCTTTTCTGAGGCAGTGGGAAGTGTAGACAGACTGAGGAAGGGAGGCTGCTTTTCTGAGGCAGTGGGAAGTGCAGAGACTGAGGAAGGGAGGCTGCTTTTCTGAGGCAGTGGGAAGTGCAGAGACTGAGGAAGGGAGGCTGCTTTTCTGAGGCAGTGGGAAGTGCAGACAGACTCTGAGGAAGGGAGGCTGCTTTTCTGAGACAGTGAGAAGTGCAGACAGACTGAGGAAGGGAGGCTGCTTTTCTGAGGCAGTGGGAAGTGCAGAGACTGAGGAAGGGAGGCTGCTTTTCTGAGGCAGTGGGAAGTGCAGAGACTGAGGAAGGGAGGCTGCTTTTCTGAGGCAGTGGGAAGTGCAGAGAGTCTGAGGAAGGGAGGCTGCTTTTCTGAGGCAGTGGGAAGAGAAGAGAGTCTGAGCAAGGGAGGCTGCTTTTCTGAGGCAGTGGGAAGTGCAGAGACTGAGGAAGGGAGGCTGCTTTTCTGAGACAGTGGGAAGTGCAGACAGACTCTGAGGAAGGGAGGCTGCTTTTCTGAGACAGTGAGAAGTGCAGACAGACTGAGGAAGGGAGGCTGCTTTTCTGAGGCAGTGGGAAGTGCAGAGACTGAGGAAGGGAGGCTGCTTTTCTGAGGCAGTGGGAAGTGCAGAGACTGAGGAAGGGAGGCTGCTTTTCTGAGGCAGTGGGAAGTGCAGAGACTGAGGAAGGGAGGCTGCTTTTCTGAGGCGGTGGGAAGTGCAGACAGAGTCTGAGGAAGGGAGGCTGCTTTTCTGAGGCAGTGGGAAGTGTAGACAGACTGAGGAAGGGAGGCTGCTTTTCTGAGGCAGTGGGAAGTGCAGAGACTGAGGAAGGGAGGCTGCTTTTCTGAGGCAGTGGGAAGTGCAGACAGACTCTGAGGAAGGGAGGCTGCTTTTCTGAGGCAGTGGGAAGTGCAGAGAGTCTGAGGAAGGGAGGCTGCTTTTCTGAGGCAGTGGGAAGTGCAGACAGAAACTGAGGAAGGGAGGCTGCTTTTCTGAGGCAGTGGGAAGTGCAGAGACTGAGGAAGGGAGGCTGCTTTTCTGAGGCAGTGGGAAGTGTAGACAGACTGAGGAAGGGAGGCTGCTTTTCTGAGGCAGTGGGAAGTGCAGAGAGTCTGAGGAAGGGAGGCTGCTTTTCTGAGGCAGTGGGAAGAGAAGAGAGTCTGAGCAAGGGAGGCTGCTTTTCTGAGGCAGTGGGAAGTGCAGAGACTGAGGAAGGGAGGCTGCTTTTCTGAGACAGTGGGAAGTGCAGACAGACTCTGAGGAAGGGAGGCTGCTTTTCTGAGACAGTGAGAAGTGCAGAGACTGAGGAAGGGAGGCTGTTTTTCTGAGGCAGTGGGAAGTGCAGAGACTGAGGAAGGGAGGCTGCTTTTCTGAGGCAGTGGGAAGTGCAGAGAGTCTGAGGAAGGGAGGCTGCTTTTCTGAGGCAGTGGGAAGAGAAGAGAGTCTGAGCAAGGGAGGCTGCTTTTCTGAGGCAGTGGGAAGTGCAGAGACTGAGGAAGGGAGGCTGCTTTTCTGAGACAGTGGGAAGTGCAGACAGACTCTGAGGAAGGGAGGCTGCTTTTCTGAGACAGTGAGAAGTGCAGACAGACTGAGGAAGGGAGGCTGCTTTTCTGAGGCAGTGGGAAGTGCAGACAGACTCTGAGGATGGGAGGCTGCTTTTCTGAGGCAGTGGGAAGTGCAGAGTCTGAGGAAGGGAGGCTGCTTTTCTGAGGCAGTGGGAAGTGCAGAGAGTCTGAGGAAGGGAGGCTGCTTTTCTGAGGCAGTGGGAAGAGAAGAGAGTCTGAGCAAGGGAGGCTGCTTTTCTGAGGCAGTGGGAAGTGCAGAGACTGAGGAAGGGAGGCTGCTTTTCTGAGACAGTGGGAAGTGCAGACAGACTCTGAGGAAGGGAGGCTGCTTTTCTGAGACAGTGAGAAGTGCAGACAGACTGAGGAAGGGAGGCTGCTTTTCTGAGGCAGTGGGAAGTGCAGAGACTGAGGAAGGGAGGCTACTTTTCTGAGGCAGTGGGAAGTGCAGAGACTGAGGAAGGGAGGCTGCTTTTCTGAGGCAGTGGGAAGTGCAGAGACTGAGGAAGGGAGGCTGCTTTTCTGAGGCGGTGGGAAGTGCAGACAGAGTCTGAGGAAGGGAGGCTGCTTTTCTGAGGCAGTGGGAAGTGTAGACAGACTGAGGAAGGGAGGCTGCTTTTCTGAGGCAGTGGGAAGTGTAGAGAGTCTGAGGAAGGGAGGCTGCTTTTCTGAGGCAGTGGGAAGTGCAGAGACTGAGGAAGGGAGGCTGCTTTTCTGAGGCAGTGGGAAGTGCAGAGACTGAGGAAGGGAGGCTGCTTTTCTGAGGCAGTGGGAAGTGCAGACAGACTCTGAGGAAGGGAGGCTGCTTTTCTGAGGCAGTGGGAAGTGCAGAGAGTCTGAGGAAGGGAGGCTGCTTTTCTTAGGCAGTGGGAAGTGCAGACAGAAACTGAGGAAGGGAGGCTGCTTTTCTGAGGCAGTGGGAAGTGCAGAGACTGAGGAAGGGAGGCTGCTTTTCTGAGGCAGTGGGAAGTGTAGAGAGTCTGAGGAAGGGAGGCTGCTTTTCTGAGGCAGTGGGAAGAGAAGAGAGTCTGAGCAAGGGAGGCTGCTTTTCTGAGGCAGTGGGAAGTGCAGAGACTGAGGAAGGGAGGCTGCTTTTCTGAGACAGTGGGAAGTGCAGACAGACTCTGAGGAAGGGAGGCTGCTTTTCTGAGACAGTGAGAAGTGCAGACAGACTGAGGAAGGGAGGCTGCTTTTCTGAGGCAGTGGGAAGTGCAGACAGACTCTGAGGAAGGGAGGCTGCTTTTCTGAGGCAGTGGGAAGTGCAGAGTCTGAGGAAGGGAGGCTGCTTTTCTGAGGCAGTGGGAAGTGCAGAGAGTCTGAGGAAGGGAGGCTGCTTTTCTGAGGCAGTGGGAAGAGAAGAGAGTCTGAGCAAGGGAGGCTGCTTTTCTGAGGCAGTGGGAAGTGCAGAGACTGAGGAAGGGAGGCTGCTTTTCTGAGACAGTGGGAAGTGCAGACAGACTCTGAGGAAGGGAGGCTGCTTTTCTGAGACAGTGAGAAGTGCAGACAGACTGAGGAAGGGAGGCTGCTTTTCTGAGGCAGTGGGAAGTGCAGAGACTGAGGAAGGGAGGCTGCTTTTCTGAGGCAGTGGGAAGTGCAGAGACTGAGGAAGGGAGGCTGCTTTTCTGAGGCAGTGGGAAGTGCAGAGACTGAGGAAGGGAGGCTGCTTTTCTGAGGCGGTGGGAAGTGCAGACAGAGTCTGAGGAAGGGAGGCTGCTTTTCTGAGGCAGTGGGAAGTGTAGACAGACTGAGGAAGGGAGGCTGCTTTTCTGAGGCAGTGGGAAGTGTAGAGAGTCTGAGGAAGGGAGGCTGCTTTTCTGAGGCAGTGGGAAGTGCAGAGACTGAGGAAGGGAGGCTGCTTTTCTGAGGCAGTGGGAAGTGTAGAGAGTCTGAGGAAGGGAGGCTGCTTTTCTGAGGCAGTGGAAAGTGTAGAGTCTGAGGAAGGGAGGCTGCATTTCTGAGGCAGTGGGAAGTGCAGAGACTGAGGAAGGGAGGCTGCTTTTCTGAGGCAGTGGGAAGTGCAGACAGACTCTGAGGAAGGGAGGCTGCTTTTCTGAGGCAGTGGGAAGTGCAGAGAGTCTGAGGAAGGGAGGCTGCTTTTCTTAGGCAGTGGGAAGTGCAGACAGAAACTGAGGAAGGGAGGCTGCTTTTCTGAGGCAGTGGGAAGTGCAGAGACTGAGGAAGGGAGGCTGCTTTTCTGAGGCAGTGGGAAGTGTAGAGAGTCTGAGGAAGGGAGGCTGCTTTTCTGAGGCAGTGGGAAGAGAAGAGAGTCTGAGCAAGGGAGGCTGCTTTTCTGAGGCAGTGGGAAGTGCAGAGACTGAGGAAGGGAGGCTGCTTTTCTGAGACAGTGGGAAGTGCAGACAGACTCTGAGGAAGGGAGGCTGCTTTTCTGAGACAGTGAGAAGTGCAGACAGACTGAGGAAGGGAGGCTGCTTTTCTGAGGCAGTGGGAAGTGCAGACAGACTCTGAGGAAGGGAGGCTGCTTTTCTGAGGCAGTGGGAAGTGCAGAGTCTGAGGAAGGGAGGCTGCTTTTCTGAGGCAGTGGGAAGTGCAGAGAGTCTGAGGAAGGGAGGCTGCTTTTCTGAGGCAGTGGGAAGAGAAGAGAGTCTGAGCAAGGGAGGCTGCTTTTCTGAGGCAGTGGGAAGTGCAGAGACTGAGGAAGGGAGGCTGCTTTTCTGAGACAGTGGGAAGTGCAGACAGACTCTGAGGAAGGGAGGCTGCTTTTCTGAGACAGTGAGAAGTGCAGACAGACTGAGGAAGGGAGGCTGCTTTTCTGAGGCAGTGGGAAGTGCAGAGACTGAGGAAGGGAGGCTGCTTTTCTGAGGCAGTGGGAAGTGCAGAGACTGAGGAAGGGAGGCTGCTTTTCTGAGGCAGTGGGAAGTGCAGAGACTGAGGAAGGGAGGCTGCTTTTCTGAGGCGGTGGGAAGTGCAGACAGAGTCTGAGGAAGGGAGGCTGCTTTTCTGAGGCAGTGGGAAGTGTAGACAGACTGAGGAAGGGAGGCTGCTTTTCTGAGGCAGTGGGAAGTGTAGAGAGTCTGAGGAAGGGAGGCTGCTTTTCTGAGGCAGTGGGAAGTGCAGAGACTGAGGAAGGGAGGCTGCTTTTCTGAGGCAGTGGGAAGTGCAGAGACTGAGGAAGGGAGGCTGCTTTTCTGAGGCAGTGGGAAGTGCAGACAGAC
Source organism: Hypanus sabinus (assembly GCF_030144855.1). Taxonomy (NCBI): domain Eukaryota; kingdom Metazoa; phylum Chordata; class Chondrichthyes; order Myliobatiformes; family Dasyatidae; genus Hypanus; species Hypanus sabinus. The sequence continues at coordinate 32,350,818 of NC_082723.1, read as the reverse complement.
TCTGAGGAAGGGAGGCTGCTTTTCTGAGGCAGTGGGAAGTGCAGAGAGTCTGAGGAAGGGAGGCTGCTTTTCTGAGGCAGTGGGAAGTGCAGACAGAAACTGAGGAAGGGAGGCTGCTTTTCTGAGGCAGTGGGAAGTGCAGACAGAGTCTGAGGAAGGGAGGCTGCTTTTCTGAGGCAGTGGGAAGTGTAGACAGACTGAGGAAGGGAGGCTGCTTTTCTGAGGCAGTGGGAAGTGTAGAGAGTCTGAGGAAGGGAGGCTGCTTTTCTGAGGCAGTGGGAAGTGCAGAGACTGAGGAAGGGAGGCTGCTTTTCTGAGGCAGTGGGAAGTGCAGAGACTGAGGAAGGGAGGCTGCTTTTCTGAGGCAGTGGGAAGTGCAGACAGACTCTGAGGAAGGGAGGCTGCTTTTCTGAGGCAGTGGGAAGTGCAGAGAGTCTGAGGAAGGGAGGCTGCTTTTCTGAGGCAGTGGGAAGTGCAGACAGAAACTGAGGAAGGGAGGCTGCTTTTCTGAGGCAGTGGGAAGTGCAGAGACTGAGGAAGGGAGGCTGCTATTCTGAGGCACTGGGAAGTGCAGAGACTGAGGAAGGGAGGCTGCTTTTCTGAGGCAGTGGGAAATGCAGAGTCTGAGGAAGGGAGGCTGCTTTTCTGAGGCAGTGGGAAGTGCAGAGACTGAGGAAGGGAGGCTGCTTTTCTGAGGCAGTGGGAAATGCAGAGTCTGAGGAAGGGAGGCTGCTTTTCTGAGGCAGTGGGAAGTGCAGAGACTGAGGAAGGGAGGCTGCTTTTCTGAGGCAGTGGGAAATGCAGAGTCTGAGGAAGGGAGGCTGCTTGTCTGAGGCAGTGGGAAGTGCAGACAGAAACTGAGGAAGGGAGGCTGCTTTTCTGAGGCAGTGGGAAGTGCAGAGACTGAGGAAGGGAGGCTTCTTTTCTGAGGCAGTGGGAAGTGTAGAGAGTCTGAGGAAGGGAGGCTGCTTTTCTGAGGCAGTGGGAAGTGCAGAGTCTGAGGAAGGGAGGCTGCTTTTCTGAGGCAGTGAGAAGTGCAGAGTCTGAGGAAGGGAGGCTGCTTTTCTGAGGCAGTGAGAAGTGTAGACAGACTGAGGAAGGGAGGCTGCTTTTCTGAGGCAGTGGGAAGTGTAGAGACTGAGGAAGGGAGGCTGCATTTCTGAGGCAGTGAGAAGTGCAGAGTCTGAGGAAGGGAGGCTGCTTTTCTGAGGCAGTGAGAAGTGTAGACAGACTGAGGAAGGGAGGCTGCTTTTCTGAGGCAGTGGGAAGTGTAGAGACTGAGGAAGGGAGGCTGCATTTCTGAGGCAGTGGGAAGTGCAGAGTCTGAGGAAGGGAGGCTGCATTTCTGAGGCAGTGGGAAGTGCAGAGACTGAGGAAGGGAGGCTGCTTTTCTGAGGCAGTGGGAAGTGTAGAGTCTGAGGAAGGGAGGCTGCTTTTCTGAGGCAGTGGGAAGTGCAGAGTCTGAGGAAGGGAGGCTGCTTTTCTGAGGCAGTGGGAAGTGCAGAGAGTCTGAGGAAGGGAGGCTGCTTTTCTGAGGCAGTGGGAAGTGCAGAGACTGAGGAAGGGAGGCTGCTTTTCTGAGACAGTGGGAAGTGCAGACAGACTCTGAGGAAGGGAGGCTGCTTTTCTGAGACAGTGAGAAGTGCAGACAGACTGAGGAAGGGAGGCTGCTTTTCTGAGGCAGTGGGAAGTGCAGAGACTGAGGAAGGGAGGCTGCTTTTCTGAGGCAGTGGGAAGTGCAGAGACTGAGGAAGGGAGGCTGCTTTTCTGAGGCAGTGGGAAGTGCAGAGACTGAGGAAGGGAGGCTGCTTTTCTGAGGCGGTGGGAAGTGCAGACAGAGTCTGAGGAAGGGAGGCTGCTTTTCTGAGGCAGTGGGAAGTGTAGACAGACTGAGGAAGGGAGGCTGCTTTTCTGAGGCAGTGGGAAGTGTAGAGAGTCTGAGGAAGGGAGGCTGCTTTTCTGAGGCAGTGGGAAGTGCAGAGACTGAGGAAGGGAGGCTGCTTTTCTGAGGCAGTGGGAAGTGCAGAGACTGAGGAAGGGAGGCTGCTTTTCTGAGGCAGTGGGAAGTGTAGAGAGTCTGAGGAAGGGAGGCTGCTTTTCTGAGGCAGTGGGAAGTGCAGAGACTGAGGAAGGGAGGCTGCTTTTCTGAGGCAGTGGGAAGTGCAGAGACTGAGGAAGGGAGGCTGCTTTTCTGAGGCAGTGGGAAGTGCAGACAGACTCTGAGGAAGGGAGGCTGCTTTTCTGAGGCAGTGGGAAGTGCAGAGAGTCTGAGGAAGGGAGGCTGCTTTTCTGAGGCAGTGGGAAGTGCAGACAGAAACTGAGGAAGGGAGGCTGCTTTTCTGAGGCAGTGGGAAGTGCAGAGACTGAGGAAGGGAGGCTGCTATTCTGAGGCACTGGGAAGTGCAGAGACTGAGGAAGGGAGGCTGCTTTTCTGAGGCAGTGGGAAATGCAGAGTCTGAGGAAGGGAGGCTGCTTTTCTGAGGCAGTGGGAAGTGCAGAGACTGAGGAAGGGAGGCTGCTTTTCTGAGGCAGTGGGAAATGCAGAGTCTGAGGAAGGGAGGCTGCTTTTCTGAGGCAGTGGGAAGTGCAGAGACTGAGGAAGGGAGGCTGCTTTTCTGAGGCAGTGGGAAATGCAGAGTCTGAGGAAGGGAGGCTGCTTGTCTGAGGCAGTGGGAAGTGCAGACAGAAACTGAGGAAGGGAGGCTGCTTTTCTGAGGCAGTGGGAAGTGCAGAGACTGAGGAAGGGAGGCTTCTTTTCTGAGGCAGTGGGAAGTGTAGAGAGTCTGAGGAAGGGAGGCTGCTTTTCTGAGGCAGTGGGAAGTGCAGAGTCTGAGGAAGGGAGGCTGCTTTTCTGAGGCAGTGAGAAGTGCAGAGTCTGAGGAAGGGAGGCTGCTTTTCTGAGGCAGTGAGAAGTGTAGACAGACTGAGGAAGGGAGGCTGCTTTTCTGAGGCAGTGGGAAGTGTAGAGACTGAGGAAGGGAGGCTGCATTTCTGAGGCAGTGGGAAGTGCAGAGTCTGAGGAAGGGAGGCTGCATTTCTGAGGCAGTGGGAAGTGCAGAGACTGAGGAAGGGAGGCTGCTTTTCTGAGGCAGTGGGAAGTGTAGAGTCTGAGGAAGGGAGGCTGCTTTTCTGAGGCAGTGGGAAGTGCAGAGACTGAGGAAGGGAGGCTGCTTTTCTGAGGCAGTGGGACGTGTAGAGACTGAGGAAGGGAGGCTGCTTTTCTGAGGCAGTGGGAAGTGCAGAGACTGAGGAAGGGAGGCTGCTTTTCTGAGGCAGTGGGAAGTGCAGACAGAGTCTGAGGAAGGGAGGCTGCTTTTCTGAGGCAGTGGGAAGTGCAGAGACTAAGGAAGGGAGGCTGCTTTTCTGGGGCAGTGGGAAGTGTGGAGAGTCTGAGGAAGGGAGGCTGCTTTTCTGAGGCAGTGGGAAGTGCAGACAGAGTCTGAGGAAGGGAGGCTGCTTTTCTGGGGCAGTGGGAAGTGTGGAGAGTCTGAGGAAGGGAGGCTGCTTTTCGGAGGCGGTGGGAAGTGTAGAGTCTGAGGAAGGGAGGCTGCTTTTCTGAGGCAGTGGGAAGTGCAGAGACTGAGGAAGGGAGGCTGCTTTTCGGAGGCGGTGGGAAGTGTAGAGAGTCTGAGGAAGGGAGGCTGCTTTTCTGAGGCAGTGGGAAGTGCAGAGACTGAGGAAGGGAGGCTGCTTTTCGGAGGCGGTGGGAAGTGTAGAGAGTCTCAGGAAGGGAGGCTGCTTTTCTGAGGCAGTGGGAAGTGCAGAGACTGAGGAAGGGAGGCTGCTTTTCGGAGGCGGTGGGAAGTGTAGAGAGTCTGAGGAAGGGAGGCTGCTTTTCTGAGGCAGTGGGAAGTGCAGAGACTGAGGAAGGGAGGCTGCTTTTCGGAGGCGGTGGGAAGTGTAGAGTCTGAGGAAGGGAGGCTGCTTTTCTGAGGCAGTGGGAAGTGCAGAGACTGAGGAAAGGAGGCTGCTTTTCTGAGGCTGTGGGAAGTGCAGAGACTGAGGAAAGGAGGCTGCTTTTTTGAGGCTGTGGGAAGTGCAGAGACTGAGGAAGGGAGGCTGCTTTTCTGAGGCAGTGGGAAGTGCAGAGACTGAGGAAGGGAGGCTTCTTTTCTGAGGCAGTGGGAAGTGCAGAGACTGAGGAAGGGAGGCTGCTTTTCTGAGGCAGTGGGAAGTGTAGTCTGAGGAAGGGAGGCTGCTTTTCTGAGGCAGTGGGAAGTGCAGAGACTGAGGAAGGGAGGCTGCTTTTCTGAGGCAGTGGGAAGTGCAGAGTCTGAGGAAGGGAGGCTGCTTTTCTGAGGCAGTGGGAAGTGCAGAGACTGAGGAAGGGAGGCTGCTTTTCTGAGGCAGTGGGAAGTGCAGAGACTGAGGAAGGGAGGCTGCTTTTCTGAGGCAGTGGGAAGTGTAGAGAGTCTGAGGAAGGGAGGCTGCTTTTCTGAGGCAGTGGGAAGTGCAGAGACTGAGGAAGGGAGGCTGCTTTTCTGAGGCAGTGGGAAGTGCAGAGTCTGAGGAAGGGAGGCTGCTTTTCTGAGGCAGTGAGAAGTGTAGAGTCTGAGGAAGGGAGGCTGCTTTTCTGAGGCAGTGAGAAGTGTAGAGAGTCTGAGGAAGGGAGGCTGCTTTTCTGAGGCAGTGAGAAGTGTAGACAGACTGAGGAAGGGAGGCTGTTTTTCTGAGGCATTAGGAAGTGTAGAGAGTCTGAGGAAGGGAGGCTGCTTTTCTGAGGCAGTAGGAAGTGCAGAGTCTGAGGAAGGGAGGCTGCTTTTCTGAGGCAGTGGGAAGTGTAGAGAGTCTGAGGAAGGGAGGCTGCTTTTCTGAGGCAGTGGAAAGTGTAGAGTCTGAGGAAGGGAGGCTGCTTTTCTGAGGCAGTGGGAAGTGCAGAGACTGAGGAAGGGAGGCTGCTTTTCTGAGGCAGTGGGAAGTGTAGAGAGTCTGAGGAAGGGAGGCTGCTTTTCTGAGGCAGTGGGAAGTGCAGAGACTGAGGAAGGGAGGCTGCTTTTCTGAGGCAGTGGGAAGTGCAGAGTCTGAGGAAGGGAGGCTGCTTTTCTGAGGCAGTGAGAAGTGTAGAGTCTGAGGAAGGGAGGCTGCTTTTCTGAGGCAGTGAGAAGTGTAGAGAGTCTGAGGAAGGGAGGCTGCTTTTCTGAGGCAGTGAGAAGTGTAGACAGACTGAGGAAGGGAGGCTGTTTTTCTGAGGCAGTAGGAAGTGTAGAGAGTCTGAGGAAGGGAGGCTGCTTTTCTGAGGCAGTAGGAAGTGCAGAGTCTGAGGAAGGGAGGCTGCTTTTCTGAGGCAGTGGGAAGTGTAGAGAGTCTGAGGAAGGGAGGCTGCTTTTCTGAGGCAGTGGAAAGTGTAGAGTCTGAGGAAGGGAGGCTGCATTTCTGAGGCAGTGGGAAGTGCAGAGACTGAGGAAGGGAGGCTGCTTTTCTGAGGCAGTGGGAAGTGTAGAGACTGAGGAAGGGAGGCTGCTTTTCTGAGGCAGTGGGAAGTGTAGAGTCTGAGGAAGGGAGGCTGCTTTTCTGAGGCAGTGGGAAGTGCAGAGACTGAGGAAGGGAGGCTGCTTTTCTGAGGCAGTGGGAAGTGTAGAGAGTCTGAGGAAGGGAGGCTGCTTTTCTGAGGCAGTGGGAAGTGTAGAGAGTCTGAGGAAGGGAGGCTGCTTTTCTGAGGCAGTGAGAAGTGCAGAGACTGAGGAAGGGAGGCTGCTTTTCTGAGGCAGTGGGAAGTGTAGAGACTGAGGAAGGGAGGCTGCTTTTCTGAGGCAGTGGGAAGTGCAGAGACTGAGGAAGGGAGGCTGCTTTTCTGAGGCAGTGGGAAGTGCAGACAGAGTCTGAGGAAGGGAGGCTGCTTTTCTGAGGCAGTGGGAAGTGCAGAGACTGAGGAAGGGAGGCTGCTTTTCTGGGGCAGTGCGAAGTGTGGAGAGTCTGAGGAAGGGAGGCTGCTTTTCGGAGGCGGTGGGAAGTGTAGAGTCTGAGGAAGGGAGGCTGCTTTTCTGAGGCAGTGGGAAGTGCAGAGACTGAGGAAGGGAGGCTGCTTTTCTGAGGCGGTGGGAAGTGTAGAGTCTGAGGAAGGGAGGCTGCTTTTCTGAGGCAGTGGGAAGTGCAGAGACTGAGGAAGGGAGGCTGCTTTTCGGAGGCGGTGGGAAGTGTAGAGAGTCTGAGGAAGGGAGGCTGCTTTTCTGAGGCAGTGGGAAGTGCAGAGACTGAGGAAAGGAGGCTGCTTTTCTGAGGCTGTGGGAAGTGCAGAGACTGAGGAAGGGAGGCTGCTTTTCTGAGGCAGTGGGAAGTGCAGAGACTGAGGAAGGGAGGCTGCTTTTCTGAGGCAGTGGGAAGTGCAGAGACAGGAAGGGAGGCTGCTTTTCTGAGGCAGTGGGAAGTGCAGAGACTGAGGAAGGGAGGCTGCTTTTCGGAGGCGGTGGGAAGTGTAGAGAGTCTGAGGAAGGGAGGCTGCTTTTCTGAGGCTGTGGGAAGTGCAGAGACTGAGGAAGGGAGGCTGCTTTTCTGAGGCAGTGGGAAGTGTAGAGAGTCTGAGGAAGGGAGGCTGCTTTTCTGAGGCAGTGGGAAGTGTAGAGAGTCTGAGGAAGGGAGGCTGCTTTTCTGAGGCAGTGGGAAGTGCAGAGACTGAGGAAGGGAGGCTGCTTTTCTGAGGCAGTGGGAAGGGCAGAGTCTGAGGAAGGGAGGCTGCTTTTCTGAGGCAGTGAGAAGTGTAGAGACTGAGGAAGGGAGGCTGCTTTTCTGAGGCAGTGGGAAGTGTAGAGTCTGAGGAAGGGAGGCTGCTTTTCTGAGGCAGTGGGAAGTGTAGAGTCTGAGGAAGGGAGGCTGCTTTTCTGAGGCAGTGGGAAGTGCAGAGACTGAGGAAGGGAGGCTGCTTTTCTGAGGCAGTGAGAAGTGTAGAGACTGAGGAAGGGAGGCTGCTTTTCTGAGGCAGTGGGAAGTGCAGAGACTGAGGAAGGGAGGCTGCTTTTCTGAGGCAGTGAGAAGTGTAGAGAGTCTGAGGAAGGGAGGCTTCTTTTCTGATGCAGTGGGAAGTGTAGAGAGTCTGAGGAAGGGAGGCTGCTTTTCTGAGGCGGTGGGAAGTGTAGAGAGTCTGAGGAAAGGAGGCTGCTTTTCTGAGGCAGTGGGAAGAGTAGAGACTGAGGAAGGGAGGCTGCTTTTCTGAGGCAGTGGGAAGTGCAGAGACTGAGGAAGGGAGGCTGCTTTTCTGAGGCAGTGGGAAGTGCAGACAGAGTCTGAGGAAGGGAGGCTGCTTTTCTGAGGCAGTGGGAAGTGCAGAGACTGAGGAAGGGAGGCTGCTTTTCTGGGGCAGTGGGAAGTGTGGAGAGTCTGAGGAAGGGAGGCTGCTTTTCTGAGGCAGTGGGAAGTGCAGACAGAGTCTGAGGAAGGGAGGCTGCTTTTCTGGGGCAGTGGGAAGTGTGGAGAGTCTGAGGAAGGGAGGCTGCTTTTCGGAGGCAGTGAGAAGTGTAGAGACTGAGGAAGGGAGGCTGCTTTTCTGAGGCAGTGGGAAGTGCAGAGTCTGAGGAAGGGAGGCTGCTTTTCTGAGGCAGTGGGAAGTGTAGAGTCTGAGGAAGGGAGGCTGCTTTTCTGAGGCAGTGGGAAGTGCAGAGACTGAGGAAGGGAGGCTGCTTTTCTGAGGCAGTGGGAAGTGTAGAGAGTCTGAGGAAGAGAGGCTTCTTTTCTGATGCAGTGGGAAGTGTAGAGAGTCTGAGGAAGGGAGGCTGCTTTTCTGAGGCGGTGGGAAGTGTAGAGAGTCTGAGGAAAGGAGGCTGCTTTTCTGAGGCAGTGGGAAGAGTAGAGACTGAGGAAGGGAGGCTGCTTTTCTGAGGCAGTGGGAAGTGCAGAGACTGAGGAAGGGAGGCTGCTTTTCTGAGGCAGTGGGAAGTGCAGACAGAGTCTGAGGAAGGGAGGCTGCTTTTCTGAGGCAGTGGGAAGTGCAGAGACTGAGGAAGGGAGGCTGCTTTTCTGGGGCAGTGGGAAGTGTGGAGAGTCTGAGGAAGGGAGGCTGCTTTTCTGAGGCAGTGGGAAGTGCAGACACTGAGGAAGGGAGGCTGCTTTTCTGGGGCAGTGGGAAGTGTGGAGAGTCTGAGGAAGGGAGGCTGCTTTTCGGAGGCGGTGGGAAGTGTAGAGTCTGAGGAAGGGAGGCTGCTTTTCTGAGGCAGTGGGAAGTGCAGAGACTGAGGAAGGGAGGCTGCTTTTCGGAGGCGGTGGGAAGTGTAGAGAGTCTGAGGAAGGGAGGCTGCTTTTCTGAGGCAGTGGGAAGTGCAGAGACTGAGGAAGGGAGGCTGCTTTTCGGAGGCGGTGGGAAGTGTAGAGAGTCTCAGGAAGGGAGGCTGCTTTTCTGAGGCAGTGGGAAGTGCAGAGACTGAGGAAGGGAGGCTGCTTTTCGGAGGCGGTGGGAAGTGTAGAGAGTCTGAGGAAGGGAGGCTGCTTTTCGGAGGCGGTGGGAAGTGTAGAGTCTGAGGAAGGGAGGCTGCTTTTCTGAGGCAGTGGGAAGTGCAGAGACTGAGGAAGGGAGGCTGCTTTTCGGAGGCGGTGGGAAGTGTAGAGAGTCTGAGGAAGGGAGGCTGCTTTTCTGAGGCAGTGGGAAGTGCAGAGACTGAGGAAAGGAGGCTGCTTTTTTGAGGCTGTGGGAAGTGCAGAGACTGAGGAAGGGAGGCTGCTTTTCTGAGGCAGTGGGAAGTGCAGAGACTGAGGAAGGGAGGCTGCTTTTCTGAGGCAGTGGGAAGTGCAGAGACTGAGGAAGGGAGGCTGCTTTTCTGAGGCAGTGGGAAGTGTAGTCTGAGGAAGGGAGGCTGCTTTTCTGAGGCAGTGGGAAGTGCAGAGACTGAGGAAGGGAGGCTGCTTTTCTGAGGCAGTGGGAAGTGCAGAGTCTGAGGAAGGGAGGCTGCTTTTCTGAGGCAGTGGGAAGTGCAGAGACTGAGGAAGGGAGGCTGCTTTTCTGAGGCAGTGGGAAGTGCAGAGACTGAGGAAGGGAGGCTGCTTTTCTGAGGCAGTGGGAAGTGTAGAGAGTCTGAGGAAGGGAGGCTGCTTTTCTGAGGCAGTGGGAAGTGCAGAGACTGAGGAAGGGAGGCTGCTTTTCTGAGGCAGTGGGAAGTGCAGAGTCTGAGGAAGGGAGGCTGCTTTTCTGAGGCAGTGAGAAGTGTAGAGTCTGAGGAAGGGAGGCTGCTTTTCTGAGGCAGTGAGAAGTGTAGAGAGTCTGAGGAAGGGAGGCTGCTTTTCTGAGGCAGTGAGAAGTGTAGACAGACTGAGGAAGGGAGGCTGTTTTTCTGAGGCAGTAGGAAGTGTTGAGAGTCTGAGGAAGGGAGGCTGCTTTTCTGAGGCAGTAGGAAGTGCAGAGTCTGAGGAAGGGAGGCTGCTTTTCTGAGGCAGTGGAAAGTGTAGAGTCTGAGGAAGGGAGGCTGCATTTCTGAGGCAGTGGGAAGTGCAGAGACTGAGGAAGGGAGGCTGCTTTTCTGAGGCAGTGGGAAGTGTAGAGACTGAGGAAGGGAGGCTGCTTTTCTGAGGCAGTGGGAAGTGTAGCGTCTGAGGAAGGGAGGCTGCTTTTCTGAGGCAGTGGGAAGTGCAGAGACTGAGGAAGGGAGGCTGCTTTTCTGAGGCAGTGGGAAGTGTAGAGAGTCTGAGGAAGGGAGGCTGCTTTTCTGAGGCAGTGGGAAGTGTAGAGAGTCTGAGGAAGGGAGGCTGCTTTTCTGAGGCAGTGAGAAGTGCAGAGACTGAGGAAGGGAGGCTGCTTTTCTGAGGCAGTGGGAAGTGTAGAGACTGAGGAAGGGAGGCTGCTTTTCTGAGGCAGTGGGAAGTGCAGAGACTGAGGAAGGGAGGCTGCTTTTCTGAGGCAGTGGGAAGTGCAGACAGAGTCTGAGGAAGGGAGGCTGCTTTTCTGAGGCAGTGGGAAGTGCAGAGACTGAGGAAGGGAGGCTGCTTTTCTGGGGCAGTGGGAAGTGTGGAGAGTCTGAGGAAGGGAGGCTGCTTTTCGGAGGCGGTGGGAAGTGTAGAGTCTGAGGAAGGGAGGCTGCTTTTCTGAGGCAGTGGGAAGTGCAGAGACTGAGGAAGGGAGGCTGCTTTTCTGAGGCGGTGGGAAGTGTAGAGTCTGAGGAAGGGAGGCTGCTTTTCTGAGGCAGTGGGAAGTGCAGAGACTGAGGAAAGGAGGCTGCTTTTCTGAGGCTGTGCAGAGACTGAGGAAGGGAGGCTGCTTTTCTGAGGCAGTGGGAAGTGCAGAGACTGAGGAAGGGAGGCTGCTTTTCTGAGGCAGTGGGAAGTGCAGAGACTGAGGAAGGGAGGCTGCTTTTCTGAGGCAGTGGGAAGTGCAGAGACTGAGGAAGGGAGGCTGCTTTTCGGAGGCGGTGGGAAGTGTAGAGAGTCTGAGGAAGGGAGGCTGCTTTTCTGAGGCTGTGGGAAGTGCAGAGACTGAGGAAGGGAGGCTGCTTTTCTGAGGCAGTGGGAAGTGTAGAGAGTCTGAGGAAGGGAGGCTGCTTTTCTGAGGCAGTGGGAAGTGTAGAGAGTCTGAGGAAGGGAGGCTGCTTTTCTGAGGCAGTGGGAAGTGCAGAGACTGAGGAAGGGAGGCTGCTTTTCTGAGGCAGTGGGAAGTGCAGAGTCTGAGGAAGGGAGGCTGCTTTTCTGAGGCAGTGAGAAGTGTAGAGACTGAGGAAGGGAGGCTGCTTTTCTGAGGCAGTGGGAAGTGTAGAGTCTGAGGAAGGGAGGCTGCTTTTCTGAGGCAGTGGGAAGTGTAGAGTCTGAGGAAGGGAGGCTGCTTTTCTGAGGCAGTGGGAAGTGCAGAGACTGAGGAAGGGAGGCTGCTTTTCTGAGGCAGTGAGAAGTGTAGAGACTGAGGAAGGGAGGCTGCTTTTCTGAGGCAGTGGGAAGTGCAGAGACTGAGGAAGGGAGGCTGCTTTTCTGAGGCAGTGAGAAGTGTAGAGAGTCTGAGGAAGGGAGGCTTCTTTTCTGATGCAGTGGGAAGTGTAGAGAGTCTGAGGAAGGGAGGCTGCTTTTCTGAGGCGGTGGGAAGTGTAGAGAGTCTGAGGAAAGGAGGCTGCTTTTCTGAGGCAGTGGGAAGTGCAGAGACTGAGGAAGGGAGGCTGCTTTTCTGAGGCAGTGGGAAGTGTAGAGAGTCTGAGGAAGGGAGGCTGCTTTTCTGAGGCAGTGGGAAGTGCAGAGACTGAGGAAGGGAGGCTGCTTTTCTGAGGCAGTGGGAAGTGCAGAGTCTGAGGAAGGGAGGCTGCTTTTCTGAGGCAGTGAGAAGTGTAGAGTCTGAGGAAGGGAGGCTGCTTTTCTGAGGCAGTAGGAAGTGTAGAGTCTGAGGAAGGGAGGCTGCTTTTCTGAGGCAGTGGGAAGTGTAGACAGACTGAGGAAGGGAGGCTGCTTTTCTGAGGCAGTGGGAAGTGCAGAGACTGAGGAAGGGAGGCTGCTTTTCTGAGGCAGTGGGAAGTGTAGAGAGTCTGAGGAAGGGAGGCTGCTTTTCTGAGGCAGTGGGAAGTGTAGAGACTGAGGAAGGGAGGCTGCTTTTCTGAGGCAGTGGGAAGTGCAGAGTCTGAGGAAGGGAGGCTGCTTTTCTGAGGCAGTGAGAAGTGTAGAGAGTCTGAGGAAAGGAGGCTGCTTTTCTGAGGCAGTGGGAAGTGCAGAGACTGAGGAAGGGAGGCTGCTTTTCTGAGGCAGTGGGAAGTGCAGAGACTGAGGAAGGGAGGCTGCTTTTCTGAGGCAGTGGGAAGTGCAGAGTCAGAGGAAGGGAGGCTGCTTTTCTGAGGCAGTGAGAAGTGTAGAGAGTCTGAGGAAGGGAGGCTGCTTTTCTGAGGCAGTGGGAAGTGCAGAGACTGAGGAAGGGAGGCTGCTTTTCTGAGGCAGTGGGAAGTGCAGAGACTGAGGAAGGGAGGCTGCTTTTCTGAGGCAGTGGGAAGTGTAGAGTCTGAGGAAGGGAGGCTGCTTTTCTGAGGCAGTGGGAAGTGTAGAGAGTCTGAGGAAGGGAGGCTGCTTTTCTGAGGCAGTGGGAAGTGTAGAGTCTGAGGAAGGGAGGCTGCTTTTCTGAGGCGGTGGGAAGTGTAGAGAGACAGAGGAAGGGAGGCTGCTTTTCTGAGGCAGTGGGAAGTGCAGAGACTGAGGAAGGGAGGCTGCTTTTCTGAGGCAGTGAGAAGTGCAGAGACTGCGGAAGGGAGGCTGCTTTTCTGAGGCAGTGGGAAGTGTGGAGAGTCTGAGGAAGTGAGGCTGCTTTGAACTTTGATCGTCAGTCGCCTGAGACAGGCCACTCAATACCACATTGAGATTTCATGACCACAGATGTGCTATTAATGTCCACATTTTAAAAATGCAAATATAATGGAACAGGGCTGACAAAGCACTAACTCTGAACTGGAAACAGCTCAGACTGAATTCAACAATACTGCAGAGATTTGAAATCTGGGAGAAAATGCCAGAAATGCTCAATTTGGGAAATATCAGTGCAGAGAAAGTGTCCACATTTCAGTTCTCCTCAGTCAATCAGATTAAAGGCCTGTCCATTTAACAAAAAAAAACTGGGGGGAAGGCCACAAAATAGGGTTAAAATTATTATTATTATTATAGTAGTTGTTGTTGTTATTTATCTTTTCTCTGCTCAAGCTGGTAAAACCTGAGGTATGGGCTGTGATGGCCCCTCACATTACAGTGTCACCGAACACTATAGAATAAAAACAAGCCCTTCAGCCCATGCCAAACTATTAATCAGCCCAGTCTCATCGACCTGCTCGCAGTCCATAGCCCTCCATGCCCCTCCCATCCAAGTACCTATTCAAGCTTCTCTTAAATACTGAAATCAAAATCACATCCACTACGTCCGCAGGCAGCTCGTTCCGCACTCTCACCACCGACTGCGGCCATGCATTCTGCCATCAACGTACCATTTGGTGTTTTGATTTGTGTTTCTTGCTTCCCAGCCGCTGCCTGACTTGCAGGGATGTTCCTGAATATTTGGACCATTTTGCTACAATGAAATGCCAGAAAGTTAGGAAACAAGATTGTGGGACTCACCCCAGTTATCAAGGGGCCTCTTTGGTGAGGATCAACCATGGATATTGTGTCCTAGCTGCCACAGGCAAGCCAGGACAGTATGATACGGAAAGCAGGCTGTTTCCCAAACGGCAGGCTCCCCCTCTCCACCCAGACGGTGAATCCAAAGGGAAAGCAGAGACCGATACAGTTTGGCACCAGTGGAGAAGCAAGAGTTGCCAGTCAGCTTTCAACTCAATGAGTCTTCCTTAGGGACTCCAGCTCTGTATTTTTCTGCAGCGTTTACTCCTAAAGCCTTCCCCATAAGTGGGTCTGGCCACAAGGCGCGGAAGTCTGAGATCAGAGTTTTCCTTCTCCTAGCGGAACTGCAAACAATGGCTAACAAGCCCCATCTGCCTGAAGCGACTGGCTTAAAGGTGCCACTGGCCCTACTTTGCCCCTTCTCTAGTCAGTAGAAACAGTTCCATTGAGCTTAGAAGCTAAGCCAGACATGAATGCTATTTGCTAGTGAGAACATTAAATAGTTAGTGGGAGCTCATCCCCGCCACCACCACCACACCCCACCCAGCTACACAACCTTAAGGAACTAGCTCAGTAATGATAGTATTGGACCTGATCCCTGGCCCTAAGTATATTACATCAGGTCAACCAGATCAACGTTGATTTTTTAAAATGTAACAGAAAGATTAATAGTTTAATCAAAAGACAGAAATCATTGGCGCGATGTTGGAAAACAATGCCAGTTATGAGCGATATTATCATTTGATTAAAGAAAAGTGACTATGGTCAGTAATCACACATTTCAATCTATTCTGAGTTAAACATTTTCTTCCAAACATTGTTTTGCAATGCTTCAAAGGGCAATTCAGAAATGATGTATTTGGTTAAAAATAGAGCTGTGTTCGTATGATTCAAACCCCATATATTTAATCATAAAAGTGATTGGTAGGGAAGTAAATCAAGGCTTTAGAAAAGGCAGATTGACCCAGTCAATGTTAGCATAACAATCAACAATTTCAAAAACTCTACCAATCTCTAGCTCCATCCATAAAACTGCAAGAGGCAAGCATTGCCACAAATATTATCCGATTTGCAAAAGTGATAGAGTCAAACTTCAGGATAAACATAAATTGCAACATATGCTGAGCCAGTGCACAGTGACAAATACCAGCTCCTCCCCGTCACTCCTGACCAGTGCACGGTGACAAATACCAGCTCCTCCCCGTCACTCCCGACCAGTGCACAGTGACAAATACCAGCTCCTCCCCGTCACTCCTGACCAGTGCACAGTGACAAATACCAGCTCCTCCCCGTCACTCCTGACCAGTGCACGGTGACGAATACCATCTCCTCCCCGTCACTCCCGACCAGTGCACGGTGACGAATACCATCTCATCCCCGTCACTCCTGACCAGTGCACGGTGACAAATACCAGCTCCTCCCCGTCACTCCTGACCAGTGCACAGTGACAAATACTATCTCCTCCCCGTCACTCCCGTCCAGTGCACGGTGACGAATACCATCTCCTCCCCGTCACTACCGACCAGCGCACGGTGACGAATATCACCTCCTCCCCGTCACTCCCGTCCAGTGCACGGTGACGAATACCATCTCCTCCCCGTCACTACCGACCAGCGCACGGTGACGAATATCACCTCCACCCCGTCACACCCGACCAGCGCATGGTGACGAATATCACCTCCTCCCCGTCACACCTGACCAGTGCACGGAGACGAATACCATCTCCTCCCCGTCACTCCCGACCAGTGCACGGTGACGAATACCATCTACTCCCCATCACTCCTGACCAGTGCACGGTGACGCATACCATCTCCTCCCCGTCACTCCCGACCAGTGCACGGTGACGAATACCATCTCCTCCCCGTCACTCCTGACCAGTGCACGGTGACGAATACCATCTCCTCCCCGTCACTCCTGACCAGTGCACGGTGACGAATACCATCTCATCCCCGTCACTCCTGACCAGTGCACGGTGACGAATACCATCTCCTCCCCGTCACTCCCGACCAGTGCACGGTGACGAATACCATCTCCTCCCGTCACTCCTGACCAGTGCACGGTGACAAATACCAGCTCCTCCCCGTCACTCCTGACCAGTGCACAGTGACAAATACTATCTCCTCCCCGTCACTCCCGTCCAGTGCACGGTGACGAATACCATCTCCTCCCCGTCACTACCGACCAGCGCACGGTGACGAATATGACCTCCTCCCCGTCACACCCGACCAGCGCATGGTGACGAATATCACCTCCTCCCCGTCACACCCGACCAGCGCATGGTGACGAATATCACCTCCTCCCCGTCACACCTGACCAGTGCACGGAGACGAATACCATCTCCTCCCCGTCACTCCCGACCAGTGCACGGTGACGAATACCATCTACTCCCCATCACTCCTGACCAGTGCACGGTGACGCATACCATCTCCTCCCCGTCACTCCCGACCAGTGCACGGTGACGAATACCATCTCCTCCCCGTCACTCCTGACCAGTGCACGGTGACGAATACCATCTCCTCCCCGTCACTCCCGACCAGTGCACGGTGACGAATACCATCTCATCCCCGTCACTCCTGACCAGTGCACGGTGACGAATACCATCTCCTCCCCGTCACTCCTGACCAGTGCACGGTGACGAATACCATCTCCTCCCCGTCACTCCTGACCAGTGCACGGTGACGAATACCATCTCCTCCCTGTCACTCCCGACCAGTGCACGGTGACGAATACCATCTCCTCCCCGTCACTCCTGACCAGTGCACGGTGACAAATACCAGCTCCTCCCCGTCACTCCTGACCAGTGCACAGTGACAAATACTATCTCCTCCCCGTCACTCCCGTCCAGTGCACGGTGACGAATACCATCTCCTCCCCGTCACTACCGACCAGCGCACGGTGACGAATATGACCTCCTCCCCGTCACACCCGACCAGCGCATGGTGACGAATATCACCTCCTCCCCGTCACACCTGACCAGTGCACGGTGACGAATACCATCTACTCCCCATCACTCCTGACCAGTGCACGGTGACGCATACCATCTCCTCCACATCACTCCCGACCGATGCACGGTGACGAATACCATCTCCTCCCCGTCACTCCCGACCAGTGCACGGTGACGAATACCATCTCCTCCCCGTCACTCCTGACCAGTGCACGGTGACGAATACCATCTCCTTCCCGTCACTCCGGACCGGTGCACGGTGACGAATACCATCTCCTCCCCATCACTCCTGACCAGTGCACGGTGACGAATACCATCTCCCCCCCGTCACTCCCGACCAGTGCACAGTGACAAATACCATCTCCTCCCCGTCACTCCCGACCAGTGCACGGTGACAAATACCATCTCGTCCCCGTCACTCCGGACCGGTGCACGGTAACGAATACCATCTCCTCCCCGTCACTCCGGACCGGTGCACGGTGACGAATACCATCTCCTCCCTGTCACTCCCGACCAGTGCACAGTGACGAATACCATCTCCTCCCCGTACCTCCGACCAGTGCACAGTGACGAATACCATCTCCTCCCCGTACCTCCGACCAGTACACGGTGACGAATACCATCGCCTCCCCGTCACTCCGACCAGTGCACGGTGACGAGTACCATCTCATCCCCGTCACTCCCGACCAGTGCTCGGTGACGA
Organism: Hypanus sabinus; assembly: GCF_030144855.1. Classification (NCBI taxonomy): domain Eukaryota; kingdom Metazoa; phylum Chordata; class Chondrichthyes; order Myliobatiformes; family Dasyatidae; genus Hypanus; species Hypanus sabinus. The sequence goes on along the minus strand of NC_082723.1, from coordinate 32,334,196 downwards.
ATACCATCTCGTCCCCGTCACTCCCGACCAGTGCACGGTGACGAATACCATCTCGTTCCCGTCACTCCGACCAGTGCACGGTGACGAATACCATCTCCTCCCTGTCACTCCCGACCAGTGCACAGTGACGAATACCATCTCCTCCCCGTACCTCCGACCAGTGCACAGTGACGAATACCATCTCCTCCCCGTACCTCCGACCAGTACACGGTGACGAATACCATCGCCTCCCCGTCACTCCGACCAGTGCACGGTGACGAGTACCATCTCATCCCCGTCACTCCCGACCAGTGCTCGGTGACGAATACCATCTCGTCCCCGTCACTCCCGACCAGTGCACGGTGACGAATACCATCTCGTTCCCGTCACTCCGACCAGTGCACGGTGACGAATACCATCTCCTCCCTGTCACTCCCGACCAGTGCACAGTGACGAATACCATCTCCTCCCTGTCACTCCCGACCAGTGCACAGTGATGAATACCATCTCCTCCCCGTCACTCCCGACCAGTGCACGGTGACGAATATCATCTCCTCCCCGTCACTCCGACCAGTGCACGGTGACGAATACCATCTCCTCCCCGTCACTCCCGACCACTGCACAGTGACAAATACCATCGCCTCCCCGTCACTCCTGACCAGCGCACGGTGACGAATACCATCTCCTCCCCGTCACTCCCGACCAGTGCACGGTGACGCATACCATCTCCTCCACATCATTCCCGACCGATACACGGTGATGAATACCATCTCCTATCCGTCACTCCCGACAAGTGCACGGTGACGAATACCATCTCCTCCCCGTCACTCCTGACCAGTGCTCGGTGGCGAATACCATCTCCTCCCCGTCACTCCTGACCGGTGCACGGTGACGAATACCATCTCCTCCCCGTCACTCCTGACCAGTGCACGGTGACGAATACCATCTTCTCCCCGTCACACCGGACCGGTGCACGGTGACGAATACCATCTCCTCCCCGTCACTCCTGACCGATGCACGGTGACGCATACCATCTCCTCCCCGTCACTCCCAACCAGTGCACGGTGACGAATACCATCTCCTCCCTGTCACTGCTGACCAGTGCACGGTGACGAATACCATCTCCTCCCAGTCACTCCGGACCAGTGCACGGTGACGAATACCATCTCCTCCCCATCACTCCTGACCAGTGCACAGTGACAAATACCATCTCGTCCCCGTCACTCCCGACCAGTGCACAGTGACGAATACCATCTCCTCCCCGTCACTCCTGACCAGCGCACGGTGACGAATACCATCTCCTCCCCGTCACTCCTGACCAGTGCACGGTGACGAATACCATCTCCTCCCCGTCACTCCTGACCAGCGCACGGTGACGAATACCATCTCCTCCCCGTCACTCCTGACCAGCGCACGGTGACGAATACCATCTCCTCCCCGTCACTCCTGACCAGTGCACGGTGACGAATACCATCTCCTCCCCGTCACTCCACCCCCTCTGTCTATTACTCCATCACTTCACCTTCTGTCTATTACCCCATCACTCCACCCCCATTGTCTATTACCCCATCACTCCCACCCCCTCTATTACCCCATCACTGCACAGTAACACTGTAAACCATGGTTTACGATGCTGTTTACATTGTAAATACATGCTGTTATGTATGTATTTATGCACATTTTATTTCACATCCATACTTTAACATCTAACTTTATTTTTCATATAATTCTTTATAAATGTTGAAATGTTGATTTTTGTCATGCCCTGATCAACATACCAGAACAAATTCCTAATCCATGGAAATATATCTGGTGAATAAAGTTGGTCCTCAATCCTTGATAAATGATTTGACCTAGATGGAGATAATAATTCTCAAGGAAGAGGGCTGATGTTCCCGTCATTTACTGAGAAGAGCTTCTGAATTCAAGTCTTGTTTCCACCTCTGGCTGATCGCATCGTGAGCTTCGATATCAGCACAGTTGCTCAGCAAGCGGTCTCGATAAATGAGCCACTGAGATCACGTCAAAGACCTCTTCATCTGGTACCACCCCCCCGCCCCGCTCTACTTGGTAGCATAGTGGTTAGAGTATCACTTGTCAGCACCATCAATCAGGGTTCAATTCTCCCACCATCTGCGAGGAGTTTATATGTTCTCCCTTGCCCATGTGGGATTCCTGTTCTGGTTGCCTCCCAAGGTCCAGTGATGAACGTATTAGGGTTAGTACGTTCTGGGCATGCTATGCGGACCCCAGAAATATGACAACCCTTGCAGGCTGACCCCACCCCATCCTCGGACTGTGTTGGACATTGACACAAACAATCCATTTCTCTGTATGTTTTGACAAACAAGTGAAATATAAAGATATTCTTTCTTTCCCTGAAATGAATGTCCATAAAACCATAATGATAATAATAATAACTTATTTATAGTAGCATGCACAAAATGCTGGAGGAACTCAGCAGGCCAGGCAGCATCTATGGAAAAGGGTAAATAGTCAATGCTTGGGGTGAAGACCATTCAAGGGGAACTCCCTTTTGGAACACTTTTCATACAGACAACATAGATCAAAGTGCTTTACAATGGAATAAAATGCAAAGTGAAAATACAAGGCAAGATGATATGAGTTGAAATCAAGGTTAAATAAAAAGGTTTTGAGCTGATTTTTAAAAGAATCAGCTGAGTCTACATCCCTTATAGTATTACGTATTGAATTCCAGGAGCATAGTTCAAAAAGCTGACCTATCAATTACCTTTGTTGGGAAATTATTTAAATTTAAGAGATCCAGTGAAAGAAGTCCTGAGAGCTCGGGTAGGACTATAAAAATTCTGTGATGTACTCTAGTCTCAAACTATTGAGAGCTTTAAAAACAAGGAAAAGAGCTTTAAAAACAATTCTAAAAGATACAGGAAGCCAATGCAGAGTAGTTAGAATAGTGATAGATCCCCTCATTCTGGTTTTGGTTAAAAGTCTAGCAGCTTATAAGTCATAAGAACAGAATCAGACCATTCAACCCATTGAGTCTGTACTGCAAACCAGTAATCCCAGGATGTGATGCACTTGAACTGTCAATGAATTACTTCCAACTTTCTCTGTGGTTAAAATAAGTGAATTCAGTTTCTGTGAATCAGAGTGACAGAAGTCCAGACTGATTTGTGGAAACAATTAAAGTTCCTCACACACAAGCTTTCAGACAGACGATCAGTTAGTGTCGGACTCAGAATGTGTACTTTACTTGAAATATTTACCCGTTATGGGCTAAAATATTTAATCAGTGACATTGTCAACTATCATGTTTCTGGTATGTGTGGCTGAAGAACTCACCAGACAGGGAAGGGGACTTGTCTCCTTCGGCTGTTATCATTTCATCCTCTACTCTATTTAAATATTTATTTTGAGATCCTGAGCAGAAAAGGCCCTTTCAACCAAACAAGCCACGTCACCCAGAAACCCGTCTGATTTAACCCAAGCCTAATCACAGGACAATTTACAATGACCAGTTAACCTACTAACTAACCAGTACATTACTAACCGGTACATTTATGGACAGTGGGAGGAAACTGGAGCACCCAGAGCAAATGCACAGGAGAATATACAAGCTCCTTACAGACAGTGGTGGGAATTGAACTCCAAACTCCATTGTGCTGAGCTGTAATACTGTCATGCTGACTGCGCCATCCCTTACAACAGCTTTACATCTTCACACCTCTGCTCCCGCCTCCTCACACTGCAGGAATACTTTATTCTGTCGTTACCTCTGCTGAGTGATGATTAAGGTTTAAAACCAGCCACAAATCTAAATGGTTGGACAAAGATCATCTGACGCTGGAGATACAGAGGGGGAAGTGGATGTAGGTCACAGGGTGTGAAACAAATGCGATGTTCACACCTCACACACTCTACAATGCAATCAGAGGCATAGGAGGAGATTGCTAGACCTCGACATAGAACTCTACGGCATAGAAATAGGCTCTTCAGCCCATCTAGTCCTTGTTGAACTTTAATTCCACCTAGACCCATCAACCTCCAGACCCTTCCCAACCATTAACATATCCAAATTTCTCTCAAACGTTACAACGCTGTCATAGGAAAGCACCACCAAGGCCGTGCACTTTTCTCGCAGCTGCCATCAGGTAGAAGGTACAAGAACCTCAGGACTCGCACCACCAGGGGTTCCTGAATAACTTTTCAGGACCAGTTATTACTGGTCCTGAAAAGAACCATCAGGCTCTTGAACCAGAGGTGATAATTTCACTCACTTCACTTCCCCATCACTGAACTGTTCCCATAACCTATGGTGATATATATAGATAGATAGATTTAACTTTACTGTCATTGAGCCGAGTACAGATACAAAGCCAATGAAATACAGTTAGCATCTAACCAGAAATGCAAAGAATAGTGTTATTTACAAAATAACTGCAAATAAAAAGTAAGTGCTACAGCACACAAATATGGAAGTACTGAGACGTACAATACGGGTGCAATACTGCTTAGCACTGTGATGTGAGGTTCAGTGGGGTCACAGCCTCAGGGAAGAAGCTCTTCCTGTGCCTGCTGGTGTGGGAGCGGAGGCTCCTGTAGCACCGACCGGATGGGAGGAGAGTAAAAAGTCCATGGTTAAGGTGAGATGCATCCTTGATAATGCTTTTCGCCCTGCCCAGGCAGCGTTTATGGTAGATGTTCTCAATGGTTGGCAATTGGGTGCCGATAAACCGCTAGGCAGTTTTCACCACATGCTGGAGTGCTTTGCGGTCCGATACAGGACAATTGCCATACCACACCGAGATGCAGTTGGTGAGTATGCTCTCAATGGTACAGCGGTAAAAGTCCGTCAGTATCCTGGGACAGAGGTGAGCTTTCTTGATGCTCTGCAGGAAATAAAGGTGCTGTTGCACCTTTTTGATCAGGATGGAGGAGTTCAGGGACCAGGTGAGATCCTCAGAAATGTGGACACCAAGGAATTTGAAGATTGATACACACTCCACTATAGCTCCATTGATGTAGATGGGGATGTGAGTGTGGCTCCTAGCACGTCTGAAGTCCACAATGATCTCCTTGGTCTCGTGGGTGTTAAGGGCCAGGTTGGTGTCGACACACCACGCGGCCAGGTGCTGAACCTTGTCCCTGCAGGCCGTCTTATCATCCCCGCTGATCAGGCCAACCACCATGGTGTCGTCTGCGAACTTGATATTGGAGTTAGAACCATGTACAGGAACACAGTCATAGGTGAAAAGGGAGTACAGAAGAGGGCTCAGCACACAGCCTTGAGGCACGCCAGTGTTCAGGGTGAGAGTGGAGGAGGAGAGGTTGTCTAACTTAACAGATTGGATCTGTTAGTCAGAAAGTCCAAGGTCCAATTGCAGAGGGATGAGCTGACAACAAGCTGGCGAAGTTTGGCGATCAGCTTGGAGGGGGTCACAGTATTGAATGCCAAACTAAAGTCAGTGAACAGCGTTCTGACGTAAGAGTTGGGGCTGTCCAGGTGGGTCAGGGCAGAGTGAAGTGCCGTGGAGATGGCGTCCTCTGTTGACCTGTTGGTATGATAGGCAAATTGATGGGGGTCCAGGGTAGTGGGCAGACAGGATTCCAGATGTGATAGAACCAGTCTCTCAAAGCACTTTGCAATGATGGGGGTGAGTGCAACTGGGCAGAAGTCATTCAGGCCCATGGCAGTGGAATGCTTTGGCACTGGCACGATGGTGGCAATCTTGTAGCTTGAAGAGACAACTGCCTGGGCCAGGGACAGATACATCCTTTAATAATAAATTTACTTTGAACTTTTAATGTGGGAAGCAACGTAGGGACAGGGACTCAACAGAGTGAGACAAGGAGCAGCAGAGGCTGAAGTGAGACCCGATTGAAGTTTTTAAAATTAGACAAGACGGAGATAGGGAAACAGTTAAAATCCATCGCCACAGACGGCTGTGGAGGACAAGTCATTGGGTACATTTAAAGTGGAGGTTGATAGGTTCTTGATTAGTCAGGGTGTCAAAGGTTACAGGGAGAAGGCAGGAGAATGGGGTTGAGGGGGATACTAAATGAGCCATGATGGAATGGCAGACTTGAATCGATGGGCCGAATGGCCTGACCCTGTGCCCCTATGCCTTACAATTTTGTGGTCTATGGTCTTTTTCCCTGGGCAGAAATATTAAATACATAGTAGAATTTAAGATGGGAGGGGGAGTTTAAAGAAAGTGTGGAGTAAAGATTTTTTTTTACAGAGATTGGTGGGTGTCTGGAATGGGCTGCCAGGTCTAGTGGTGGAAGGAGACATGATATGGTGTTTAAGCAACTTCAATAAATACAGGGATCTGCAGGAGATGGAGAGATATAAATCACGTGCAGGCAAAAGAGGCTTGGTTTAATTTGGCAGACATTGTGGGCTGAAGGCTTTTTCCAGTGCTGTTCCCTGTTCTAAAGAGTTCTGAACAACAGGCTGGTAGAAGTGTAGATTCCACCAGCCAATCAGCCTCCTCCTCACTCTGCTGCCAACATTGTCTTCAGCAATGTGACTTTGAAAACCGCTGTGTTTAAAGCTTGGGTTAATAATGAAAGCAAAGGGCAGTAATACCAATCATCATGTCTGGAAAACGTCACCTCAGTCGGGTAATGTCTTCAGCAGCTGGTCTGAATGATTAGTCTCACCTTCTTTAATTTCACTGTAAATTTATACCGCTCTTGGGCACAATGACCAGAGTTTATCCACCTTTCCCACAAACAGGGATTCAGTCATTTCCTAATGAGCAGGAAATGAGTGTTGGCTGGAAAGCCTCGATGTAAGGACGTAAGTGGAAAAGAGAGCCCATTGCACTCTGTCAGAAAAGCTGCCTCATTCTTTATTGAATCAGGAATAACTAACAATGGAAAAACATTATTTGACCATGTTTGAAGTTGCACTGGAAAATGCAAATATTTATTCTTGTGAAATGAATTCATACACCTGTGCAAAATAAACATAATACACATCATTGTTGAGGTAAATTAATGCCACCCTTCCTGAATCAGGTTTATTATCACTGACGTATGATGTTCAATTTGATGTATTGTGCCAGTGGTACAGTGCAATGCATAAAAATCACTGCAAGTTACAATAGACTTTATTAAAAATAAATAAATAGAGCAAACTAGTGAACTGGTATTCACTGCTCTGTGTTAAGTTCAAGTTTAATTGTTATTCAAACATACGCAAATACCCATGGCTACAGCCAAACAAAAAGGCTCCAGGAGCAAGGGTCAAAACACATGCCCAACAATCACACACAAGGCACATATAGCTCATAGAAGATAGCAGTAAACATATAGGCACAGAGAAAAAAATTTCCTAAGTGACATGTCGTGTGAATTGAACGTGTTAGCAGCAAGAACGAGCAGTTTTCGGCAGTCTGCATACAAATGTACGCCACCCAGCTTGTCTTCCAGCGATCGAACCCCGACGGGAGGGCTCAGCCTCCAATCCAGCATGGACGCATTGCCACCTCCCCCCCCCCCCCCCCCCGTACCGCTGCAACAGGCAAGCTTGATGATGAGGCATAGTCCGAGGTTACACGGCTCCCCCACATCGATCTTGCCTATAAACCAATGAACCGAATTTTACATTAGCAGTGTCCAGCAGGGTCTTGCAATTGCAAGAGCAACATACAAGACAATCACTTTCAGATAGCGACTCCGAAAGCTTTCTGCAGCAGGTAGTGACATGGTCCACTCTAAATCCACCTCCTCCAGCTCGCCGCAGACGAGCGGCTCATTGAGGGAAGGCCTGCGGTACCTGAAGTTCTTACTGTCCGGCAACCGTACAACAGACAAAAACTGCTTTGGTTCGCCCCGGAGAGGCCAGTGCACCCTAACACACCACCATTCCTACCAGCAAACACGAGGAAATCTGCAGATGCTGGAAATTCAAACAACAACACACACAAAATGCTGGTGGAACACAACAGGCTAGGCAGCATCTATAGGGAGAAGCGCTGTCGATGTTTTGGGCCGAGACCCTTCATCAGGACTAACTGAAAGGAAAGATACTCATAGAGTCAGGGAGCACTATGGCACAGAAATAGACCCTTCAGCCCATCTAGTCTGTGCCAAACTATTAATCTGCCTAGTCTCATCCACCTGCACCTGGACCACAGCTCTCCGCACTCCTCCCCTCCACATACCTGGCCAAATTTCTATCAAGTGTTAGAATCGAACTCGCATCCACCAACATGTGCTGGCAGCTCACTCCACACCCACACCATCCTCCGAATGAAGAAGTCACCCCTAAATTCCCCTTAATAGTTCACCTTTCACCCTTAACCCATGACCTCTGGTTCAATCTCAGTGGAAAAAGCCTGCTTGCATTCACCCTCTCCCCCTCATAATGTTGTATCCCTCTATCAAATCTCCCCTCATTCTCCCCGGCTCGAGGGAGTGAAGTCCTAACTTATTCAACCTTTCCCTATAACTCAGGTCCTCAAGTCCTGGTGACATCGTCTGCACTCTTTCAACCTTTCAATCTTTCCTGTGGGTAGGTGACCAAGACTACATACAATACTCCTCACTAACACCTCATACAATTACAACATAACATCCCAACTCCTGTACTCAGTACTTTGATTTATGAAGTGGTGTTCAGGGGCTCTGCTCTCCCGGTGGGAGGCGAGTTTAGCAGAGTCAACGGGTATTCAACGTGGTCACAGAGAACACAGTGAGGTGTGACAACCGTGAGCACTGTTTGCTCATAATTCCAGAGTCAATTCTGACCTCGGTCGCTGCAATTGATATATCTGCATGTTCTCCCTGTGCCTGCCAGTGTGTTTTTGATCTCCCACAACTTTCCATGATGTGCTTGCTGACTAGATAATTGGCTCCCCTCCCTATCAGATTTATGAATGGTACAGGAACCCATGAAAGCTATTTTTTATTTTCTTGCACAATTTATTTATTTTCCAAGTTATAGTATTTTTATTACTCTTTGCAGTGTACTGCTGCCACAAGATAACACATTTCATGCCACGTAGGAAGCGATAATAAATCTGATTCCGGCTTTCTGCTCTGCACTACCTGCCTCAGATCTGAATCAGCCATGATGGAATGGTGCGGCAGACTCGGTGGGCCGAGGCCTAACTCCACTCCTGTGTCTTATGAAATTACAGCGTTCCAGAATCTATTATCAGAGTGTTCCCGTGTTGCGGTCTGGTCTGCAGTTTTGTTTCTGAGCTACAGAGTACTGGGGGCAAGGTTGAAGCTGTTGTGGCTTCATAGCATCATGGCAAGTTCCTCGGCATAATACGGAAGATCAGAGACTGAGTCTGGCAGACCTGGAAGTCGGAGGCCTGAAGTCTGCAGGTGTGCAAGTCCACTGGGAAAGTCAGACCCTGACGTCTGCACGTGCTGGGCCACTGGAGCTTGGAGGCCTGGGGTCGCAGGCCTGTCTGTGTGTGTGAGTGGCTGGGTGGGTTGTAGAGAGAACAGCGGCTTGTTCTGTTTTTGTTTGGTTCTGCTGCTGTTGTTTGTGTTGTTCTGCCTGACATTGTAAACATGCTACGTTGGCACCAGCATGCGTGGTGACACGTGTGGTCTGCCCCCAGCTCATCTTCAGGTTGTGTTGGTCGTTAGCACATACGATGCATTTCACTGGATGTTTCAGTGTATATGTGAGAAATAAATAAATCTGCACCTGAACCTGTCTTTGGGCTGAAATAAGAAAGTTGTGATGGAACACAATCAAACTCAGATGGAAAATGGTTTGCAATGATTTGTTGCATTCAATCTGTTCCTGTAATCTGACTGTACATACATACAACCAAACAAAACGACGTTTCTCTGGACCACAGTACACCCACAACACACACATCACACGCAGCACATAGAACAAAATATTGCCACAAATAAATTAATTAAATATACAATAATTCTGCAGGGTTGGGGAACCAAGAAACACAGGGCACAGGTTTAAGCCAAGAGAGGAGAGATTTAATAAGAAGCCGAGGGGCAATTTTTACACCCAGTGAGCAGTCAGTATATGGAGCAACACACACAAAATGTTGGTGGGACACAGCAGGCCAGGCAGCATTTATAGGAAGAAGTACATAGTACTATCTCTTCTTTGAAGGGTCCTGATGAAGGGTCTCGGCCCGAAATGTTGACTGTACTTCTTCCTATAGGTGCTGCCTGGCCTGCTGTGTTCCACCAGCATTTTGTGTGTGTTGCTTGAATTTGCAGCATCTGCAGATTTCCTCATGTTTAAGTCAGTATATGGAACTAGTTTCCAGAGAAAGTGGCTGGGACAAGCATGTGAACAACATTCAGTTAGCATGTAGACAGGTCCATGATTAGATGGGCTATCTGCAGGCTAATGGGAGCATCTTGTCTGCAGGGGCCAAATAGTTTGAAGGGCCTGTTTCTGTGCTTTATGACTCTATCTACAAATATCAGATGAAGAGAGAGATTGGGGACCTTCATTTGAACCAATTCAAGTTCAAGTTTTAATTGTCATTCAACTATACACCTGAATACACCCAAACGAAACAGTGTTCCTGTCTGCCAAGGTGCAAAACACAGAGCCACCAGCCCACAGCGCAAAATTGCACATGTAATTATGATAACACAAAAACATACTGTTACAAAAAATACATAAAAAATAATAATTTTGTTGAGCATCCTGTCTGCTCCCAGCCTCGGGTTTGTTTCTGGTTCCAATGAAGAGGTGAGCAGGAATTTCTTCTCCTGAAGGGTGCTGAACTCTCTGCCCAGGAAACTGTGGAGATTCAAGCAGCCAATACCTACCAGGTCAAGACAAACAGTTTCTTGCACTGTAGGGAAGTTAAGGCTGATGGGCAACTGGCAGGAACGTGCAGCTGAAGGCTTGGTAGCATCTACGCCAGGAACGCCAGACCCAAAAACACCTACTCTCCCCAAGCAGTAAAGCTGATCAACATCTCCACCCCCCACCACTTCACTATTTCCCGTCAGTCACCTTGTGTACAGCCTAGCATCACTCAATGGACATATAATCAACCTCTGTATGTAAGCTATCTTACGTATTTATATTTATTATGCTTTTTATTCTTATTATTGTGTCTTTACCTTTCGTATTTTTTTTGTTCAGCATTATTTGTACTGCCGAGTAACAATTACCTCTTTCTCCTTTATACTTGCATACAGGAAATGGCAACCCACTTCTGTAGAAATATTTGCCAAGAATGGTCAAGGTCATGGAAAGACCATGATCGTCTACATCACACTACACCGCACATAACGAACAAGCATTAAACCTCTTGGATCTTGAATCCTGATCTGATGGTCAGGCCGGGATGATGGGAATTTGTAGCTTTGTAATTTCATGGAATCTGTGGGGAGTCACGTTGTGCAATTCAGCCCATTTTCCCATGCACTGTAATCCAAAACCTGTGGCTTCTGTTTCTGCCTATTATTACAGTGTGGGTTACACACTAGCAGTGTGGGTTTTAAACCATGAACAGTCACCATGAATCACACAGTTAAAGGGCTCAGTCATCCTCTCCTGTTCCTAGCTCTTCTGGTTAAGCAAAGTGCAGTAGTCTTCCTGGACAGCTCCTTTCCCTCTGCATGTGTCTTCCATTATCAGTGTACATTGGTGGGCATGCTTTCTCTCACTGCCAACACTTCTGCAAACACACATCCAGTTCTTTTAAAATTCCTGAAACGCTCGGTATTTTGTCATGCTTGCTGTTGTTTAGCTTGTGAAGGTTCAGACATTTCCCCTGACTGTCCTCTCCCCAATAAAAGCTCTTCAGTCTTGCCTTATTAACAAGAACAGTATAGTCTTGGGTGTCTTTTCAGTTGGTGTGTTGTATCTTCCTTCATCAGCACTGTTAATTTCTCTCCCTCCTCCCATATTTCTCTTTTTCCATTACCCATTCTGGTTCTTCTCTCACCCTTTCTTTTCTTCTCACCTGCCACCTCCCGCCAATCGCTTTCCTTTACTGCTGCTCTTCCTTCCCTTTCTCCTGAGGCCCACTCTCCTCTCCCATCACATTCCTTCTTCCATATCACCTTACCCTACTACAATGAGGCCACATTCAGGTTTGGAGGAGCAATGGCTTCATATTCTGCCTGGGTAGCCTCCAATCTGATGGCATAAATATTGATTTCTTGAACTTCCAGTAATTTCTTCCCTATCCTCTCTCTTTTTCCATTCTCCATTCTGGTTCCCCTCTCACCCCTTCTCTTCTCCTCACCTACCCATCACCTCCTTCTGATACCCTTCCTCTTTCCCTTTTCTCCCATGGTCCACTCAGAATTAGAATCAGGATTTGTCTCCCCTCTCCTACCAGCTTCCTTCTTCTTCCACCTGGTCCTCCTCCCTCATCCCACCTTCTCATTCTGGCTTCTGCCTCCTTCCTTTCATACCTGAAGAAGACCCTTGATCCAAAATGTAGACTATTTATTCATTTCCATAGATACTGCTTGTCCCGTTAAGTTCCTGCAGCATTTTGTGTGTGTTGACCAAGTCACCTGATAGTTGAGAGACGCTGTGGAACTAGAATCAGGCTGATTATCACTGACTTCTCTGGCACGACTTGTTTTTGCAGTACTGCGCAAGAGATAAAAAATTACTGCAAGTTACAACATCAATAGAGTAAAAGTGTAATAATGAGGTCGTGTACATGGGTTCTTTGTCCATTTCGAAATCAGATGGTGGAGGGGAAGAATCCGTACCTGAATCATCAAGTGTGGGTCTTCAAACTCCTGTACCTCTCTCTGATGGTGGTAATGAGAAGGGTTCGGAATAACTCATCACATATCTGACAGTGATGTGCGGCGCTGGCAGTCTGAGGGTGCCACTATTACAGCTCGGGCGTCGGAATTTGGAGTTCAGTTCCAATGTGCTCTATAAGAAGTTTGTACGCCCTCCCTGTGAATGCAGGGTTTTCTCCAGGTGCTTTGGTTTCCTCCCACAGTCCAAAGACGTACTGGTTAGTAGATTAACTGGTCATTATAAATTGTGCAGTTACCAGACGAGGGTTAAATAGGTGGGTTGTTGCATGGAGTGGCCTGTTGGGCAGGGAGGGCCCATTCCACACAATATCTCTAAATAAATAAGCAAGTACTAGGTGCTACAGGATTCTTGTTACTGTGCAAGTTTGGAACCCACACTGCTGGTGGGAAGAAGCCATGTAATAACTGGAACGGAAGCCACAGGTTTTCGATTACACAGGGAAATGGACTGAATTGAACAACGTCATTCTCCACAGTCTCCATGAAATCACAAATTCCTCTCATCGTGCATTATAAAAATGGAATTTAAACTCCATCACCAGGAGTTAGATTACAACCACATGGGATCACAGCACTGGCTGTCAGAGCTTCAGTGTAAATTCCACAGTCTCATACCTTAATTCTGTGAGCTCATCATCTCCCCTCAGTCCTATTTCCCAGAATGTGCCAACGAGTTATTTAGCAAATGATGAATCGTTTTCTGGACCCTCACTGGATGACTAATTTATTGAGTGTTGCTGTGGGTAGAGCTGAACTCGATCCCCACCACAGCTTTAATCCCAGTTATTCATATGGAATAGAAGCCAGTAGCAACAGCTACAGAACTGAGGGATTGTCAGAACACATCCTGTTCTCACTATGACCAAAAGACCTAGGGGCAGAATTAGGCCATTCAGCCCATCAAATCTGCTCTGCTATTCCATCCTGGCTGACTTACTACTCTTTGTAACTCCATTCTGCCATTTGATTACTAATTTACAGAGTCTGTTCCTGTGTTGTTGCAGAATCTCAGATGGAGATGAGAGGGTGTACAGGAGCAAGATATATCAGCTAGTTGAGTTGTGTCACTTTACAGTTTTTATTATGATGTGTTGCAACGTACTACTGCCGCATAACAACAGATTTCATGGCGTATACTGGTGATAGTAAACCTGATTGTGATTCTACACTGTTCTGTGTTCTATGAAACTCGGTTGCACCTGTACCGTTACGTATTGGCATTGGTATTGATCTACTACTGCCAGAGATACCAAGGTTGTGTGAGGGATGAGCATTGCTCCACCACTCTGAGGTAATTCTCCTGATCTTTGATAAGGGAGCAGTGAGATGAGCTTCTACATCAGTCCAAATGGAAAGAAAAAGGATCAGTTCATCGATTCTTCACATCCCTCTACCTGTATTTCCAGAGTTCATTATCTGTGTATTTCACTGTTTTTTGACATCGATATTGGAATCAGTTTATTGTCACGTGTACAGTGAAGAGCTGGTCTTGCACACTGTTCATACACATCAAATTGTCACTCAGTGCACTGAGGTAGCACAAGTTAAAACAGGTTGCAGATTGAAGTGTAACAGCCATAGTTAGCCTGTCCTCAGTGGTTGGGTAAGTGTCAGAGTCTATTAAGAATGAGGCTTCAGGGTTCTTGGAGACTAATGACAAAATATCAAAGTCAGCATGGTTTCTGTAAAAGGGAAATCTTGCCTGACAAATCTGCTAGAGTTCTTCAAGGAAGTAACAAGCAGGGTGGACAAATGAGAGGCAGTGGATGTCATTTACGTGGATTTCCTGAAGACACACATGAGGCTGCTTAAGTAAGATAAACTCCTATGGAAACATAGTTGGATAGATAGAGGAATGGCTGGAAGGCAGGAGGCAGCGAGTGGGAATAAAGGGGGCCCTTTCTGGTTGGCTGCCAGTGACTAGTGGTGTTCCTCAGGGGTCAGTATTGAGACCACAACTTTTCATATAGTTTGTCAATAATTTGGATAGTGGAATAGAAGGCTTTGTGGCAAGGTTTGCGGATGATACGAAGAAAGGTGGGGGGGGTAGGTAGTGCTGAGGAAGCAATGTGATTGCAGCAGGTCTGAGACAAACTGGAAGAATGGGCAAAAAAGTGGCAGATAGAATACAGTGTTGGGAAATGTATGATAATGCATTTTGGTAAAAGAAACAATAGTGCAGACTAAAAGGGGAGAAAATTCAAACATCAGAGGTGCAGAGGGACTGAGGAGTCCTCATGCAAGACTCCCAGGAGGTTAATTTACAGGTTGAGTCTGTGGTAAAGAAGGCAAATGCAATGTTGGCAGTTATTTCAAGGGGAATAGAATATAAAAACATGGAGATAATGCTGAGGCTTTATATAACACTAGTCAGATCGCACTTGGAGTATTGTCAACAGTTTTGGGTCCCATATCTCAGAAAGTATATGTTGTCATTGGAGTGAGTCCAGGGGAGGTTCTAAATGGATGATTCTAGGAATGAAGAGGTTAACATGTGAGGAATGTTTGGCACCTTTGGGCCTGTACTCACTGGAATTTAGAAGAATGCACGGAGATCCCATTGAAAACTACTGAACGTTGAAAAGACTAGATAGGGTGGATGTGGAGAGGATGTTTCCTATGGTGGGGATATCCAGAACTGGACGGCACAGTCTCAAGATTGAGGGGCATCCTTTTAGAACAGAGATAAGGAGGAATGTGTTTACCCGGAGAGTAGTCAAACTGAGGAATGCCCTGCCAGAGACTGTGGTGGAGGCCAAGTCCGTGAGTATTTTAAGGTGCAAGTTGATAGTTTCCTGATCGGTCAGGGCATCAAAGGATATGGCGAGAAGGCAGGTGTATGGGGTTGAGAGGGATCCAGGGTCAGCCATGACGGAATGGCGGAGCAGACTCAATGGGCTGAATGGCCTAATTCTGCTCCTATGTCTTATGGTCTTATAGCCTCTATGCATAAAAGTATGCAGACATGGTGAAGAGGCTCAGTTGTTGTTCAGACCAAACATCAGAATGGGGAAGAAATGTGATCTAAGTGACTTTGACAATGGAATGACTGGTGGTGCCAGACAGGGTGGTTTGAGTATCTCAGAAACTGCTGATCTCCTGGGATTTTTACTCACAACAGTCTCTAGAGTTTTCAGAGAATGGTGCAAAAAAACATCCAGTGAGCAGCAGAAATGTGTGGACGAAAACACTTTGTTCATGAGAGAGGTCAGAGGAGAACGGCTAGACTGGTTCAAGCTGACAGGAAGGCAACAGTAACTCAAGTAACCACACATTGTAACAGTGGTGTGCAGAAGAGCATCTGAAACACAACACGTCAATTGGAAGTGGATGGGCTACAGCAGCAGAAGGCCATGAACATACACTCAGTGGCCACATTATTAGGTATAGGAGGTTCCTAATAAAGTGGCCAATGAGTGTATGGACTTTGATAATAAATTTACCTTGAACTTTTTGTAGGTCACTCGGCCCCTCAACCTGTCCTATCGTTCACTACAATCTGTGCTGGCCTCAACTCATGTTCTGTGCTTGTTCCCCATAGCTTTCAATTGCAAACTATCCTATCCACAATGTCTTCTGAGGAAATAGGTCTTGTTCTCTCCAGATAATGTTTTATTTCTTTCTTTCTTTCTTTAAAGATACAGTGTGGAACAGACCGTTCCATGCAACCCACTGATGTAACCCTAGCTTCACACACAAATACACATGCACACACACAAATGCACACTCACACACACAAACACCCACTGGCACGCACACTCAAAGTCACACTCACACACATACTCACACTCACCTTCATACACACTCACACACACATTCACTCACACTCGTACTCACACAATCACGCACTCAGACACATTCACACACTAATACATACAGTACACTCACATTCGCACACATATTCACACACACTCACACTCATTCACACGTACACACCGTGGTGTTATGGCAGGCACCAAACACATTTCATCCTCTACAACAGTTCAGGAAAGAGTTGTGCCCTGACTGCCAACTGCAGGAATCTCCTTTCTGTAACAACAGGCACAGGTTGAGCCAGAGACAATGAAGAACGATATCTCAAAGTGTAGGTGATGTTGTGCTTGGAGGGACACATGGAACGCAGAACAACCTCTTTGTGCTGGAGAGGCTCGTGACTTCCTGACATCTCAAGAAAGCTACCGTTTGGAGCTCAGCTCCTGCTATGGCAAGGTCAGGGAGTGATCCCAGACAAAGAGCGATCCAACCAAGACCTCAACGGTGGAGCTGACGTCAGATGATGACACATCAGGACAGAGGAAGTCTGCAGCAGTGAGGGGTCCCCAGTTGTCTTGCACTCCATGCCCCTGGACCCTGACCCTGATCTGTCAAGGACCGTGTGGTAGCTGCCTGTGCATCAGCGTCCACGTTAAACAAAGTCATACACAGGCGTTCTCCATTAAGGGAATCCTAACAGCACAGTACAGACCCTTCGCCCACAATGTTTGCTGACTTTTTACCTGCTCTGAACTCAATTTCACCCTTCACTCCCACCAGAACCCTGCATTTTGCTATCATTCATAAGGTAATGTTGCAGTTATATAGGACCCTAGTCAGACCCCACTTGCTCAGTTCTGGTCGCCTCACTATAGGAAGGATGTGGAAACCATAGAAACGGTGCAGAGGAGATTTACAAGGATGTTGCCTGGATTGGGGAGCATGCCTTAGCATAGGTTGAGTGAATTTGTCTTTTCTCCCTGGAGCGACGGAGGATGAGAGGTGATCTGATAGAGGTGTAGACGATGATGAGAGGCTTATTCCCAGGGCTGAGATGGCTAACATGAGAGGGCACAGTTTTGAGGAGTTTGAAGTAGGTACAAAGGAGATGTCAGAGGTAAGTTTTTACGCAGAGAGTGGTGAGTGAGTGGAATGGGCTGCCGGTGACAGTGGTGGAGGCGGATACGATAGGGTCTTTTAAGAGACTCCTGGATAGGTACATGGAGCTCAGAAAAATAGAGGGCTATGGGTAACCTTAGGTAATTTCTAAAGTAAGTACATGTTTAGCCCAGCATTGTGGGCCGAAGGGCCTGTATTGTGCTGTAGGTTTTCTATGTTTCTATGTGCTTATCTAAGAATTTCCTAAATGTCCGTAATGTACCTGCATCTACCCCCACCCATGGCAACGCATTACACCCCCAACCCAAAAAAACAAATGCTTGTTTCACTCTAAAACCTATGAATTGCGAGGGCTGAAGTCTAGGCCCGAAGGTCAAACCCATGATCAGTGAATCCTGAGGCAACAACTGAAGTTGGAGGCCCTGTGTCCGTGAGTCTGAAACTCCAGGCCAGGGGCCGGAAGCTTGGGCTTGGAGGCCTGTCTGTGTGTGTGGTTGGAAGGTGGGGAAGGGGCTTGTTTTGCTGTTTTCTCTTGTTTTGTTGTTGTTGATGCTTGTGTTATTCTGCCGAACATTGTGGGCATGCACGTTGGCATCAGAATGCGTGGTGACACTCGCGGGCTGTCCCCTCAGCTGTGTTGGTTGTTAATACAGAGGACACACTTCTCTGGATGTGTGATAAAGAAATCCTGAATCTGAACCGCCTGGACACTTCAATCATCATTCACAGGAGACCTTCCGTGTCTCACTTTCTCAAAACGCACCAATGTCCTGATTCAGGTCTCGGCCTGAATCGTCAACTGTTAATTCTTTTGCCTGACCTGCTGAGTTCCTCCAGCACTTTGTGTGTGTTGTTTGGATTTCCAGCTTCTGCAGATTTCCTCGTGTTTGTGATTGGGTTACTACAATGTCGTCCATTGTTTCTTCCAGAAGTTTTATGCTCGGCAATGTTATGTACCCAGCGGGGGAGGAAGTAAGGTGTTTGTTTCTCTTTTCAGTCACCACAGCTTCTTAATTCCACCAGTCATTACCTCCCATTGCAAATTCTGCTTCTGAAAGAGAATTTCACTAACATTCCCACCAACATGTTGGCCCTCCATTTGCCTTCAGAATCAGAGCCAGGTTTAATGTCACTGGCATATGTAGTGAAAGGAAAAAAGAAGGTAGTGAAGTAGTGTTCATAGGTTCATTGTCCATTAAGAAATCTGATGGTGGAGGGGAAGAAGGCGTTCCTGAATTGTTGAGTGTGTGTCTTCAGGCTCCTGTACCTCCTCCCTGCTGGCAACAATGAGAAGAGGTGAAGGGGGTCCTTTTTGAGGCATCACTCCTTGAAGATGTTGTCAATGTTGACGAGGCTGGTGCCCGTGATAGAGCTGGCTGATTTGGCAACTTTCTGCAGTTTCTTCCGATGCTGTGCAATGGCCCCTCCATACCAGACGGAGATAGAATCAGTTAAAATGCTCTCCATGGTACTACATCCGTAGAAATTTGCAAGTGTCATTGGTGACATAGCAAATCTCCTTAGCTTCTAATGAAATGTAGCCACTGTCGTGCCTTCGCTGTAACTGCCTCGATATACATTTTGCTCCCAGTCAGGATTTTGGAGAAATAGATAAATCACAGAGATTTGGAAATACAAAAAGCAGTCTGTTGATGTTGAGGTGGCTCATCAGAGAGTTCAGCTACCAATGGCCATAAAGGATGTCACAGGAGCTCTTGTTCATATGGAAAGAATTAATGACACAGACAACAGTAATCTGGGGAGGAAAGTGAGTTCTGTTCAGTAGTGGGCAGTATCTCCAGTACTGTACGGAACGTCCGTCTTCCTCATTTAGAATCAATTAGCCATGCTTTAGTTTTCCTATAAATAAATGTATTTAAAGGCAATGAACACATCGCTATCAGCAATCAAAAGTTTACGGCCTCATTTCAATCAAATGTGCTTTGCACATTCCTGGGTTTAATTTAGAAAGAATGAATCATAATAATTTTAGTTTTAGATAGACAGTATGATTGGACATTTCCACAGCAGAAATGTTCTAAAGAAAAGTACTTTCTAATGTGGAAAAGCAGATGATGATTGACATTGGTATCAGAGCCAAAATGTTCATTTATTGAGTTTTGAGCACATCAAGTTGTTGTGATGTTTAGAAGCGTGTAGTAGGAATGTAACTTTTGGAATTATGTGCAGCTGTGTGCTGGGCCTGGCTAGATGATGTCCGTACAATTACTGAACTCCCCACAATTGAGGTGCACTGCCACAAGGAAACAGCATCTGTCATCAAGGCCCCCCACCATCCAGATCACACTCTGCTTTTGTTGCCTTTTGGGGTACAGCAGCCTCGGGTCCCACACCATCAGGTCCAGGAACAGTTACTACACCTCAACCATTAGACTCCTGGACCAGTGTAGGCAACTTAACTCCATTCAACCCACAGACTCACTTTCAATATCTACAACTTAATATTATTTATTTATTTTTTATTTGCACTATTTGTTCTCTTTTGACGATGTCAGTCTGTGGTAAGTATATTTTTTTATACATTTTCTTGTATTTCTTTATTTTCCTGTAAATGCCAGCAAGAAAAAGCACCTCAAGGTAACGTATGTGCACTTTGAACTTTTGATGTGCATTTAATAAAGTGAGTGGATTTAAAGATGCAAATGGTAAGCGGTAATTTTATTTGTGAGTACAGAACTCTGTTCATTTTTCCAGGTCACCAAGAGCCCTGAAGCCTATTCTGCCGATATGGAAATAAGCCAAGGTTGCAGCATTTCAGTAACAGAAATGGTGCTGCACAAGATGGCCTTTGGAGCGAGGGGAAATGCAGGCAGTTACCCTCCCCTCGCTGAGTAGATCTTCCCTCCACTCCACCCCCCACCCCACATGGCCACCTCCTGAACTCCCCTCTTGCCCACATACATATGTGTGGGGGGGGGGGGGAGCCCTCATTCTCTCTTCCTAAGAAGAGTGGCCAAAGATTCCCTTTCTGTGTCTCAAGCCGTTTTTGATGTTGCCTCTCACTGGGGGGAGTTCACCGGGTCACGCTACTCCTCAGCCTCTGCAATCTCCTCATCCTCCACAATCTCCTCAACCTCCGCAATCTCCTCATCCTCCGCGATCTCCTCATCCTCCGTGATCTCCTCAACCTCCGCAATCTCCTCATCCTCCACAATCTCCTCATCCTCCGTGATCTCCTCAACCTCGGCGATCTCCTCAACCTCTGTAATCTCCTCAACCTCAGCGATCTCCTCAACCTCGGCGATCTCCTCAACCTCAGCGATCTCCTCAACCTCAGCGATCTCCTCAACCTCAGCGATCTCCTCAGCCTCTGCAATCTCCTCATCCTCTGCAATCTCCTCAGCCTCTGCGATCTCCTCATCCTCTGCAATCTCCTCATCCTCCACAATCTCCTCAACCTCCGCAATCTCCTCATCCTCCGCGATCTCCTCATCCTCCGCGATCTCCTCAACCTCCGCAATCTCCTCATCCTCCGCGATCTCCTCATCCTCCGCGATCTCCTCAACCTGCGCAATCTCCTCATCCTCCACAATCTCCTCAACCTCCGCGATCTCCTCATCCTCCACAATCTCCTCAACCTCCGCAATCTCCTCATCCTCCGCGATCTCCTCATCCTCCGCGATCTCCTCAACCTCCGCAATCTCCTCATCCTCCGCGATCTCCTCATCCTCCGCGATCTCCTCAACCTGCGCAATCTCCTCATCCTCCACAATCTCCTCAACCTCCGCAATCTCCTCATCCTCCGCGATCTCCTCATCCTCCGTGATCTCCTCAACCTCCGCAATCTCCTCATCCTCCACAATCTCCTCATCCTCCGTGATCTCCTCAACCTCGGCGATCTCCTCAACCTCTGTAATCTCCTCATCCTCTGCAATCTCCTCAACCTCAGCGATCTCCTCAACCTCGGCGATCTCCTCAACCTCAGTGATCTCCTCAGCCTCTGCAATCTCCTCATCCTCCACAATCTCCTCAACCTCCGCAATCTCCTCATCCTCCGCGATCTCCTCATCCTCCGCGATCTCCTCATCCTCCGCGATCTCCTCATCCTCCGTGATCTCTTCAACCTCGGCGATCTCCTCAGCCTCTGTAATCTCCTCATCCTCTGCAATCTCCTCAACCTCAGCGATCTCCTCAACCTCGGTGATCTCCTCAACCTCAGCGATCTCCTCAGCCTCTGCAATCTCCTCATCCTCTGCAATCTCCTCATCCTCCGTGATCTCCTCAACCTCCACAATCTCCTCATCCTCTGCAATCTCCTCATCCTCCGCGATCTCCTCATCCTCCGTGATCTCTTCAACCTCGGCGATCTCCTCAGCCTCTGTAATCTCCTCATCCTCTGCAATCTCCTCAACCTCAGCGATCTCCTCAACCTCGGTGATCTCCTCAACCTCAGCGATCTCCTCAGCCTCTGCAATCTCCTCATCCTCTGCAATCTCCTCATCCTCCGTGATCTCCTCAACCTCCACAATCTCCTCATCCTCTGCAATCTCCTCATCCTCCGTGATCTCCTCAACCTCGGCGATCTCCTCAGCCTCTGCAATGTCCTCAGCCTTGGTGATCTCCTCAGCCTCTGCAATCTCCTCAACCTCTGCAGGGGTCTCAGTGCTCCAGCCTCCTGGACAAAAACAGAAATAAAAGTACCTTCCAAAACAAACTCCTGCATGCTGGGGAGTGTGCACAGACAAACGTCAGAGTCAGAAATCTGGCCACCTCGCTTCACTCACTTTTGTACTATCATGAAGTAAATTATATTGAGAAGTTACAAAGTATGACTCTCCTGTCTCCTGAACATAGGACATGATAAAAGTTTCCTTCGATGGTGGTGATCTCTGTGTCCAAGTCACAGAATCCCTGGATCACATGGACTGAGTGAGGACATTCAGCCCTTCATCACCAAACCCTAGCCCACTAGGACCAGACTTGGAATAACCCTTCTTGTTGCTTCTGATCTGCATTGGCTGATGCCCAGATGATTTTATTTAGAGATACAGCAAGGTATCAGGCTTTTCCAGCCCAACGAGCCCATGCCATGTTCAACTTCAATTGTCATTCAACCACACATGAATACCCATGAATACAGCTCAATGAAACAGCATTACTCCAGGATCAAGGTGCAAAACACAGAACCAACATTCACGCACAGCACGTTACATATAAGGAATCAGTAAAATACAGCCACACAAAAAATACATTCTGAGACCGAGTCCATGAATGTTGCAGTAGTCTGCAGTCGAACACAATACAGCCTGACTTCTGCTGAGCAAGCACATGCCACACCACCTCCAGTGGAGTACCCCAGCTCCTCTCTCCTGGGCGGCAGTAAACAGGCAACACCAGAGCTCGGGGCCCAGTCCTCGCTATGACCGAGGCCACGCGACTCCCCCAATGTCTGCTTTTGCCATTCGCCAATTGCTCAGGTAGGTTTAAACTAATTTGGCAGGGGGATAATGCTGAAGATGAGGTAGCTGATTACAAACAGAGGCAATGTGTCTTGAGACTCAGCAAGGAGAGGCTGATGACAGGGCAAAATTGCAGGCAATAGGATGAGTTGCAATGTAAAAGGTGGACAAAATCAAAAAATGCGAATGCAGGACTGAAGGTGTTATATTTAAATGTGTGCAGTATATGAAATAAGGTAGATGAACTTGTAGCACAGTTACATATTGGCAGGATTGCAGTTGCTGAATCTTGGCTGAAAGAAGATTATAGCTGGGAGCTTAATGTCCAAAGGATACACATTGTATCGAAAGGGTAGGCAGGAAGGCAGGAAGGGTGACATAGCTCCATTGGTAAAAAGTGAAATCAAATCATGAGAAAGAGATGACATCGGGTCAGAGATGGTGAAACATTGTGGGTAGAGCTGAGCAACTGCAAGGGTAAAGACCCTGATGGGTTGTATACAGACCCCAAACATTAGTAAGGGCGTGGTCTACAAATTACAATGGGAGATGGAAAATGCATGCCAAAAGGCCAATGTTACAATAGTCATGGGGTGTTTTAATATTCAAGTAGATTAGGAAAATCAGCTTGGTGTTAGATTCCATAAGGGGGAATTTCTAGAGTGCCTACAAGATTTTTTTAGAGCAGCTCATGGTTGAGCCCATGAGGGGATCAGTTATTCTAGATTGGGTGTTGTGCAATGATCCAGAATTGACTAAAGAGCTTAAGGTAAATGAACCCCTAGAGAAAAGTGATGATAATATGATTGAATTCACTGTGAAATTTGAGAAGGAAAAGCTGAAGTCAGAGGTATCAGTATTACAATGGAATAAAGGAAATTACAGCGACATGAGAGATGAGCTGGCCAGAATTGATTGGAAAAGAACACTGGCAGGGATGACGGCAGAGCAGCAATGGCTGGAATTTCTGGAAGCAATTCGAAAGGCACAGGATATATACACACCAAAGAGGAGGAAGTATTCAAAAGGCAAGATGTCACAACCGTAGCTATCAAGAGAGGTCAGAGCCAACATTAAGGCCAAGGACAGGGCATATAATAGAACAAAAATTAGTGAAAGGTCAGAGAATTGGGAAGCTTTCAAATACCAACAGAAGGCAACTAAAAAAGTCATTCAGAAGGAATACAAAAGTAAGCTAGCCAATAATATTAAAGAGGATACCAAAAGTTTCTTCAATTACATAAAGTGTAAGAGAGGTGAGGGTGGATATCAGACCACAACAGAACAACACTGGGGAGGTAGTAATCGACAATGAAATGGCCTGATGAACTGATCAAGTATTTTGCATCAGTCTTCACTGTGGAAGACACCAGCAGTATGGTGGAAGTTGCAGGTGTCAGGGATCATGAAGTGTGTGAAGTTACCATTACTAGGGAGAAGGTTCTTGAGAAACTGAGGTCTGAAGGTAGATAAGTTACCTGAACCAGATGGTGTGCACCACAGGGTTCTGAAAGAGATGACTGAAGAGATTGCAGAGGTATTAGCAATGATCTTTCAAGAATCACTAGATACTGGAATGGTTCCCAAAGGCTGAAATTTTGCAAATGTCACTCCACTCTTCAAGAAGGGAGAGAAGCAGAAGAAAGGAAACTATAGGCCAGTTAGTCTGATCTCAGTATTGGGAAGATGTTGAAGTCGATTATTAGGAATGTGGTTTTGGGATACTTGAAGGCACATGATAAAGTAGACCATAGCATGGTTTCCTCCAGAGAAAATCTTGCCTGACAGAGCTATTGAAATTGTTTGAAAGGGGAATTGGTTGATGTTGTGTACCTGGATGTTCAGAAGGCCTTTGACAAGGTGCCACACAGGAGGCTGCTTAACAAGCTACAAGTCTATGGTATTACAGGAAAAGGATTCTAGCATGGATAAAGCAGTGGCTGATTGGCAGGAGGTAAAGGGCAGGAATAAAGGGAGCCTTTTCCAGTTGGCTGCTGGTGAGTAGTTGTCTTCCACAGCAGTCTATGTTGGGACCGATTTTTTCTATATTATATATCAAAGATTTGGATGATGGAATTGATAGCAGATGATGTAAAGATAGGTGGAGGTGCAGATAGTTTTGAGGAAATAGAGGCTACAGAAGGACTTGGACAGATTAGGAGAATGGGTAAAGAAATGGCAGATAGAACACAGTGTCAGGAAATGTGTGGTCATGCATTTTGGTAGAAGAAATGAAAGGGTTGATTATTGTCCAAATGGAGAGAAAATACAAAAAAAGCCTGAGGTGCAAAGGGACTTGGGAGTCCTTGTGCAGGATTCCCTAAAGGTTAATTTTGCAGTTTGAGTCTGTGGTAAGGAGAGCAAATGCGATGTTAGCATTTATTTTATAAGAGCAAGGATGTAATGTCGAGAATTTATAAAACATTGGTGAGGCCTCACTTGGAGTAACGTGAGCAGTTTTGTGCCTCTTATCTTAGAAAGGATGTGCCCAAACTGAAGCAAGTTCAAAGAAGGTTCATGAAAATGATTCCAGGATTGAACGGGTTTATCAAATTCAGATTCAGATTCAGATTCAGTTTATTGTCATTTAGAAACCACAAATGCAATGCAGTCAAAAAATGAGACAACGTTCGTCCAGAATGATATCACAAAAGCATATGACAAAACAGACTACACCAGAAAATCCACGTAATGTTTGGTAATCCCCAAATCCAGAGTCTGGAGAGGCTGCTGCGTATTAATATCGCGCTACCATCTAGCGTGTTCCACAGAAAGGAGCTCCAAATCCCCCAGACAAACAAGACCAAAAACTAAAGCTACAAGACCTGCACAAAACCACATAGTTACAACAGTGCAAACAATAGCATAATTGATAAAAAAAAACAGACTATGGGCACAGTAAAAATAGTCCAAGATGTTAAAGGACTGTAAGTTCAAAAGAAATTACCAGTTTCCACAAGTCCCCAGGGTCCCGACAGACTCATCATCTCACGCTGGTGGCAGAAGGGAATACCCCCGCTATGGACTTCCAAGGTGCTGCCTGACTCAGCCTCGCAGACGCAGCACACACTGAAAGCGACCTGAGTCCATCGAAAGGACTCCAAGTCCATCAAACCTCCGAACTGACGACCATGCCCTCTGGCACAGCTTCTCTGAGCACCATCCTCTACCGAGCGTATTAAGACAACCCCGTCAACGGCCATCGGCAACGCAGCCCCGAGGACTGGAGGCCTGTTCTTCCCAGCAGAATCCTGGACCTCACAGCAGCAGCAATGAAGAAGGTCTTCCTGGAATTTCCTGATGTTTCTCCGTGCTTCCACGTCCATTTTCAATCGAGTATGATTGCGCACGGCACCCCACTTCACAAATAACAGATAATCAGTTCCGGAGAAAATGGAGAGCGTTTTATGGCTTTGGGTTTGTATTCACTAGAATTCAGAAGAATTAGGGGTGACCTCATTGAAACCTATTGAATGGTGAAAGATCTTGATAGATTGGATGTGAAGAGGATGTTTCCTATAGTGGGAGAGTTTAAGACCAGAGGGCACAGTCTCAGAATAGAGGGGTGACCTTTTATAACAGAGATAAGGAAGAATTTCTTTAGTCAGAGAGTGGTGAGTCTGTGGAATTCTTTGCCACAGACAGCTGTGGAGGCCCAATCTTTATGTATTTTTAAGGCAGAGGTTGATAGATTCATGATTGGTCAGGGCATGAAGGGATATGGGGAGAAAGCAGGAGATTGGGGCTGAAAGGAAAATTAGATCAGCCATGATGAAATGGCGGAGCAGACTTGATGGGCCAAATGCTCCCATGTCTTATGGTCTAAATCAGTGAACTGGATTTGCAGCATTACACATTAATAATGCCCAACAGGGTCTTATAATCACAAGAAAAGCGACTAAGAATATCACTCACTGTTAGATGACACACTGTCTTTGCAAGTCCACTGAAACACCTCTGACACAGGCAGCACCAAGGCCAGCCAATGTGACAAATTAACCTGCTAACTCGTTCGTCACAGGGAGAACGTTCAAACTACTAACAGATGGTGGCGGAATGGAACCTTGATCGGTGATCACTGGCACCAATATAGCATGCCTATATCCTACTGAGCCTTACTAAATTGTGTTTCTGTCAAATGTGGGAGGAAACCTGAGCACACGGAGAAACTGCAAGCAGTCACAGAGGAATTGAACTCTGAACTCCGACACCGTGACCTGTTGTAGTGTTGTACCAACCACTATCGTGGCACCCCAGAAGTTGTCATGGTCTCCACCCCAATCACTCAATGACACACTGTTGCTCCTGATGTGACACGGGGTAAGGCGGGGTGAAGCTTCCTCAGAGCAGTACCAGACAGTAAGGACTGCTGGGATGGGGATGGACAAAAATTGCTGGGACAGACAGAAAAATAAAGTTTTTTTCCCAACACTTAAAAGAACAAATCAAATGACTATGTCAAAAACATCAACTATTTTTACTCTTTGTCTGCATTCACAGGTTGCTCCAGGCTTCCCTGTTCCCATATGTGAAATATTTTCCTTGAGTGAATTTTAATGACCAAATTTGATCATGAAAGCTTGAGCTAATTCCGATTGGAAAGATGGATCAGTCACAAGCATTTTCCAATGCTCACTCTAGTTATTTCTGTTACAGCTGGTGGCTTCCAACAACTCCCTCTGCAATAAATATCTCCTTCAATGATATCCGGCGTTAGTGACTGCTCGGAATCTGAGGCATTTTCTTGCATTTACAGAGAGTTTGAAGAATGGAATGCTCATAGTCACTCAACAAGATTCTGCACTTTGGTCACCATAAAACTGCAAGATATTGGAGCAGAATTAGGCCATCCAGCCCATCATGTCTGCTCCACTATTCCATCATGGCTGATTTATTATCCCTCTCAATCCCATTCTCCTGATTCCTCCCGGTAACCTTCGATACCCTGACTAATCAAGAACTATCAAACTCTGCTGTAAATATATTCAATGACTTGGTCTTTAGCATCTATGGAGGGGAATAAACAGTTAACATTTAGGGCCGAAGACCTTCATCACCTAGATGTTACCTGACCTGCCGAGTTCCTCCAGCATTTTGTGTGTGGACTTGGCGGTGTGGGACGTCAGGCTTCTGAACACAATGACAATAATATGCTTCCTTGATTTAGCACTCTTGATGTTACAAAACATTTCCTACACTTGGAACAAAACTCAGATGCAGGTCACCTCAGGATCTACTGGGACACAAAGCCTAAAGGCTGATCTCTGCTTCATTAATATTCTTCTAGTAATGAAGCCTCCCACCCTCCCTGCTCTAGCCTTGAGCAACCTAACTTAAAGGAGCATATATGAAGGTGAATGGTAGAAGTATGGGGTGGGGATGTCAGAGGTAAGATGGGTGTCAGGGTGGAGAGTACATGGAATGTGCTGCTGAGGAGGGGGTAGAGGGGATGTCAGAGTTAAGATGGGTGTCAGGGTGGGGAGTACATGGAATGTGCTGCTGGGGAGGGGGTAGAGGGGATGTCAGAGGTAAGATGGGTGTCAGGGTGGTGAGTACATGGAACATGCTGCTGGGGAAGGGGTAGAGGCAGGTACATTAGGGACATTTTAGAAAGACACATGGGTGAAGAGAAATGAAGGGCTATGTGTGAGGGAAGGGTTAGATTAGTCTTATAGTAGGTTAAAAGGCCAGCACAACATCGTGGGCCAAAGGGCCTGTGTCGCGCTGTAGTGTCCTTTGTTCTGCCTTCGAAGGAGCTGGATCTTAACTGCTTTTGGAACTGACTCAGCAAGGCCCCTCACTAGGGTGAATTAGGGCTGAGATATAAATGTCCACATCCTGTGCTTGAGTAAAATATTGCTTAATTGAATTAATAAACATTACTAAATGCTTCATAATTCTATTTAAACTTACTGCTGGATTGTAATGAGGTATGATTGCTTACTTAGATAATTAAACCATAATAGAATTTGGCGTTGTACCCGGATGTTTGTCACTGTTTCACTCAACTCATAATGCGTATGTAATGTTATTGCAGGTAACTGAGAAGTTGTTCTGTTTGAGCTACGTCTGAGTGCATTTTATTGGCACTGTTCACAACATAGAGTGAAGTTCAATTTCTGACAGAAAACACAGGCAATGTCATAAACACGAGAGATTCTGCAGACGCTGGAAATCCAGAGCAACACACACAAAATACTAGAGTAACTCAGCAGGCCAGGCAGGGTGTGTATAGGGAAGGTGGGTGGGTGTGGTAGGGAGATAAAATGGGTGGGGAGCCACAGTTGCATAGCTGTTACCACTACACAATGACAGTCAGGTTACGGGGAGAAGGCGGGAGGATGGGGTTAAAAGAGAGACAATAAATCAGTCATGACAAAATGGTGGAGCAGACTCAATGGGCTGAATGGCATCATTCTGCTCCTGTGTCTTCTAGTCTTATGTTGAGGCTGTACAGTTCTTCCCCCACAGAGCACTGATCTGAATCAGTAACCTTCAAAAGCAGCTGAAGTCCATGCCAAATTCTGAATTAAAGATTCAGATACCAGATAAGTAATGGGGTTAATACAGAAAATCTCCAAGAATCTGTTCAGTTTTCACACTGGTATAGATCACGCTTTGGGAACAGTAAGAACCATTTCAGGAAAATGTCAAATGGAGTAAGTAACTGATAACATGGCTTTAAATAAATCCACAGCTCTGGATATGAAGGGTGTGCAATTGAGTTGCTGTCCTTGCTCTATGATGGATGGGTGCTTCCCTTCTGAGGCATCAGCTTTTGAAGGTGTCCTCGATGCTGGGGAGGCTAGTGTCCATAATAGAGCTGGCTGAGTTTACAACTTTATGCAGAATTGTCCTCAGCTTCGCATTTAGAATATTTCCAGTATCCATAGCAGCAAAATCAAACATAGAACATAACAGCCCGGTAGAGGCAGACCTTATAACCTCCTCTAGGATTCATCCTACCCTTTCCTGCTACAAAAAAAAACACTAATATATCTGTCTCTACCACCATACCTGGCAGGGGTACTGCGCGCCTGACACTCTCTATGTAAAAAACTGCCTCTAACAACCCAACTTTACTTTCCTTCAATCACCTTAAAATTCTGCCCTCTGGTATTAGCCATTTCCGGTCGGAGAAAAGGTGCCTGGCTGTCCACTCAACCTATGCCTCTGATCATCTTGTACACCTCTACCAAGTCACCTCTCATCCTCATTTGTTCTGTCATAACCAGAGGGCACAGCCTCAGAATAGAGGGATGTCCATTTAGAATAGAGATGAGGTGGAATTTCTACAGCCAGATCTGTGGAATTCATTGCCAGAGATGGCCGTGCAGGCCAAGTCACTGGGTTTATTTAAGAGGTTGATAGGTTCTTGATTAGTCAGGGCATCATAGGTTATGGGAAGAAGATAGGAGAATGGGCTTGAGAGAGATTATAAATCAGAAATGGTGGAATGGTGGAGCCAACTTGATGGACCAAATGGCCTCCTCCTCTATCTTATGGTCTTGTAACAATTTGTGGAATTAACACAGGGAATGGGATTATACAGTATATATCCAGGGGCAGGAATGAATCAGGGCCTTTGACCAAGGAGATACTTTAGATAACACCTTGCAGAAGTTGTTACTCCCACTGTAACACAGTCATTGACATTCTGAATATTAAACCATTTGGATAACACAGAGCCCAGTGACGTACGGTAACTGAATTAGAGTATCGTTCTCTATACGAGGCAGCAGAGGAGTATATCATCATCAGTCCAATATGCTTTAAAGATTCATTTCTCATTTTAGTGTACTAATTGTAACATTTGCATATCCATAATGCAACACCAACATCTTAATTGGATCTCTGTCCCTGCTGCTGCTCGTGGTTTCTTCCCAAACCTTGTTACAGATGCTATTGGAAGCATGCAGGCATTTGCAAGCTGCACAGCAGACTCATGACTGATTTCATTTGATGCAAATGATGTATTTCACTCTATGTTTCAACACACATGTGGCAAATAAAGCTGATCTCTCAGGGACTGCAGAGCGCTACGGTAGCATTGCGGTTAGTACAACACTATTAGAACATGAGGAGTCGGAGGTCAGTTAAATTCCGGTCTTCTTGGTAACACTTGTACGTTCTCCCAATGACAGTGTGGGTTTCCTCAGGGTGCTCCGGTTTCCAAAATGCACTGGCTAGTAGATTAATTAGTCATTGTACATTGTCCTGAGATGGTCTGGGGTTAAGTCGATGGGTTATTGGGACAGTGGTTCCATTATGCATCTCTAAATAAGTAAGTCTTTGAATTGCGTTTGTCGTTCTGGAAGATATTGGAATCTTACATAAATCTTGGTGTAAATGAAAGTTGAAGTTAATAAAATTCCAGGCCTGTAAATATTAGGAATAGAGACACAGAGTACTACTCGGGAAAC
This sequence comes from Hypanus sabinus, assembly GCF_030144855.1. NCBI lineage: Eukaryota > Metazoa > Chordata > Chondrichthyes > Myliobatiformes > Dasyatidae > Hypanus > Hypanus sabinus. The sequence continues at coordinate 32,302,761 of NC_082723.1, read as the reverse complement.
CGGCCCTTCTGCCCATCTAGTCCGTTATTCTGGTTTCTAGATCCGTTTTAGCCTCATCACACAGGCAGGGTTTCCAGGAAGTGAATTCCAGTTGGTAATCTGGACAAGTCAAGTTCAAGTACAAAGTTTAAAATACATTGATTCTCAAAGTACATATACTATTTACAGCTTCGAGGTTCACCTCCTTACAGGCAGCCACTCCTAATAGAACCCACATTTTAAAAAAAGGTTGCTAAGTACCCAATGTGCAGAGAAAAACAAACCGTGCAAACAATAGAAGTATAGAAATAACATTCAGTACTTAAGTTCATGAAAGTCAGCGCATCCAGCCGATCCAGCCGATGAAAGCCGATCCAGGAGCCCATTAGTTGCAGGCCGCAGCAGACACATGTTGATTTTCATTGATCGTGTGGATAGTCAAAGGATTTTCCCAGGGCTGAAATAGCTAACGTGAGAGGGCACAGTTTTAAAATGCTTGGAAGTAAGTACAGAGGAGATGTCAGGGGTAAGTTTTTTACGCAGTGTGGTAAGTGTGTGGAATAGGCTGCCAGAAACAGTGGTGGAGGCGGATTTGATAGGGTCTTTTAAGAGACTTTTGGACAGGTACATGGAGCTTAGTAAAATAGAGGGCTATGGGTAACCCTGGGTAATTTCGGCACAGCATTGTGGCCGAAGGGCCTGTATTGTGCTGTAGGTTTTCTATGTTCTATGTGCTTATCTAAGAATTTCCTAAATGTCCGTAATGTACCTGCTTCTACCCCCACCCATGGCAACGCATTACACCCCCCACCCAAAAACAAATGCTTGTTTCACTCTGAAACTAATGATTTACGAGGGCTGAGGTCTAGGCCCGAAGGTCTATGTTTCTAAGGAAACCTCACTGAGATGTGAGCTGAGCTGGCCCATCCCTCTCCTCCAACCCGTACCCCCTAATGGTTTCTCACTAAACAAATTATCAAGAGTATGGAAAGTATGGTTATTGATAAAATTAAACTAAAGTTATTCAGAGAGACAAGGCCCTCAACCTGCACCTTAAACCTGATCCCTAGAGAATAAGATTAAATATAACACACATCAAAACAAAGAGTGAAAGTCATTGTTTGCATCAAATCAAATCAGCCATGGTTGTGCTGGGGGCAGCCCATATGAGTTACCACTCTTCCAGCACCAACAAAGCTTATCCACAACTTACTAACCCTAACCCGTACGTCTTCGGGATGTGGGCAGAAACTGGAGCATGGCAGAAACCCATGTGGTCATGTGGAAAACGTGACTGCAACGGGAACTGAACCCTGATTGGAGATCACTGGTACTGTAAACCGATGCGCTAACAGTCACAGTCCTGTGGCTGCCCCCTTGCTCTCCATCCAGGACAACACTTCACAGGTGCTGGAGAAATGGAAACGATCACTCTCTTTGTTAAACTAACAGCAAAGTGGATGATCCCCATAACTGGAGAGAGTCCAGAGGAGGTTCACGAGACTGATCACAGTAATGGAAGTGTTAATGTATGAAGAGCGTTGGAAGGCCCTGGATCTGTGCTCGCTGTTATTGCACTGTGTAATGAACTGATCTGTGTGAACAGTGTGCACGCCAGATCTTCACTGGATCTCAGTCCTTGTGACAATAATAAACTAATTCCATAAGTCATTGCAGCAGAATTGGGCCACTCAGGGCATCGAAGATCTGTTAGCAACCTCCCTCATTGGACTAGGGCCTCTGTTTATCATCCGACTTCAGAGAAACGACACTGCAGCTGTCTGACCTGTGAAAAACACTCAGGTTCAAGTTTATTTATCACGTCCACATGGAAACATATGGTGAATTGTGTCGCTTATGTCGTTAACAACCAAGACTCTGCTTCTGAGGGAAGTAGACACTGGGTGGGACCGTTCAGCTTTTAAGCCCCTGTGACCCTGCACTCAAGACGAGATGGACTTCTGCCCAGATTCTACTTTTCTGCCTTGACTTCACATCCCCCCCATTGTTGTGACTGACAAAAATCTGCCTTCTCCAGGTTCACATCATCAGTTAGAAATGTGTTGCTTTTTGCGGGGAAGAATTCACAGGAAGCAGCATTGAATGTCCAGATCCTGCAGAAGGGAATCGAGGCTTCACACTCCTCCTACCCCTCCTTGATCAACCTCTTTCAAAATCCCTTGTGTAGATTCCCTCCCCCTACCCTTTCTATATCATTCTCTTTCAAAATCCCTTGTGTAGAATTTCCAGAAAGACACCATGAGATTATTTTATGATGACCATAAATTACAATAGTAAGGGATTCATCTAATGAGCAAGTTAGTCATTCCACCTGGATACAATGACGTAAACATCTGTGCTCTCGCAAAATAAAACCCTGATTCACTCAAAGCTGATATCACAGCAGCCAAGGTCCCTGGGCAGCTGGAGGTGAGTTTGTAAATCACAGGAAATAATGAGTTACTCACATGGCTGCCCGCTCAGCAGTCTTTACGTATCTTTTAAAATCAACAATTAACCACCCAATTGCTTAGTTTGGTCACTGTGGCAACGGGTTCTGACTCATGACTACATCCACATTGTCCATATCAACAAAGGTTGCTCAAATCAGGCATTTACAGACATTTCTTCAAAAGCTGATGCTTCAAGAAGGCAGCATCCATTACTGAAGACCCTCACCAACGAGGACATGCTCTCTTCACATTTCTGCCATCGGGGAAGAGGCACAGAAGCCTGAAGACATACACCGAACATGTCAGGGACAGGTTCTTCCCCTCTGTCATCAGACTTACATAGAAACATAGAAAACCTACAGCACAATACAGGCCCTTCGGCCCACAAAGTTATGTTGTATATGTCCCTACCTTAGAAATTACTAGGCTTACCTATAGCCCTCTATTTTACTAAGCTCCATGTACATATCCAAAAGACTCTTAAAAGACCCTATCGTATCCACCTCCACCACCATTGCCGGCAGCCCATTCCATATACTCACCACTCTCTTCAGTAAAAAACTTACCCGATATCTCCTCTGTACCTACTTCCAAGCACCTTAAACCTGTGTCCATTTCCAAATGGACATTGAACCCATGAATACTACATCACTATATTTGCTCTCTATTTTTTGACAATATCTTTATTGTATTTTACAGTAATTTCTATATCCTACACAGTACTGCTACCAATTTCACAAAGGTGTCAGTGATAATAAACCTTATTCTGATTTAAATGCTCATTCTGATATTGAGAATTTTGAATAAATACATTTTTGACATCAAGTAGAGATAGCCTGCACCTTCTGCCGGGGTGTGGCCCCGATCATACCCAAACAGTCTGAGGGATTTCATTTGTCCTTCAGTGAATTTGGGAAATGAAGTCAATCTCTCACCTGTGTCAACACCTTACCCCAGGGATTGTTTCAGTGATGTTTTATTCCTCCAGTTCAAAAGCAGGATCAGTATCTCCTTTAACATAGATAGAAAACCTACAGCACAACACAGGCTCTTTGACCCACAATGCTGTGCCGAACATGTACTTACTTTAGAAATTACCTAGGGTTACCCATAACCTTCTATTTTTCTAAGCCTCATGTATCCATCCAGGAGTCTCTTAAAAGACCCTATCGTTTCCCCTTCCACCTCCATAGCCGGCAGCCCATTCCATGCACCCACCACTCTCTGCATAAAAAACTTACCCCTGACATCTCCTCTGTACCTGCTTCCAAGCACCTTAAAACTGTGCCCTCTCGTGTTAGCCATTTCAACCCGGGAAAAAGCCTCTGATTATCCACACAATCAATGCCTCTCATAATCTTATACACCTCTATCAGGTCACCTCTCATCTTCCGCCACATCAAGGAGAAAAGCCCGAGTTCACTCAGCTATTCTCATAAGGCATGCTCTCCAATCTAGGCAACATCCTTGTAAATCTCCTCTGCACCCTTTCTATGGTTTCCACATCCTTCTGTAGTGAGGTGACCAGAACTGATAACAGTACTCCAGGTGGGGTATGACCAGGGCCCCATACAGCTGCAACATTACCTCTCGGTTCCAAAACTCAATCCCACAATTGATGAAGGCCAATGTCTTCTTAACCACAGAGTCAATCTGCATAGCTCCCTCACTCTAGGGAAATGCCAATCAATATTTGGGTAATTAAAATCTCCCACCATAACAATCCTGTTATTATCACTCCTTTTCAGAATCTGACTCCCTATCTGCTCCTTGATGTCCTTGCTACTATTGAGTGGTCTATAAAAAACACCCAGTCGAGTTATTGACCCCTTCCTGTTCCTAACTTACACCCACAGAGACTCCGTAGACAATCCCTCCATGACTTCCTCCTTTTCTGCAGCCGTGACACTATCTCTGATCAACAGTGCCACACCCCCATTTCTTTTGCCTCCCTCCCTATCCTTTCTGAAACATCTAAAGCCCGGCACATGAAGTAGCCATTCCCGACCCTGCACCATCCAAGTCTCAGTAATGGCCACAACATCATAGCTCCAAGTGCTGATCCACACTCTAAGCTCATCTGCTTTATTCATAACAGTCCTCGCATTAAAATAGACACATCTCAAACCATCGGTCTGAGTGTGTCCCTTCTCTATCACCTGCCTATATTCCCTTTCACACTGTCTCCAAACTTTCTCTATTTGTGAGCCAACCACCCTTTCCTCCGTCACTTCAGTTCGGTTCCCACCCCCACCAGCAATTCTAGTTTACGCTCTCCCCAGTAGCCTTTGCAAACCTCCCCGCCAGGATATTGACTTGCAGGCAGCCCTAAAACAAAGAAATACAGTGGAATTCACAAAAATAAAGCCCACAAAGCAAAAATTTATCAAACATCCAATGTGTGACAAACAAATTATGCAAACAATTTAAAGAAAGTAAACAATCCACTGAACCTGAACCAACACAGCAGCCTGAAGACACACCCTCAGTATCTCAGCAACAGCTTCTTCCCCACTGCCATCAGATTTACAATGGACAACGAGCCCATGGACACAACCTCAGTATCTTTCTCTCTATTTGCACTACCTATATTTCTTGTTGTAATTTACAGTAATTTTTCATATATTGCACTATACTGCATATCAGTGATAAATCTGATTCTGATTCTGTTCCTGATTCTGAATTCTGATTCTGATTCCCTACAGCCTCCACCTGTCCAGCTGCCAAGTGCCTCTTTCACAATGTCTGATGACCTGGTTGGGAGTAGGATTGGCCAATCTGTTGGTTAAGGACATTATCCAATGCAATGGGCCAGGAAGGAAATCAAATCCACCAAAACCAGGAGGAAAACAGCAGTGGCTCATTTCATTCATATCTATTTTTTTCCAACTCAAGCTGAGCCTGGAAAGGTAATATTTTACACATAATTGTTTGTCTGACTTCACTCCTTGCCTTAGTTATTTTGATGGTGTGAAAAATGTTTCATTACTCTGAACTTCATTCCAACGGTTCTGTCATCTTGCTAACTGGTCTGGGTCTTGGTCTGGTCAGGGCTAGTCTGACCAGGCAGCCACAAACAGGAAAGAAGAGAACGGGAGGGGGGTGGGGGGAGTGGTAGCATAGGGGTTAGTGTAACGCTATTACAGCATCAACCACTGTCGGGAAGGAGTTTGTGATTTCTCCACGTGACCTCTGGGTGCTCCAGTTTTTTCTCAGTCCAAAGATGTATGGGCTGGAGGGTTACGTGGGTGCATTTGGGTGGCAGGGGCTCACTGGGACAAAAGGAACTGTTACCTGGCTGTATGTCAATAACTACAGGAAATGGATCTTTTCCCAATAACACATCAGTCTACCTCTGAGAGTACAATCATCTCTCATTTTTACTTATATAACTCCCTCTTAATTTTTCCCAAGTTCTGATGAATCTTCAGGTTAAAGAAACACTTCTATATTTAGCTTTTAATTAATTAGTGCACTGTTGTACCCTGGAGACAAAAACTTTTCATGAAGATCTATTTAGGCTAAAAGTGACAGATGGCTATTAATGAACTGATGTTGAGTCATTGCACTTTCTGTTTATAGCATCAGTGTTTCTGACACAAGGACAATTAGAATGGAGTTTTGAATTAAATATTTCATAAACAGAAATACCAAGTGTGCGGGCTGTCCAGGAAAGGGAGGCTCCTCTGGTGCAGGGGCTTGTCGTGTCCAATCTGGGGCAGCTCACTCATCTTTGGTCCCCACTGGACACTCAGTTCTCACCTGTGGCTCCAAGTTGCTGTCTGCATGTGAGAGTGGCCACACTCCGGTACACCACTTTGACTGGTGGGCTACACAAGGTGAGGGTAGCCAGTGGCCTCATACCTCAGTGTGATAGGGATATGCCTGCCCTAACGTGCAAAATCAGCTCCAGCAGACTGGGTGGATGAGATCTACAGTGAGATCCAACAGCCAGGAAGGTGGTTCTGCAGATCTTCGTGGAGAGTGAAGGGCATGATGAGGTCCAGATGAAGTAATGGTCATCCCCTGAAACCAAGGAAGCCTCCAGTTGTGGCGACTGCTTGTACCATTGGACCCAGACTTCTGAGTAGAGACAGTGGAATTGTCCCAGTGCTACAGCTTTTCCACTCTAAAAACTCTCCTGCACATTTTCTACCATTCTCTGATATGATGGACAACACCAAACAATGTGATCCAGAGGACAGATCCTCTATTACAGAGGCAGGCGACAATGCTTAAGGAGAGACAAGGGTCATCAGGTGTTGGAAACTGGATCTGTAAACAAGAAGCTGGACGAACTCGGTGAACTGAAGGAACAGGCAGCATCTGTAGAAGAGAAAGGAATGCCGACATTTCAGGTCAAATTCCTGAATCACGATCCATCGAAGGCACGCCAGCAGTCAATTCCTTGGTCTTGTTGACGTTAAGTACAAGATTGGTGTTACAACACTATTCAACCAGCCAACCTTACATGTAAGGGCAAAGTTCAGATTGCTTCCCAAGGTGGAGACCTAACTGATTGCAATGGAAAATGAGGCAGAACGTTATCCTGGATGAAGATGGAGGGATCAGAAAAAGCTGCAGAGGGTTGTAGCCCAACTGGACATCTTCAAAAAGCAATGCCTCAAAACAGTAGCATACATCATTAAATACCCTCAACATCCAGAATGTGCCCTCTCCTCATAACTACCTTCAAGGAGGAGCTACAGAGCCTGAAGACCCACACTCAGTGGTTTAGAAACAGCTTCTTCATCTCTGTCATCGTATTTCTGAATGGACAGTGAGCCCATGAGCATGATTTCAGTATCTGCTTACTTCTTCCACTTCTTATTTATTTATCTATTCTTTTTATGACTTGCAGTAATTTTTATCTTTTGTAATGTACTGTTGTCACAAAACAACACATTTCACAACATACGTCAGTGATATTAAACTTTACGCTGATTCTGATTCCGTACAGCCCCCACTCATCCACCTGCCAAGCGTTTCCTTCCCAACGTCAGATGACTAGGTTTGGCAGTGGAATTGGCCGGTCTGTTGGTCAAGGACATTGTCTAAAGGGAATGGAACTGGACCAGGAAACCAGATCTACTAAAAATAGGAGGAAAACTGCAACAGCTTGTTTAATTAGTAACTATTTTGTTCCAACTCATGCAGAGCCTGGAAAATTAATATTTTACACATAGAACATAGAGATCTACAGCACATTACATAATTACTTGTCTGACTTCATTCTTTGCTTGATTATTTGATAGTGTGAAAAATGTTTATTACTCTGACCTCCCCGTGCTTCATTCCAACAAGGGGTCATGTCTAGTCTGACTAAATGGTCACAAACAGGAAACAGGCTCCTTCAGCCAGAGGACATTCCTCTCGCTTTCCTCACATTCCTGTGACCCAAATTAGGCAAAATATTCAGTGCTGATAACTTAAAATTTTGAGTGAAGCACAGGAAGAAAGCATTAATGTGAAGATCCAGCCCATTCCCATCAACCGCCAGGATGAGTCTGAGGGATGATGATTCTCAGAAGCCAGTGAGTAAATTGTCCTCACTGGGACTCAACACTTCTCTCTGTTATTGGATCTTGGACTTCTTGACAGTAAGAGCCCAGACAGTCCAATATGGCAGCAACATCTCAAGCTCCATCACTGGTGCCCCCCAGGGTTGTGTGCTCAGCCTGCTGCTGTTCACACTGCTGACTCAGCACTGTACTGCCAGGCCTAGCTCAAGCCGTATCATCAGATTAACAGATGATACAACAGTGGGCGGCATCATCAGCAACAATGGTGAGTCGGCATACAGAGGAGGTAGAGAGGCTTGTCAGATGGTGTAAGAACAATAACTGAGTTTCAATGTGGACAAGACTAAAGAGATGATTGTGGACTTCAGAAAGGCACAGGTTGGCCACTCTCCATTGCACATCAATGGCTTTGCCGTGGGGAGAGCGAAGAGCACAAAGTTCTTGGTGTGCACATAATGGGCAATCGAACCTGGACCCACAACATCTCCTCACCAGGCAAGAAGACACAGCAGTGTCCACACTTTCTGAGGTGATTCAGTGGTGCAAAGCTCCCCGGCCACATTCTAACAGCCTTTGGGAGTGACCTGTCTGGCTGCATCATTGTGTGGTAAGGAAACCGCGAGGCATTGGACCACAAGACCCTACAGAGGAGAGTGAAAGCCACTGAGCGGATCATTGGAGTCTCCCTCCCCACAATTGTGATATTTACTGAGAGCGTTGCAGGCAAAGGCCTGAAGCATTGTTGAGGATTCCTACCAACCATCCCACAATCTCTTTGACTCACTACCGTCAGGAAGGAGGTACAGGAGAATCTGGACTGGGACTGCCAGACTAGATAACAACTTCTACCCTCAGACTGTGAGACTAATGAATACCCTGTCACCACCAGGGTCTTGTCACTAGAACATCAAACTGTTTACTGTTTATCTGTGCTGTGTTTTAATACATGCATTTTGAATTATATTTTATTACTTATTTATAGTGTAATATTTTGTTTTCTGTGTTTGTGTGGGCTCACTGTAGCCCAGAAGAAGGCTGTTCAGGTTGGTTGTACAGTCAGATGACAATAAACTTGAACTTGAACTTGAAATTGTGTGGTCTATTCAATAATGCTCAGTAAGACATAATGGTAAAGTAGCATTTAGCATAATGCCTTGCAGTGCCAGAAATCAATGACCCAAATCAATTCTTGTCTCGGTCTGTAAAGAGTTTCTACATTCTCCCTATGACCTGGCAACACACACAAAAATGCTGGAGGAACTCAGCAGGCCAGGCAGCATCTGTGGAAAAAAGTACAGTCGATGTTTTAGGCCAAAACCCTTCAGCAGGACCAGAAAAAAAGATAAGAAGATGACTTCTTGAATCCTGATGAAGGGTCTTGGCCCAAAATGTCATCTGCTTGTTCTTTTCCATAGATGCTGCCTGACCAGCTGAGTTCCTCCAGCATTTTGTGTGTGTTACTGACAAATAAAGCTACTCTCTTAATCAACTCTAGAACTGTTCAGGGTACTCGATTGCACAGCCATGAGCTGTGGGGCTTCGAAGATTCAAAGATACAAAGTGCATTTATTATCAAAGTATGTGTACAGAATTCAGCTCTGAGATTCGTCTTCCCCCAGACAGCCACGAAACAAAGAAACACCATGGAACCCCTTCAGGAAAAGATCAAACACCAAACCCGAGATAAAAAAGAACAAATTGTGCAAATGACAAAAAGCGAGTAAACAACACAGAGAAAATCAAACATCAAACCAGGAGTCCAGTACTAATCAGTTTAGTTCAGTTCAGCGCTGCGCCACTAGCCAATTCCAAGCTACAGAGTACTCTTCACCAAAGCGTCCAAGTCCGCATCAATTGCCCTCATCAAAAGCACCAAAAAAAGGTAACCAGAACCCAGAAACACATGTAACGTGAATCACAAAGTTCCCCGAAACGAGTCCACACCTCACCAACCAATCCTTGCAATGTGGATCCCAACACTCCTGCACTTTCCTCTGACAACAGCTAGCAAGAGGGAGAGGAAGACCGAACAAATGCAGGCAGATGATGCTGAATCCCCGTCCATCCTCCACGCCCATCCTCGTTGACTTCAACCTTGCGAGACCCGTCAATCAGACAGAAGCAATGGAGACCCTCATAGGCTCATGCCCCGTCTCCAGGTCTCCAGTCTGCACACTTGTTCCTAACCTCACCGAGCTCCCTCAGAGACAGATCACTCAACCAGTCTAAAAACACACCATCAAAATATAAATCCAGGTTCCAATCGCACGCGGCGAAGGTACCTTCAGGCTTTTCAGCTTTCTAAGTACCTTCTCCTTCATAATAGTAATGGCACTCACTTCTGTCCCGTGAATGTGGGAGGAAACCGGAGCACCCAGAGGAAATCCACATAGCCACGGGGTAACCCGTTACAGGCAGCAATGGGAATCAACCTTGACTGGTGATGGCTGGCATTGTAAAGCGTTATGCTAACCACTACACTACTATGCCACTACATTAACTGTTTCTCTCCCCGCAGATGCTGCCTGACCTGCTGAGTGTTTCCAGCGTTTTCTGTTTTTCTTTAGATTTTCAGCATCTGCTGTTTTTTAAATATTCTATTGATAAGGATGCTGACTTTTCATCAGAGCCCCTCTGTTCCCTTTACAACAGTAAATGTAAATAAAATGTGTCTTATCGACTCTTGAAGCCAAGTTCATAACTTACAAGAGCAACACACACAAAATGCTGGAGGAACTCAGCACTGAAGTACTGGATGAAGTAGGAAGCTGGGAGGTGATAGGTGGAAAAGGTAAAGGGCTGGAGAAAGAATTTGATAGGAGAAGAGAGTGGACCATGGGAAAAAGGGCACCGGGGGAGGTGAGGCAGATGAGGAGAAAAGTTAAGACACCAGAGTGGGAATTAAAGAAGAGGGAAGGAGGAGGAGACAAATTGCCAGAACTTAGAGTAATTGCCATCAGGCTTGAGGGTACCAGGACAGAATATGAGGTGTTGGTCCCCCACTCTGAAAGAGGACTCATTGTGACAGAAGTGGAGGCCATGGTGGAATGGAAATGGTTGGCCATCAGAAAATTCCACTTGTGCCTGATGGAGTCATCCCCCAAAGTGACAAAGTGGTCTCCCAATTTACGCTGAATCTCACCAATCATTTCCATAATTTACTAGCTTGAAAAGACAATGATAGGCATTCAAATGGTCATCAAACAACACACACAAAATGCTGGTGGACCACAGCAGGCCAGGCAGCATCTATAGGGAGAAGCACTGTCGATGTATCGGGCCAAGACCCTTCATCAGGACAAATGGTCATCAAGATTCTTTTTTCTGAAATATGGAGATAACATGAAGCTTGTGATGGGAGTGAGTAAGCAGGGAGACCCAAAGTTCAATGCTGATGCTGTATTAGCTCAGATGGAAAAAATAAGGCATCACATTGATTTTGTGGTTATTTATTTAACTTAATTTTTTTAACAAAATTAATTAGATCAGCAGATGAAACTGATATTGGAGATGCAAGGAAATGTGGATAGAAAGTGCATGAGATCAGTAAGTAATGGGTCTGCTTGTGAAATAATTATCCTCCCTTGGCTTGGACTCTTTGTAATTTATGGGTATTGATGCAAGGCAGCTGCAAGCAACGGTTTGAATCACGTCATTTCTCTCTCTCTCTCTCCCTTTGTCCTAATGCTGGGTCTGAGAAACCAGTCAGCCTTTTGGGTCAAGGACCCTTTCTTCAGCTCTCAATTCAATTTCCAATGAAGGGCCCCACGGTGAAATATTAATACAAGAATTTCTGCAGATGTTGGAAATCCAGAGCAAAACACATAAAATATTGGAGGAACTCAGCAGGTCAGGCAGCATCTAAGGAGAGTAATAAACAGTTGATGTTTTGGGCCAAGACACTTTATCAGGACTGGAAAGGAAGGGGCAGAAGCCAGAATTTGAAGTGGGGGGGGGGCAGGAGGAGGAGGAAGAGGACAAGCTAGAACAGGAGTTCCCATGGACCCCTTGCTTATTGGTCCATGGCAGAGAAAAGGTTGGGAACCCCTGGGCTAGAAGTTGATAGGTGAAGCCAGGTTGGTGGGGGGGGGGGGAATGAGAAGTTGGAGGATAATAGTTGAAAAAGATAAAGGGCTGGAGAAGAAGGAAGCTGACAGGACAGCAGAGCACACCATGGGAGAATGTGAAATAGGAGGGGCACCAGGGGAGGTGATAGGCAGGTGAGGAGAACAGGTAAAAGGCTAGAGTGGGGAGTAGAAGAAGAGGGAAGGGGAAGGGAAAGCTAAAGAAATCAATGTTCACGCCATCAGATTGGAGGCTATCCAGATGGGATATGAGTTATCACTCCTCCACTCTGTGAGTGGCCTCATTATGGCAGAAGAGGAGGCCATGGAACACTAACTGTTTCTTTCTCCACTGATGCTGTCTGACCTGCTGAGCATTTCCTGCACTTTGATTTCTCTGTCACTGTGTGCTGGAGGCAGAGGGGGTGAATGTTTAAGGTGGTGGATGAAAGGGGCGGGGTGCAGATTTTCCTTGGGTGAGGTCAGCCCCCTCTCCTGCGTACGTTGTACGTAGATGTTTTGGCCAAAGTAGCTTACCAATATTTCTACCTCCTCAGGAGCATAAACAAATTCCGCATGTCCCTATCAACCCTCACCTGTTTTTATCAATGCATCATGGAAAGCATCATAACCGAATGCACCACAAAATGCATCCTATCTGAAATCACCATGGAATGCATTGCAGAATGCATCCTATCCGAACGAACCACGGCTCGGTACAGCAACTGCTCTGCATCACCGCAGAGAGCTCAGCGCATCAAGCAAACCCCCCTCCCCACCATGGACTCTGTCTACACTTCTCACTGTCTCAGTAAAGCATAGTGTAAGACACAAAAGACTCTGCAGATGCTGGAAATTCAGTATCCAAGGAAATGAATAAACTGTTGACATTTTGGGCCGAGACCCTTCTTCAGGACTCAAAAGGAAGGGAGAAGATGTCCGAATAAAAATGTGGGCTGAGGGAAGGTGGAGGAGGACTAGCTAGAAGGTGATAGGTGAAGAGAGTAGGGGAAAGGGAAGGAGGAAGACAGTCAAAGACCCCACTCATCAAAGGCATTCTCTCGTCTTCCATCTTCCATTGGACTGAAGATATAGAAACCTGTGAGGATGTACCACCAGGCTCAAGGATAGCTTCTATCCCTGCAGAACGACATAGTACTATTGAATAGTACAATAGTTATAGTACACAGTTACAGTACACTAGCTAAAGTAGTATTGAATAGCACACTAGTTATAGTACACAGTTAGATGGGAAATTGCAAGGCACCTGACTGCAAGTTGCTACAAAGGACTGTGGGACTGCAGAGACGGTCATCTGGGTCTCTATTCCACACATCTGAGATATTTATCAGGAGTTCTGTGTATGCATAGCCCTTAGCACTGTCAATGATCCCTCCCATCTGTCCAACAACCCCTTTGAACCCCAAACATCAGGCAGGAGGTACTGTAGCACTAAGATAAGAACTGTAGGATGGGAGACAGGCAGTTGTGGGGGTCAAGTCATTGAGTATATTTAAGGTAGAGGTTGATAGATTCTTGATTAGTCAGGGTTTGAAGGGAGATGGGGAGAAGGCAGGAGACTGGGGCTGAGAGGGAAAATGGATCAGCCATGATGAAATGGTGGAGCAGACTCGATGGGCCAAATGGCCCAATTCTGCTCCTATATCTTACGGTCTTATATTCTTATGAAACAGCTTCCTCCCCCAGGCAGTAAGATGACTGAACTCCCTGCCAACACACAGATCTCATCACGTATGAAGTGTCTGTGGCATTACACTGTTTACTTTTTAACTTGTGTCGTAAATGCTCCTTATTACTTTTTAAATGTATTAATGGTAACATTACTGTATTTGTGCGAGTTATATGCATGGTGTTGTGCACCTTGGTCTGGAGGAATGTTCTTTCATTTGGCGGTGTACATGTTTTCGGTTGAATGACAATAAATTGATCTTGAATTTATCAAGGACATATTTGGCAAAGTTTAATTTCTGAGCACTCAGCTGTCAGATGGATAACATCACATTCACTGGAATGGTCAGGGAATTCCCCTGAAGGAAGAGAGAGAAATCTGAGCAACATCAGACAGTAACTGCCAGCTCTACTGCAGCTGTTTCTCTTTACTGTGTTTGTTCGTGTTGTCAGATCAATCTGAATGATAACCAAAAGCAAAGAGATTATGTGTCTCCTGAAGACTGGCTTTATTTGTCACATGTACGTCGAAAGATCAAGCCATTCAGCGAAATGCATCGCACACGCACAGAGTGCTGGAGGAGCTCAGCAGGTCTGGCAGCGTTTATGGAAAAGAATAAGCAGTCGACGTTTGGGCCAGGCCCTTCTTCAGGACAGAAATCCATGTTTAATTTTTTATATTTTAGAGATACATCATGGAATAGGACCTTCCCCACCCAGCAACCCACCAATTTAACCCCAGCCTAATCACAGGACAATTTGAAATGACCAATTAACTTACTAACCAGTACGTCTTTGGACTGTGGGAGGAAACCCACACACTCACGGGTCAAACATACAAACTTCTTACAGAGGATGCCAGGTTTGAACTCCAAACTCCACCACCCTGAACTGTAATAATATCATGCTAACCATTATGTCACCATGACATTGTTCACATCAATGACCAACCCAGTATGAGGACGTTCTGGTGGGATCCTGCGAATATCACCATGCTTCCAGCACCTACACAGCATGGCCACAACACACTAACCCTACACCTTTGGACTGTGGGAGGAAACCGGAGCACCCAGAGGAAACCCACATGGTCACAAAGAGAGTGTACAAACCCTTTACAAATAGTGGCAGGAATTGAAACTGGGTCACCGATGCAGTAAAACATTGTGCTAACCACTACACTACTGTACCATATGACAAAACACTGCAGACTCCGGAAACTGGAAAAAAAAACGAGAATGCTGCAGACACTCGGCCAGTCAGGCAGCATCTGTAAAGAGAGAGAGCTGTGTTTCAGACCAATGACTTTTATCTGGCGAGTCCTGTTTGTCTCCTCGTACGCTGCCTGACCTGCTGAATATCCACCGGGACCACCAGATTCAAAAACAGTTCCTTTCCCCAGACAGTCAGGCTGATCAACACCTCCACACCCCCCAACCCACCCCTCCACACCCCCTAACCCACACCTCCACACCCCCCAACCCACCCCTCCACACCCCCTAACCCACCCCTCCACACCCCCTAATCCACCCCTCCACACCCCCTAACCCACCCCTCCACACCCCCAACCACCACTACTTTATCATCACCTTATGTGCAGATACTCCTGTGCCTATCATCACCTTATGGACATACAATCAATCTATGTATATAAACTATCTTATGTATTTATTATATTTTTTATTGTTTTCTTTATCTTATTGTGTGTTTCATGCTGCTTCGAATCCAGAGTAACAATTATTTTGCTTTCCCTTACACTTGTGTACTGGAAATGACTTTGAACTGAAACTGATGATTTAAGATCTGGGCCGAATCAGAAAGGTTGGGCATAGGCCGAATTGTCAATGCTTGGTGAGGCTTTCAATTCCCCCTCCCCCTCCCACTCCCACTTTCAAATCTCTTACTATCTCTTCTTTCAGTTAGTCCTGACAAAGGGTCTCGGCCCAAAACGTCGACTGTACTTCTTCCTATAAATGCTGCGTGGCCTGCTGCGTTCCACCAGCATTTTGTGTGTGTTGCTTGAATTTCTAGCATCTGCAGATTTCCTCATGTTAATACCAAGGTAAGCCGCTTTCATCCCTCCCAAATAGAGCATTGTAGAGGTAATTCTACTCACGATGTTGTGCCAGCTGTTTAATCTACTCTAAAATTAATCTAACCCTTCCCTCCCATATAGCCCTCCACTTTTCTATCATCCACATGTCTATCTAATGAAAAAAAGCTCCAAGACCTTGGCCTCAAAACCTCCTCGTGCAATTGGATCCTCGATTTCCTCACTTGTAAACCCCAGTCAGGTCAGACTGGCAACAGCATCTCCTCCACAATCTCCATCAGCACAGGCACATCACGAGGCTGTGTGCTTCAACCCCTGCTCTACTTGCTTTACTCTATGACTGTGTGGCTAAGCACAGCTCCCATACCATATTCAGGTTTGCTGTTGACACCACAGTCAAAGGTGGTGATGGATCAGCATATAGGAGGGAGATTGTGGCTGAGTGGTGCCACAACAACAACCTCTCACTCAATGTCAGCAAGACCAGGGAGCTGCTTATTGAGCTCAGGAGGAAGAAACCAGAGGTCCATAAGCCAGTCTTCATCCATGGTTCAAAGGAGGAGAAGGTCAGCAAATCTAAATTCCTTGGTTTTATCATTTCAGTGGATCTGTCCTGGGTGCAGCATGTAACTGCAATTATGAAAAAAGCATGGCAGCACCCCTACCTCCTTCAGAGTCTGCGGAGATTTGACACGTTATCTGAAACTTTGACAAACCTCTCTAGACATGTAGCGAAGAGTATATCGACCGATTGCTATCACAACCAGGCATGGAAACACCAATGCCCTTGTACGGAAAATCCCACAGAAGTTAGTGGATACGGCCCTGTGCATTGTGGGTAAAGCCCTCTCCACCACCGAGCACATCTACATGGAGCGTTGTTGCAGGAAAGCAGCATCCATCATCAAGGACACCCACCACACAGGTCATGCTCTCTTCTCGCTGCTGCCATCAGGAAGGAGATACAGGAGCCTCAGGATCCACATCATCAGGTTCAGGAACAGTTATTACCCTCAACCATCAGGCTCTGGAACCAGAGGGGATAACTTCACTCTACATCACTCACCACTACTCTGATCTGTGCCAAAAACACTTTCAAGGTTTCTTTATCTCATGTTCTCAATATGCATTGCTTACTTGCTATTTCTTTCTGTATTAGCACATCTTGTTGTGTTTTTTTTGCACATTGGTTGTTTGTCCATTCCTGTTGGGTGCAGTCTTTCATTGATTCTATCGTGTTTCTTTTATTTACTGTGAATGCCCACAAGAAAATCTATCTCAGGGTTGTATATGGTCACATATATGCACTTTGATGATAAATTTACTTTGAACTTTTGAACTATGAATCTCTTAAATATCTCTAATCTGTCTGCTTCGGTATGTGTAAAAAGCCTACTTCTGACATCCCCCTATACTTTCCTCCAAGTACCTTAAAATTATGCCCCCTTGTATCAACCATTTCTGCTCTGTCGAAAGAGGCACTGGCTGTCCACACTATCTATATCTCTTTTATCTTCCACACTTTGATCAAACACTTCTCATCCTCCATCTCTCCAATCTGATCATCAGCAAGACATACTTACATACTGACCATTGCACTTGCTGGTGTTTAGACAGCAATGAAGGTCCCCCATTTCTGTCTGTCCTTGCCACACAGATGTCAAAAGATTTGTCATTGCTGCTTCTGTAACGATCTTGTTTTACCAGTCAGGGTTGTTAGCCCTGAACCTGGAGGACCAGTGGACCTCTCCTAGACCATTCTCTATCCATTCATCTGTTTGGCATGGCTGACCCTGCCAAGAGACAACACATATAAAGCCCTGACTCCAGCCAGCATAGCTCTCCAGGTCATTGAGGCACGCAAGGCTCCAAACCCTACAACAAGGTTGTGGTCCTCCTGGAGGTTCAGCAACACAGTCGGGGGGGGGGGGGGGGGTTTAGGGTTTTGTAAATGAACTTTGAGCACCAGACACCATGTTACACAAGGGAAACAGAAAAGGTCCAAGGCAGATTTGACAAGACTTTACCGGCTATGAGGATTATAACCAACAGGAAGTTGGGAAGATCCGAGCCAAAGCCAAGTCAAAAACTTGCAGTCTCCAGTAAATCCATAGTGAACTCAAGGGAAGGGTCTTCTCAGGAACATGATGAAGATGTATAGGTCCTCTCCATGGGGAGCAGATGAGGCTGATGAAGGCAGAAATAAGTAAAGGATGAGGGGGAAGATATTGAAGGAAGCACCAACTCCACCAATTCTCCATTTCTCACACAAGGCTCGGAGACAACCAAGGTCTCTGTCTGTTGCAATGACATTGAATTAAGTTGATGCACCAGTCACTTCCAAAAAGACCTGAGGCAGAGAATATTCAGCAAATTCTTTAACAGTCTGTTAAAATAACCATTAACAGAAGAGAATTTTTAGGAGATTCCTGAGGGAAAAAAGCCAACTCACATTCATCAGACAAAGTCAATCACAAGATTTTCAAAGTTATTCACAGACTGCAGTTAATCTTTGTGATAAAAAAGGTCATTTCCTGGCCATCAGGAGATTCTGGAGGACATGAAGTCAGCCTGTAGAGAAGGCAGTGCTGTAAATCCAGAGCAGTGCACACACAATGTTGGAGGAACTCAGCAGGTCAGCCAGCATCTATAGAAATAAATAGACAGTCAACATTTTGAGCTGAGACACTTCATCAGGACAGGAAGGGAAGATGGGTGGGGAAGCCAGAATGAGAAGGTGGGAGAGGGGAAGGAGTGTGACAGGTGAAGACAGGTGAGGAAGAAGAAGGGTGGCTGTCTTATAACGGCAGGGTAGAAGCTGTCCTTGAGCCTGGTGGTATGAGCTTCTAGGCTTTTGTATCTTCTGCCCAATGGGAGAGGGGAGAAGAGAGAAAGGTCAGGGTGAGAGGACTCTCTGATTACGCTGGCTGCCTTACAGGCGCAGTGAGAGTGTAGACCAAGCTTGCAAAGAAGCACGCTTTTATTCCCTATTTCTTCTCAGAGTTTTGCAACAGTAAGTTAACAACAATAAAATTCTTCTTTTTCAATTATGTGAGAGTTCACTGGTCCTATAAAATATTTTACAAGATATCTGTGGAGTAATTCATTATAGATTTCCAGCACAGATTTAAGAATTGTTAAAGGTTTAGGTACTTCGGAGTTTTACAGATGAATCATGAATGCTTATTCTTAACTGATGAATAATTAAATACATAATCAATAAATTTTTCACCATTTCACAGATGCTGAACAAATTACTAACAAGCAACAGTAGTTTGGAAGAACCCAGTCAATAATGGTGGTTGTCCATCATATCCAACAATGACAGGAGACTTGTGCAAGAGTTGTTTTCAAGTGGAAAAGCTTTTGCACTGGAACTGTTCCACTCTCTCGATCTCAGAAGTCCGGATCCAGTGGTACGAGTGGTCATCACAAACTGGGGTCTTCCATGGCTGCAGTGGATGACCATGGTGTCTTCTGTGCCTCGTCATGCCCTTTGCTCTCCCTTTGCTGTTGGATCTCACTGTAGATCTCGTCCGCCCAGTCTGCTAGAGCAGACTTCACATGCTAGGACATGAAGTCCCTATCTCACCAGGGCATGAGGCTGCTGGCTAACCTCACCTGGTTTACCCTGCCTGTTCAAGTGGCGTATCAGACTGTGGCTGCTGTTGCAGGCAAATGGCTTGGAGCCCCAGGTGAGAGCTGAGAGTCCTGTGGGGCCAAAAGGTGAGTGAACTGTCCCAGAATGGACATGACAAGCCCCTTCACCAGAGGTGATACTCCTTCCTGGACACCCCATACATCCCATAATACATTATCAATAAATTTCTCGCCATTTCCACAGAGGCTTCTCTATTGAGGCAGCAAGAATTGTAGACAGAGTCGATGGAAAAGAGGCTTGTTTTCAAAGCCACAGGAATAGAATTACTGAAATATCTCTTCATCATTTTATAAGCTTAAGTGCTGTGGAATATTGGAATCACTTTTGATTATAGGAACTGTGAACATTTGTTTCAAATCTGCTCCAAACTAGCACTTGTCTTGTATGACATCCAGCTGTAACTGTGACAGAGTGAAAGTTAACAGATGTTCAGCAAGATCTCTGTGCTCCTGATGGATTTACTGGGGAATGCACATGACAAGGAATATGATCTACAAATTACAACAAGAGGTAGAAAACCCATGACAAAAGGGCACTGTTAGAATAGTCATCAGAGATTTCAATATGCAGTTAGATTGGGAAAATCAGGTTGATGCTGGATCCAAACAGAGGCGATTTCTAGAATGCCTACTAGATGTTCTTTTAGAGCAGCTCCTGGTTGAGCCCACTAGGGGATCAGCTATTTTGGATTGGGTGTTGTGCAATGATCCAAAATTGATTAGAGAGCTTAAGGTAAAAGAACCCTTAGGGAAAGTGATCACAATATGATCTAATTCACCTTGAAATTTGAGAAGGAGAAACCAAAGTTAGATGTATCAGTATTACAATGGAGTAAATGGAATTACAGGGGCACGAGAGAGGAGTTGACTAGAATTAATTGGAAAAGAACACTGGCTGAAGCAGAGGAGCAATGGCTGGAATTTCTGGAAGCAATTTGGAAGCCATGGGATATATAGATCCCAAAGAAGTATTCTAAAGGCAAGATGACGCAATCGTGGCTAACAATAGAAGTCAAAGTCAACACTAATGCCTAAGAGAGTGCATATAATAGAGTAAAAATTAGTGGGAAGTTCAAGAATTGGGAAGCTTTTAAAAATGAACAGAAGGCAACTAAACAAGTAATTAAGAAGGTAAAGATGGAATATGAAAGTACGCTAGCTAATAATATTAAAGAGGATACCAGAAGTTTCTTCAGATACATAAAGTGTAAAAGAGAGGATATCAGACCTCATGAAAACTATGCTGGAGAGATAGTAATAGGAGGCAATGAAATGGCAGATGAACTGAACAAGTATTTTGCATCATTCTTCACTGTGAAAAACACTAGCAGTATGGTGGAAGTTCCTGATATCAGAGGTCATGAAGTTTGTGAAGTTACCATTTCTAGGGAGAAGGTTCTTGGGAAACCAAAAGGTCTGAAAGCAAATAAATCACCTGGACCAGACAGTATACCCCCAGAGTTCTGAAAGAGGTGACTGAGAGATTGTGGAGGTATTAGTAATGATCTTTCAAGAATCACTAGATTCTGGAATGGTTCCAGAGGACTGGAAAATTGCAAATGTCACTCCACTCTTCAAGTAGGGAGAGAGGCAGAAGAAAGGAAACTATAGGCCAGTTAGTCTGATCTCAGTGGTTGGGAAGATGTTGGAGTTTATTGTTAAGGATGTGGTTTCGGGGTACTTGGAGGCATATGATAAAATAGGCCAAAGTCAGCATGGTTTCCTCAAGAGAAAATCTTACCTGACAAATATCTTAAAATTCTTTGAAGAGATAACAAACAGGATAGACGAAGGAGAATTGGTTGATGGTGTGTACTTGGATTTTCAGAAGGACTTTGACAAGGTGCCACAGATGAGGCTGCTTAACAAGTTAACAGCCCATGGTATTCCAGGAAAGTTTCTAGCATGGATAAAGCAGTGACTGATTGGTAGGAGGCAAAATGTGGGAATAGAGGGAGACTTTTCTGATTGGCTGATTGTGGTTTTCCACAAGGGTCTGTGTTAGGACCAATTCTTTTTACAATAATGATTTGTCAATGATTTGGATAATGGAATTGATGGTTTTGTTGCAAAGTTTGCAGACAATACAAAGGTAGATGGAGGGGCTGGTAGTTTTGAGGAAGTAGAGAGGCTACAGAAGGACTTAGACAGATTAGCTGGAATATTGTGTCAGGAAGTGTATGGTCATGTACTTTGGTAGAAGAAATGAAAGGGAGAGAAAATACAAAAATTCTAGGTGCAAAGGAACTTGGGAATCCTTGTGCAAGATTCCCTGGAGGTTCATTTGCAGGTTGAGTCTGTGGTGAGGAAGGCAAATGCAATGTTAGCATTCATTTCAAGAGGACTAGAATATAAAAGCAAGATGTAATGTTGAGACTTTATAAAGCACTGGTGAGGCCTCATATGGAGTATTGTGAGCAGGTTTGGGCCCCTTATCTTAGAATGGATGTGCTGACACTGGAGAGGGTTTAGAGAAGGTTCACGAAAATGATTCCATGATTGGACAGCTCATCATATGAAGAGCGTTTGATGGCTCTGGGCCTGTATTCACTAGAATTCAGAAGATTGACTTCATTGAAACATATCAAATGATGAAAGGCCTTGCTAGAGTAGATTTGGAGAGGACTGTTCCCATGGTGGAAGAGTCTAAGGTCAGAGATGAGAAGGAATTTCTTTGGGCAAAGAGTGGTGAATCTGTGGAGTTCATTGTCTCTGGCAGCTGTGAAGGCCAAGTCTTTTATGTATATTTAAGGCAGTGGTTGAGAGATTTCTGATTGGTCAGGGCATGAAGGGATACAGGAGGAAGACAGGAGATTGCAACTGAAAGGAAAAATGGATTAGCCATGAAGAAATGGTGGAGCAGACTCAATGGGTCTAATAGGTCTGCTCTGCAGTCTTATGGTCTTAACCAGTGATGGACAATTGTGTGCCTTTCTTTGGCCTGGTGGTCAGCGCAGTGGGACCTGCAACTGGCAGGCAGGAATCAATGGAGAGTTGGCCAGGGATACTGTCAGTCCCATCTCAGCCACTCTGTGCTCAATTAAACCAGAGAGCCCAACCTGCACCCCTCCTGTGGGGACAGTCAGTGCAGGGGAACCATGGGCACCAGGGTGGTGTAGCAGTTAGCGCAGTGCCATTACAGCTCAGGGTGCTGGAGTTTCGAGTTTGATTCCCGTATCCTCTGTAAGCACATTTCTACGTTCTTCTCATTGGTGCCTGGGTCTCCTCTGGCTGCTCCAGTTTCCTCCCACAGACCAAAGACCAACCGATTAGTAGATCAATTGGTCATTGTAGATTGTTGTTTATTTAAGCCAGGGTTCAATAGGTAGGTTGCTGCTCTACACAGTGCGTCTCACATGACCAGAAGAGCCTGTTCCGCCCAGTATCACTAAATAAATGAATTTCTCCACAGCTGCTCCAGAGACAGGGAGAGGTGTAGGGGTTGGAGGGGTTTATAGAGACAGGGAGAGTTACAGAGGCTAGAGGGATTTATGGAGACAGGGAGAGTTACAGAGGATGCAAGGGTTTATGGAGACAGGGAGCTACAGAGGCTAGAGGGGTTTATGGAGACAGGAAGAGTTATAGGGTTTGGAGAGGGTTACAGAGACAGGAATGGTTGTAGGGTTCGGAGGGGTTTACAGAGACAGGAACTGGTGTAGGGGTTGGAGGGTTTTATAGAGACAGGAAGAGTTATAGTGGCTAGAGGGCTTTACGGAGACAGGGAGACATAGGGTTCGAAGGGGGTTACAGAGACAGGGAGAGAGGTGTAGAGGCCAAAGGGATTTACAGAGACAGGGAGAGTTATATAGAGGGGTTTACAGAGACAGGGAGGGGTGTAAGAATGGAGGAGGGTTACAGGGATAGGGAGGGGTGTGGGTCCAGAGGGGTTTAACAGAGACAGGGAGGTGCAGGGCCTGGATGGGTTTACTGAGCCAGGGAGGGGGTAGGGTCTGGATGGTTTTACAGGATTGGGGACAGAGGGACTTCAGAGATATCAGTAATTTACAGAGACAGGAAGAGGTGTAGGGGAGGAAGGAACTACCGAAATAGGAAGGGATGTTGGGGCTAGAGGAGGTTTCAGAGGAGTGCAGAAGCTTGAGGAGATTACAGAGGCAGAGAGTTTTGTACCACCAGAAGTAGGTGTACAGACAGAAATGGGTAGGAGCCAGAGGTGTTACAGACATGAGCAGCACTGACCTAACAGAGGGATCTGAGTGTAGTGTGAGACAGTTGCACTGATGTACGAGCTGGTTCAATCCCAGCCAACTAGTCTGCTGGGAACTTGTCCATCCTCCCCTTACACCCCTACACATTCCAGTTGTCTCTCACGATTGCCCATCCTTCCCCTACACCCCTACACATTCCAGTTGTCTCTCACGATTGCCCAACCTTCCCCTACACCCCTACACATTCCAGTTGTCTCTCACGATTGCCCATCCTTCTCCTACACCCCTACACATTCCAGTTGTCTCTCACGATTGCCCATCCTTCCCCTTCACCCCTACACATTCCAGTTGTCTCTCACGATTGTCCATCCTTCTCCTACACCCCTACACATTCCAGTTGTCTCTCACGATTGTCCATCCTTCCCCTACACCCCAACACATTCCAGATGTCTCTCACAATTGTCCATCCTTCCCCTTCACCCCTACACATTCCGGTTGTCTCTCACGATTGTCCATCCTTCCCCTACACCCCTACACATTCCAGTTGTCTCTCACGATTGCCCCAAGACCAACTGTTTAAATAAAGCTGAGTGAAGACATGAGGAAGAGAGTCACAGTACATTGTGGTTAGCGTGATGCTATTACAGCCCGGAGCTTTCCAGAATTTGGAGTTCAATTCCCAACTCTCTAGAAGTTTGAATGTTCTCACCATGAGCATGTGGGTTTCCTGCGGGTGCTGCAGTTTCCTCCCACCCGTCCAAAGATGTACTGGTTAGTAGGTTAGTTGGTGATTGTGATTCGTTGAGTGTGAAATCGGTGGGTTGCTGGGTGGAGCTGCTTGGTGAGCCAAGAGGATCTGTTCTGTGCTGTATCTGTGAATGAATAAAGGCCGAATGGCAGTAAGTAGAAACCTCATTCTCTTGAGGGTATCACCGGTGCAGGGCTGTGCTGCTGATAAATCAGAATGACAAAGCTGACTTCTGCTGGATAAACACATCCCCTGGCTGTTTAGATTGTCCCTCAAAAACTGATTTAATGCCCTGAATTACTATTGGACAGAATTAATCTGTTCCTAATCCTCCATAGAAACAATGCGGTCACCAGGAATAACCATTAAACTTCAAACTCCAGTAGTGAGGTACTAGTAATTTGTCAAATATTTTAAAGGAAGCAAGAATTAGAGCACCAGTTAAAATCCTGACAAACTCTCTCATCTGTCCCCAGCAGAAACCTCAAAAGGTTGTGTCATTTTGGTTGAATCGATACCAGAGTCTTACTGCGATTTATAAGTGCTGTTTGAAAATGGAAATATTTGATTTGGGTCACGGATTTAGTGAGGAGTCTGAACCCAACTGGTGTTACAATACGTAATTTGAATGTGCAATAGAGAAAATATTCAAGGAATATTTATGTATATAGAAGCTGCCAGCAACATTTCAAATCCACAGCACATTGACCTTTTCAATCACTGACAGGAGACGTTGACCCTCAAGTTGACCTTTCAATAATTGACCCTTCCAATCGTTGATAAGTGACATCGGTCAGCACTTTGACAATTTCAATAACTGAAGAAGACATCGAGCCTTTTGATAGATGAGAGGAGACATTGATTCTCATGTTTACCATTTCAATCATTGACAGGAGATGTTAACCTTTCGATAATTGACTCTTGCAATTGTTGAAAAGAGACATTGATCTCTACTTTGACCCTTCTGATAATTGATAGAAACATGATTCTTATAATAGTTGACAGGAAATGTTGATCCTCACATTGACCCTTTTGCTAGCTCAAAGGTTCAAGGTTCAAAGGTTCATTTTATTGTCAAAGTATGTATGCAGAATACAACTCTGAAATTTTTCTTCTCCAGATATCCACAGAATACAGAAAAGCATAGAGGTAGTTGAAAGAAAAACATCAATCCCCATCACACAAAAAGAAAAAGAAACAGAAACTCACAAACCCTAAACCTCTCCAACCCCCCTCACCCAAACCGCCAGCCTGCCAATCCACACCATGAAAGAATGGGCAAAAGCACAAAAAGGAGCATAGAACTGAAAGATGCCAATACGAACTACTGTTAGTTTGAACTGCAGTCCAATCCATAACTCTGAGAATTTTGATAACATCATAGAAAAGGTGCAGAGGAGATTTACAAAGATGTGGCCTGGATTGGGGAGCATGTCTGATGAGGATAGGTTGAGTGAACTCGGCCTTTTCTCTTTGGAGCGACGGAGGAAGAGTGGTGACCTGATAGAGGTGTATAAGATGATGAGAGGCATTGATCGTGTGGATAGTCAGAGGCTTTTTCCCAGGGCTGAAATGGCTGCCACAAGAGGACACAGGTTTAAGGAGCTGGGGAGTAGGTACAGAGGAGATGTCGGGGTAAGTTTTTACTCAGAGAGTGGTGAGTGTGTGGAATGGGCTGCCGGCGATGGTGGTGGAGGCTGATATGATAGGGTCTTTAAAGAGACTTTTGGATAGGTACATGGAGCTATGAGTAAGCCTAGTAACTTCTAAGGTAGGGACATGTTTAGAACAACTTTGTGGGCCGAAGGGCCTGTACAGTGCTATAGGTTTTCTATGTTTCTATGTTCTATCTCTGAGAACATTAGAACCCAGTGGCCCCTCCAAGAGCAGCAACTCGAACCAGTGGCCCCTCCAAGGGCAGTGACTCAAACCAGTGGCCCCTCTGAGGGCAGCGACTCAAAGCCAGCAGCCCCTCCAAGGGCATTTCTCACCTGGAGTTTTCTAGGGAGAGCAGAGTACTAGTTCACTCGGTGGAACTAGAGACTGTAAGTCACAGGATCCAACAGTTTCAAAAGCTGAAGTGATCAACTCTCTTGAAGATGTCGCCAGAGGAATCACTGTTCATTGCCACTATCGTTGGCGTTTTCGATCATTGACAGGAGATGTTGATAGATGATCCTTTCAATCATTGACAGGAGGCATTGACCCTCACTTTACCCTTTCAATAGTTGACAGGAGGCGTTGACCCTCATGTTGACCCTTTCAATAGTTGTCAGAAACGTTGAGCCTTCCTGTCATTTACAGGAGACATTGAGCCTTTTGATCGTTGACAGGAGATGTTGAGCCTTGTGACCGTTGACAGAAGGTGGGTTATTTTGTTAGGAACACGGGTGAAACGCCAGTTTTGAGATGGTAACAGTTCTGCTCAACTTTGGAGAACATCCAATCTTTTTTTTCATTGGCTGACCCTCTCTCATTTACAACCATGAAGGAGGTCTGGTTAAAATGGTGACTGGGCATTTCAGCTGTGGTTATACAGAACCACCTGTACAGAGACTGTCCCAGTATAGTTACACCACCGCATTGACCTAACAATGAGAAAAGTTACCCAGGTATGGCTGACTCACAAAGGGCAAGACAGATCCAATCCATAAGAGCAGAATTAGGCTAGGCAGCCCATCGGGTCTGCTCTGCCTATTATGACTGATTTATCTTTCCTCTCAACCCCATTCTCCTGCCTCTTCCCTGTAACCTTTGACATACTCAATCAAGAACCTATCAACCTCCACTTTAAATACACCCAATGACATGACCTCCACATCCACCTGGCAATGAATTCCACAGCTTCACCTCCTTCTGACTAAAGAGATTCCTCTTCTTCACTGTTCTAAAAGGGCACTCTTCTAATCTCGCTGCTGCTATCCGAAGGTGGTACAGGAGCCTCAGGACCCACAGCACCAGGTTCAGGGACAGTTATTACCCTCAAACATCAGGCTCTTGAACCAGAGGGGATAACTTCACTCGTCTCCATTCACCCAGCACTGAACTATTCCTACAAACTATGGACTGACTTTCAAGACTCTTCAACTTATGTTCTCAGGATTTATTGCTTATTGGTTGTTTTATTTATTATTATTATTTTATTTTTGTAGCTGTACAATTGTCTTTTGTACATTGGTTGTTTGTCCATCCTGTTGTGCGCGGTTTTTCACTGACCGATTGGGTTTCTTTGTATTTACTGTGAATGCCCACAAGAAAATGAATCTCAGTGCTGTATATGGTGACTTATATGTACTTTGATAATAAATTTACCTTGAACTTCGAAAAAAATTCACATCTGGATTCAGAGAACAAGCCTCTCCCTTATCCCTGGGATAATTCTCACCAAAATATTGAGAGTCTCTTTCCTCGAACGCTGTTCAACTTGCTGAGTTGCTCCAACAGATTGTGTGTTTCTCCAGGTTTCAGCACCTGCCGTTTCTGGTGTCTCCAGACTAATAGTCTGCAGGTCCAGCAGCAGAGCTGATGTTTCCAGTCAGCAGGGGTTTGTGGCTGGGTGGCTCAGGTGGAGCTTATTACCCAGTGGACGAGTGGAGCTTATTGTGTGGTGAGATACTCATACAATGCAAAGCGTGCAGGAACACAGAACGTAAATTATACAAGGTGGTGAGGAAAAGACTGCAAAGTATCAGTGGACAAAAACACAAATCCAGCAGAGGAAGAGAATGGTCTGTAATGTTCCCATGCTGAGGAAGTGTTAGGCAGTGAGGCAGGCCAGTTCACGAACCCAATGACTGAAGGAAAGTAGCCATTCCTGAAGACTTCTCAAGGCTTCTGACAGTAGGATGGGGCAGATGGTAGGGATCTTTCATCTTGCCACTAGACTGTGAAGGACATCCTCTGCTCCATGTACAAAGGATGGATGTCCACACTCTAGGCCTTTGCTCTGTGCTCGAATGCCAGTGATGTGGCCCCTCTCCCTCTCCCTCTCCCTCTCCCTCTCACACACAGGTACCTTCCTCCCGCAGCAGCGAGCAAGAGGCTGGTAGACGGTGCTGAACAGCCCCTCGCTTCCGCACGTGTCTCGATTATCTCAATCTTCCTCAGCGCTTTAATCAGTGAGAAATGGAGTCAATCATGGGCTCCACCCCATCTCCAGGCTTCTTGGCCTTGAGGCTGCAAGCCTCACAGAACACCCCTGGAGTCAGCAAGGTGCCAGATTGCTGAATCGGCCCAAAATCACATCACCAAAATGTAGACAATGGGCTCCAGTTGAAAGGAAAAGGAGACATAAAAGAAGTGAAAGAGGTAGTTTCATGAACCGTCTGAAGGATGTCGCCCTTGGTCGTGTTGCTCACTGGTGCCAACTTCTTCCAGATCCGGATCATTCAACTTGCTCGCCAACAGGTTTAAATCCCCTGACCTAACCCTTACCCTCCCAGGGACAACTAGAGATGGATATTAGGTACCCACAGATGAGGAATGTCCAGAGAAACCCAGTCAGTACTGTGGCCTACTCCAATGGCCAGCGCATCTCAGCTTCCAATCAGCTTGAAGACAGAGGCCGCTTGGGAGATTTGGCTTCCTGTACTGGGGGAGTCTAAGACCAGAGGACACAGTCTCAAAGTAGAGGGGCGTCTATTTAGAACAGAAATGAGGAGGAATTCCTTTAGACAGGGGTGGTGATTCTGTGGAATTCATTGTCACAGACAGATATGGAGGCCAAGTCACTGGGTACATTTAAAGCAGAGGTTCACATTTCTTTATTAGTCAGGATGTCAAAGGTTATGAGGAGAAGGCAAGAGATTGGGGTTGAGAGGGATAATAAATTAGCCAGAGCAGACTCGATAGGCTAATTGATCAAATTCTGCTCCTGTGTCTTATGAATTTGGTTTCTTGCTTCTCCCAATTGTTAGAAAACTTACAGAGAAAATTACTCCAGGGAATTCTGAAGTCCGTCAAGTTCCAAAAAATAATAGTCCATTCCCAAGAATGTGCAGAGCTGTCCAATGTTACTGATTGCCAGGGACATTACAACTGGCAGGGCTCCCACCTATCATTTCCCGAGAAACAAGTTAATTTTGAGAAAATTAACTCTGCGGGTGTTGTTCCAAGCAACAGATTGGAGCCCGGTGCTAATTCTGCTTGGACTCTATCCTGGCTCAGTCATTAACCTCCCCACACTGGTGGGGGAGCAGGGCTGCGGAGGCCCTGGTCCACTGGTCCACCACCCTCTACCCCTCTGCGGTATTCCCACAGAAAACCCCATGCCATCTGGTGACTTTGCTGGATGGCGATTGTCAGAAGCGAGGAGGGAACTCACAACTGGACTGCACAGCCCAGTTCATGGAGCAGAGAATTGGTGTTCAGAATTACCCCCAGCCACCAGCTGCCATAGCAACAACACTACTTGCTCCCCTAGTGCTGGTGGCAAGACAGGCGGAGGTGTGCAAAGGCAGGAAGGGGCAGATTGCTTTTTTTAGAGAGACAGCTTGGGATAGGCCTTTCTGGCCAAGCAAGCCAGCGCTGCCCAGAAACCCACCGATACACATTTGGACTGTGGAAGGAAGCCGGAGAATCCGGAGGAAACCCATGAATACACAGGAAGAAACATACAAAGTCCTTACAGAGAATGCCAGAATAGAACTCCAACACACTGAGCTGGAATAGTTTCACATTAACCACTACGCCACCATGGCGTCCCA
This sequence comes from Hypanus sabinus, assembly GCF_030144855.1. Taxonomy (NCBI): domain Eukaryota; kingdom Metazoa; phylum Chordata; class Chondrichthyes; order Myliobatiformes; family Dasyatidae; genus Hypanus; species Hypanus sabinus. The sequence goes on along the minus strand of NC_082723.1, from coordinate 32,272,725 downwards.
CACAGCTGGTCCTGCACCGTCATTCCATCTGAGACATCCTGAACTCAGTTTACCACAGACACACCTCACAAAGCTCAGTCACATGCAAAGAGTCCACGGTTGTGTGTGCGAGGGGTCTATCTACACATCTGTCAGCCTCACCCACAACCTCTGTATTTACCTTGCAGAGGGACATGGAGCCCAGGGAATTCCGGGAGTGGAGAGTGATGCTTTGGAGCACGACAACAGTAGAGGACGCGATCTGCGAGATTGAGAAATATAAATGCAGAAAAAAACCTGGGTCTGACCAGGTCCACTCTGAGATATTGTTGGAAGAAAAGGAGGAGATTGCTGGGTTTTTGCACCTCGCTTAGACTTAAGTAAAGTTCCAGAGGACCAGAGGGTGATTGGTGCTTCTCCCTGAGGATTGGAGGGTGATTGATGCTTCTCCCTGAGGATTGGAGGGTGATTGATGCTTCTCCCTGAGGATTGGAGGGTGTTTGATGCTTCTCACTGAGGACAGGAGGGTGTTTGATGCTTCTCCCTGAGGATTGGAGGGTGATTGATGCTTCTCCCTGAGGATTGGAGGGTGTTTGATGCTTCTCACTGAGGACAGGAGGGTGTTTGATGCTTCTCCCTGAGGACAGGAGGGTGTTTGATGCTTCTCACTGAGGACTGCAGGGTGTTTGATGCTTCTCCCTGAGGATTGGAGGGTGTTTGATGCTTCTCACTGAGGACTGGAGGGTGTTTGATGCTTCTCCATGAGGATTGGAGGGTGTTTGATGCTTCTCACTGAGGACAGGAGGGTGTTTGATGCTTCTCCCTGAGGACTGGAGGGTGATTGATCCTTCTCCCTGAGGACAGGAGGGTGCTTGATGCTTCACACTGAGGATTGGAGGGTGTTTGATGCTTCTCACTGAGGACAGGAGGGTGTTTGATGCTTCTCACTGAGGATTGGAGGGTGTTTGATGCTTCTCCCTGAGGACTGGAGGGTGTTTGATGCTTCTCACTGAGGACTGGACGGTGATTGATGCCTCTCCCTGAGGACTGGAGGGTGATTGATGCTTCTCTCTGAGGACTGGAGGGTGATTGATGCTTCTCACTGAGGGTTGGAGGGTGTTTGATGCTTCTCCCTGAGGACTGGAGGGTGATTGATGCTTCTCCCCGAGGACTGGAGGGTGATTGATGCTTCTCCCTGAGGACTGGAAGGTGAATGATGCTTCTCCCTGAGGACTGGAGGGTGATTGATGCTTCTCCCTGAGGACTGGAGGGTGATTGATGCTTCTCGCTGAGGACTGGAGGGAGAGTGATGCTTCTTACTGAGGACTGGAGGGAGATTGATGCTTCTTACTGAGGACTGGAGGGAGATTGATGCTTCTCCCTGAGGACTGGAGGGAGATTGATGCTCCTTACTGAGGACTGGAGGGAGATTGATGCTTCTCCCTGAGGACTGGAGGGAGATTGATGCTTCTCCCTGAGGACTGGAGGGAGATTGATGCTTCTTACTGAGGACTGGAGGGAGATTGATGCTTCTTACTGAGGACTGGAGGGAGATTGATGCTTCTTACTGAGGACTGGAGGGAGATTGATGCTTCTCCCTGAGGACTGGAGGGAGATTGATGCTTCTTACTGAGGACTGGAGGGTGTTTGATGCTTCTCAATGAGGACTGGACATTGATAGATGCTTCTCCCTGAGGATTGGTGGGTGATTGATGCTTCTCCCTGAGGGTGATTGATGCTTCTCCCTGAGGACTGGAGGGTGATTGATGCTTCTCCCTGAGGACTGGAAAGTGATTGATGCTTCTCCCTGAGGATTGGAGGGTGGTTGATGCTTCTCCCTGAGGATTGGAGGGTGATTGATGCTTCTCCCTGAGAATTGGAGGGTGATTGATGCTTCTCCCTGAGGATTGGAGGGTGTTTGATGCTTCTCCCTGAGGACTGGAGGGTGTTTGATGTTTCTCACTAAGGACTGGAGGATGTTTGATGCTTCTCCCTGAGGACCGGAGGGTGTTTGATGCTTCTCACTGAGGACTGGAGGGTGTTTGATGCTTCTCATTGAGGACTGGATGGTGATTAATGCTTCTCCCTGAGGATTGGTGGGTGTTTGATGCTTCTCCCTGAGGACTGGAGGGAGATTGATGCTTCTCGCTGAGGACTGGAGGGTTTTTGCTGCTTCTCCCTGAGGACTGGAGGGTGATTGATGCTTCTCCCTGAGGACTGGAGGGAGATTGATGCTTCTCCCTGAGGACTGGAGGGAGATTGATGCTTCTTACTGAGGACTGGAGGGAGATTGATGCTTCTTACTGAGGACTGGAGGGAGATTGATGCTTCTTACTGAGGACTGGAGGGAGATTGATGCTTCTCCCTGAGGACTGGAGGGAGATTGATGCTTCTTACTGAGGACTGGAGGGTGTTTGATGCTTCTCAATGAGGACTGGACGTTGATAGATGCTTCTCCCTGAGGATTGGTGGGTGATTGATGCTTCTCCCTGAGGGTGATTGATGCTTCTCCCTGAGGACTGGAGGGTGATTGATGCTTCTCCCTGAGGACTGGAAAGTGATTGATGCTTCTCCCTGAGGATTGGAGGGTGGTTGATGCTTCTCCCTGAGGATTGGAGGGTGATTGATGCTTCTCCCTGAGAATTGGAGGGTGATTGATGCTTCTCCCTGAGGATTGGAGGGTGTTTGATGCTTCTCCCTGAGGACTGGAGGGTGTTTGATGTTTCTCACTAAGGACTGGAGGATGTTTGATGCTTCTCCCTGAGGACCGGAGGGTGTTTGATGCTTCTCACTGAGGACTGGAGGGTGTTTGATGTTTCTCATTGAGGACTGGATGGTGATTAATGCTTCTCCCTGAGGATTGGTGGGTGTTTGATGCTTCTCCCTGAGGACTGGAGGGAGATTGATGCTTCTCGCTGAGGACTGGAGGGTTTTTGCTGCTTCTCCCTGAGGACTGGAGGGTGATTGATGCTTCTCCCTGAGGATTGGTGGGTGATTGATGCTTCTCCCTGAGGATAGGAGGGTGTTTGATGCTTCTCCCTGAGGATTGGAGGGTGATTGATGCTTCTCACTTAGGACTGGAGGGTGTTTGATGCTTCTCACTGAGGACTGGAGAGTGTTTCATGCTTCTCACTGAGGACAAGACGGTGTTTGATGCTTCTCCCTGAGGATTGGAGGGTGATTGATGCTTCTCCCTGAGGACCGGAGGGTGTTTGATGCTTCTCACTGAGGACCGGAGGGTGATTGATGCTTCTCACTGAGGACTGGAGGGTGATTGATGCTTCTCCCTGAGGACCGGAGGGTGATTGATGCTTCTCCCTGAGGACTGCAGGGTGATTCATGCTTCTCCCTGAGGACCGGAGGGTGTTTGATGCTTCTCACTGAGGACTGGAGGGTGATTGATGCTTCTCCCTGAGGACTGGAGGGTGATTGTTGCTTCTCCCTGAGGACTGGAGGGTGATTGATGCTTCTCCCTGAGGACTGGAGGGTGATTGATGCTTCTCAATGAGGACTGGAGGGTGATTGATGCTTCTCCCTGAGGATTGGAGGGTGTTTGATGCTTCTCACTGAGGACTGGAGGGTGATTGATGCTTCTCCCTGAGGACTGGAGGGAGATTGATGCTTCTCCCTGAGGACTGGAGGGAGATTGATGCTTCTTACTGAGGACTGGAGGGAGATTGATGCTTCTTACTGAGGACTGGAGGGAGATTGATGCTTCTTACTGAGGACTGGAGGGAGATTGATGCTTCTCCCTGAGGACTGGAGGGAGATTGATGCTTCTTACTGAGGACTGGAGGGTGTTTGATGCTTCTCAATGAGGACTGGACGTTGATAGATGCTTCTCCCTGAGGATTGGTGGGTGATTGATGCTTCTCCCTGAGGGTGATTGATGCTTCTCCCTGAGGACTGGAGGGTGATTGATGCTTCTCCCTGAGGACTGGAAAGTGATTGATGCTTCTCCCTGAGGATTGGAGGGTGGTTGATGCTTCTCCCTGAGGATTGGAGGGTGATTGATGCTTCTCCCTGAGAATTGGAGGGTGATTGATGCTTCTCCCTGAGGATTGGAGGGTGTTTGATGCTTCTCCCTGAGGACTGGAGGGTGTTTGATGTTTCTCACTAAGGACTGGAGGATGTTTGATGCTTCTCCCTGAGGACCGGAGGGTGTTTGATGCTTCTCACTGAGGACTGGAGGGTGTTTGATGTTTCTCATTGAGGACTGGATGGTGATTAATGCTTCTCCCTGAGGATTGCTGGGTGTTTGATGCTTCTCCCTGAGGACTGGAGGGAGATTGATGCTTCTCGCTGAGGACTGGAGGGTTTTTGCTGCTTCTCCCTGAGGACTGGAGGGTGATTGATGCTTCTCCCTGAGGATTGGTGGGTGATTGATGCTTCTCCCTGAGGATAGGAGGGTGTTTGATGCTTCTCCCTGAGGATTGGAGGGTGATTGATGCTTCTCACTTAGGACTGGAGGGTGTTTGATGCTTCTCACTGAGGACTGGAGAGTGTTTCATGCTTCTCACTGAGGACAAGACGGTGTTTGATGCTTCTCCCTGAGGATTGGAGGGTGATTGATGCTTCTCCCTGAGGACCGGAGGGTGTTTGATGCTTCTCACTGAGGACCGGAGGGTGATTGATGCTTCTCACTGAGGACTGGAGGGTGATTGATGCTTCTCCCTGAGGACCGGAGGGTGATTGATGCTTCTCCCTGAGGACTGCAGGGTGATTCATGCTTCTCCCTGAGGACCGGAGGGTGTTTGATGCTTCTCACTGAGGACTGGAGGGTGACTGATGCTTCTCCCTGAGGACTGGAGGGTGATTGTTGCTTCTCCCTGAGGACTGGAGGGTGATTGATGCTTCTCCCTGAGGACTGGAGGGTGATTGATGCTTCTCAATGAGGACTGGAGGGTGATTGATGCTTCTCCCTGAGGATTGGAGGGTGTTTGATGCTTCTCACTGAGGACTGGAGGGTGATTGATGCTTCTCCCTGAGGATTGGAGGGTGTTTGATGCTTCTCCCTGAGGACTGGAGGGTGATTGATGCTTCTCCCTGAGGACCAGAGGGTGTTTGATGCTTCTCACTGAGCACTGGTGGGTGTTTAATGCTTCTCCCTGAGGTGTAGAGGGTGATTGATGTTACTCCCTGAGTACTGGAGGGTGTTTGATGCTTCTGCCTGAGGACTGGAGGGTGTTTGATGCTTCTCCCTGAGGATTGGAGGGTGATTGATGCTTCTCCCTGAGGACTGGACGGTGATTGATGCTTCTCCCTGAGGACTGGAGGGTGATTGATGCTTCTCCCTGAGGATTGGAGGGTGATTGATGCTTCTCCCTGGCGGACTGGAGGGTGATTGATGCTTCTCCCTGACGATTGGAGGGTGATTGATGCTTCTCCCTGAGGATTGGAGGGTGTTTGATGCTTCTCACTGAGGACAGGAGGGTGTTTGATGCTTCTCCCTGAGGACTGGAGGGTGATTGATCCTTCTCCCTAACGACAGGAGGGTGTTTGATGCTTCTCACTGAGGACTGCAGGGTGTTTGATGCTTCTCCCTGAGGATTGGAGGGTGTTTGATGCTTCTCCCTGAGGACAGGAGGATGTTTGATGCTTCTCCATGAGGACTGGAGGGTGTTTGATGCTTCTCCCTGAGGACTGGAGGGTGGTTGATGCTTCTCAATGAGGACTGGAGGGTGTTTGATGCTTCTCCCTGAGGACTGGACGGTGTTTGATGCTTCTCCCAGAGGATTGGAGGGTGTTTGATGCTTCTCACTGAGGACTGGAGGGTGATTGATGCTTCTCCCTGAGGACAGGAGGGTGTTTGATGCTTCTCCCTGAGGACTGGAGGTTGTTTGATGCTTCTCCTGAGGACCGGAGGGTGTTCGATGCTTCTCCCTGAGGATTGGAGGGAGTTTGATGCTTCTCACTGAGGACTGGAGTGTGTTTGATGCTTGTCCCTGAGGACCGGAGGGTGTTTGCTGCTTCTCCCTGAGGACAGGAGGGTGATTGATGCTTCTCCCTGAGCATTGGTGGGTGATTGATGCTTCTCCCTGAGGATTGGAGGGTGATTGATGCTTCTCACTTAGGACTGGAGGGGGTTTGATGCTTCTCCCTGAGGACTGGAGGGTGATTGATGCTTCTCTCTGAGGACTGATGGGTGATTGATGCTTCTCACTGAGGATTGGAGGGTGTTTGATGCTTCTCCCTGAGAACTGGAGGGTGATTGATGCTTCTCCCTGAGGATTGGAGGGTGTTTGATGCTTCTCCCTGAGGACTGGAGGGTGATTAATGCTTCTCCCTGAGGACCGGAGGGTGTTTGATGCTTCTCCCTGAGGAGTGGAGGGTGTTTGATGCTTCCCCCTGAGGACTGGAGGGTGTTTGATGCTTCTCCCTGAGGACCGGAGGGTGTTTGATGCTTCTCCCTGCGGATTGGAGGGTGTTTGATGCTTCTCCCTGAGGACTGGAGGGTGATTGATGCTTCTCCCTGAGCATTGGTGGGTGATTGATGCTTCTCCCTGAGGACTGGAGGGAGATTGATGCTTCTTACTGAGGACTGGAGGGAGATTGATGCTTCTCCCTGAGGACTGGAGGGAGATTGATGCTTCTCCCTGAGGACTGGAGGGTGATTCATGTTTCTCCCTGAGGACTGGAGGGTGTTTGATGCTTCTCCCTGAGGACTGGAGGGAGATTGATGCTTCTCCCTGAGGACTGGACGGTGATTCATGTTTCTCCCTGAGGACTGGAGGGTGATTGATGCTTCTCCCTGAGGGTGATTGATGCTTCTCCCTGAGGACCGGAGGGTTTTTGATGCTTCTCCCTGAGGACTGGAGGGTGATTGATGCTTCTCCCTGAGGACTGGAGGGTGTTTGATGCTACTCCCTGAGGTCTGGAGGGTGATTCATGCTTCTCCCTGAGGACCAGAGGGTGTTTGATGCATCTCCCTGAGGACTGCAGGGTGATTGATGCTTCTCCCTGAGGACTGGAGGGTGATTGAAGCTTCTCCCTGAGGACTGGAGGGAGATTGATGCTTCTCCCTGAGGACTGGAGGGTGTTTGATGCTTCTCCTTGAGGACTGGAGGGTGTTTGATGCTTCTCCTTGAGGACCGGAGGGTGTTTGATGCTTCTCCCTGAGGACCGGAGGGTGTTTGATGCTTCTCACTGAGGACTGGAGGGTGTTTGATGCTTCTCCCTGAGGACTGGAGGGTGATTGATGCTTCTCCCTGAGGATTGAAGGGTAATTGATGCTTCTCCCTGAGGACTGGAAGGTGATTGAAGCTTCTCCCTGAGGACTGGTGGGTGATTGATGCTTCTCCCTGAGTTGGAGGGTGATTGAAGCTTCTCCCTGAGGACTGGAGGGTGATTGATGCTTCTCACTGAGGACTGGAGGGTGATTGATGCTTCTCCCTGAGGATTGGAGGGTGTTTGATGCTTCTCACTGAGGACTGGACTGGAGGGTGACTGATGCTTCTCCCTGAGGACTGGAGGGTGTTTGATGCTTCTCCCTGAGGACTGGAGGGTGATTGATGCTTCTCCCTGAGGACCGGAGGGTGTTTGATGCTTCTCACTGAGCACTGGTGGGTGTTTAATGCTTCTCCCTGAGGTCTAGAGGGTGATTGATGTTTCTCCCTGAGGACTGGAGGGTGTTTGATGCTTCTGCCTGAGGACTGGAGGGTGTTTGATGCTTCTCACTAAGGACTGGAGGGTGTTTGATGCTTCTCCCTGAGGACCGGTGGGTGTTTGATGCTTCTCCCTGAGGACCGGAGGGTTTTTGATGCTTCTCACTGAGGACTGGAGGGTGTATGATGCTTCTCACTGAAGACTGGACGGTGATTGATGCTACTCCCTGAGGACTGGAGGGTGTTTGATGCTTCTCCCTGAGGATTGGTGGGTGATTGATGCTTCTCCTTGAGGATTGGAGGGTGTTTGATGCTTCACCCTGAGGATTGGTGGGTGATTGATCCTTCTCCCTGAGGATTGGAGGGTGTTTGATCCTTCTCCCTGAGAATTGGAGGGTGATTGATGCTTCTCCCTGAGGACTGGAGGGTGATTGATGCTTCTCACTGAGGACTGGAGGGTGTTTGATGCTACACCCTGAGGACCGGAGGGTGTTTGATGCTTCTCCCTGAGGACCGGAGGGTGTTTGATGCTTCTCACTGAGGACTGGAGGGTGATTGATGCTTCTCAATGAGGACTGGAGGGTGATTGATGCTTCTCCCTGAGGATTGGAGGGTGTTTGATGCTTCTCCCTGAGGACTGGAGGGTGATTGATGCTTCTCCCTGAGGACCGGAGGGTGATTGATGCTTCTCACTGAGCACTGGAAGGTGTTTATTGCTTCTCCCTGAGGACTGGAGGGTGATTGATGCTTCTTGCTGAGGACTGGAGGGAGATTGATGCTTCTCCCACAGGACAGGACGGTGATTGATGCTTCTCCCTGAGGACTGGAGGGTGATTGATGCTTCTCCCTGAGGACTGGAGGGTGTTTGATGCTTCTCCCTGAGGCCTGGAGGGTGTTTGATGCTTCTCACTGAGGGTTGGAGGGTGTTTGATGCTTCTCGCTGAGGACTGGAGGGTAATTGATGCTTCTCCCCGAGGACTGGAGGGTGATTGATGCTTCTCCCTGAGGACTGGAGGGTGATTAATGCTTCTCCCTGAGGATTGGTGGGTGACTGATGCTTCTCCCTGATCACTGGAGGGAGATTGATGCTTCTCGCTGAGGACTGGAGGGAGATTGATGCTTCTCCCTGAGGACTGGAGATAGATTGATGCTTCTCCCTGAGGACTGGACGGTGATTGATGCTTCTCCCTGAGGACTGGAGGGTGTTTGATGCTTCTCCCTGAGGACTGGACGGTGATTGGTGCTTCCCCCTGAGGATTCGTGGGTGATTGATGCTTCTCCCTGAGGATTGGAGGGTGATTGATGCTTCTCCCTGAGGACTGGAGGGTGATTGATGCTTCTCCCTGAGGACTGGAAGGTGATTGATGCTTCTCCCTGACAACAGGAGAGTGATTGATGCTTCTCCCTGAGGACTGGAGGGTGTTTGATGCTTCTCACTGAGGACTGGAGGGTGTTTGATGCTTCTCCCTTAGGATTGGAGGGTGATTGATACTTCTCACTGAGGATTGGAGGGTGTTTGATGCTTCTCCCTTAGGATTGGAGGGTGATTGATACTTCTCACAGAGGATTGGAGGGTGTTTGATGCTTCTCCCTGAGGATTGGAGGGTGATTGATGCTTCTCCCTGAGGACTGGAGGGTGATTGATGCTTCTCCCTGAGGACTGGAAGGTGATTGATGCTTCTCCCTGAGGATTGGAGGGTGTTTGATGCTTTTCACTGAGGACCGGAGGGTGATTGATGCTTCTCCCTGAAGACTGGAAGGTGATTGATGCTTCTCCCTGAGGACTGGAGGGTGTTTGATGCTTCTCCTGAGGAGCGGAGGGTGTTCGATGCTTCTCCCTGAGGATTGGAGGGAGTTTGATGCTTTTCACTGAGGACCGGAGTGTGTTTGATGCTTGTCCCTGAGGACCGGAGGGTGTTTGATGCTTCTCCCTGAGGACAGGAGGGTGATTGATGCTTCTCCCTGAGGACAGGAGGGTGATTGATGCTTCTCCCTGAGGATTGGTGTGTGATTGATGCTTCTCCCTGAGGATTGGAGGGTGATTGATAATTCTCCCTGAGGACTGGAGGTTGATTGATGCTTCTCACTGCGGACTGGAGGGTGATTGATGCTTCTCCCTGAGGACTGGAGGGTGTTTGATGCTTCTCCCTGAGGACCGGAGGGTGTTTGATGCTTCTCCCTGAGGAGTGGAGGGTGTTTGATGCTTCTCCCTGAGGACTGGAGGGTGTTTGATGCCTCTCCCTGAGGACCGGAGGGTGTTTGATGCTTCTCCCTGCGGATTGGAGGGTGATTGATACTTCTCACTTAGGACTGGAGGGTGCTTGATGCTTCTCCCTGAGGATTGGAGGGTGTTTGATGCTTCTCCCTGAGGACTGGAGGGTGTTTGACGCTTCTCCCTGAGGACTGGAGGGTGTTTGATGCTTCTCCCTGAGGACTGGAGGGTGTTTGATGCTTCTCACTGAGGACTGGACGGTGATTGATGCCTCTCCCTGAGGACTGGAGGGTGATTGATGCTTCTCTCTGAGGACTGGAGGGTGATTGATGCTTCTCACTGAGGGTTGGAGGGTGTTTGATGCTTCTCCCTGAGAACTGGAGGGTGATTGATGCTTCTCCCCGAGGACTGGAGGGTAATTGATGCTTCTCCCTGAGGACTGGAGGGTGATTGATGCTTCTCCCTGAGCATTGGTGGGTGATTGATGCTTCTCCCTGAGGACTGGAGGGAGATTGATGCTTCTTACTGAGGACTGGAGGGAGATTGATGCTTCTCCCTGAGTACTGGAGGGAGATTGATGCTTCTCCCTGAGGACTGGACGGTGATTCATGTTTCTCCCTGAGGACTGGAGGGTGTTTGATGCTTCTCCCTGAGGACTGGACGTTGATAGATGCTTCTCCCTGAGGATTGGTGGGTGATTGATGCTTCTCCCTGAGGGTGATTGATGCTTCTCCCTGAGGACTGGAGGGTGATTGATGCTTCTCCCTGAGGATTGGAGGGTGATTGATGCTACTCCCTGAGGTCTGGAGGGTGTCTCATGCTTCTCCCTGAGGACCGGAGGGTGTTTGATGCTTCTCCCTGAGGACTGGAGGGTGATTGATGCTTCTCCCTGAGGATTGGAGGGTGATTGATGCTACTCCCTGAGGACTGGAAGGTGATTGATGCTTCTCCCTGAGGTTTGGAGGGTGATTGATGCTACTCCCTGAGGTCTGGAGGGTGATTCATGCTTCTCCCTGAGGACCGGAGGGTGTTTGATGCTTCTCTCTGAGGACTGGAGGGTGATTGATGCTTCTCACTAAGGACCGGAGGATGTTTGATGCTTCTCCCTGAGGACCGGAGGGTGTTTGATGCTTCTCACTGAGGACTGGAGGGTGTTTGATGCTTCTCACTGAGGACTGGAGGGTGTTTGATGCTTCTCACTGAGGACTGGAGGGTGATTGATGCTTCTCACTGAGGACTGGACGGTGATTAATGCTTCTCACTGAGGACTGGAGGGTGTTTGATGCTTCTCCCTGAGGACTGGAGGGTGATTGATGCTTCTCCCTGAGGATTGGAGGGTAATTGATGCTTCTCCCTGAGGACTGGAAGGTGATTGAAGCTTCTCCCTGAGGACTGGTGGGTGATTGATGCTTCTCCCTGAGGATTGGAGGGTGATTGAAGCTTCTCCCTGAGGACCGGAGGGTGTTTGATGCTTCTCACTGAGGACTGGAGGGTGATTGATGCTTCTCAATGAGCACTGGAGGGTGATTGATGCTTCTCCCTGAGGATTGGAGGGTGTTTGATGCTTCTCACTGAGGACTGGAGGGTGATTGATGCTTCTCCCTGAGGACTGGAGGGTGTTTGATGCTTCTCCCTGAGGACTGGAGGGTGATTGATGCTTCTCCCTGAGGACTGGAGGGTGTTTGATGCTTCTCACTGAGCACTGGTGGGTGTTTAATGCTTCTCCCTGAGGTCTAGAGGGTGATTGATGTTTCTCCCTGAGGATTGGTGGGTGATTGATACTTCTCCCTGAGGATTGCAGGGTGTTTGATCCTTCTCCCTGAGAATTGGAGGGTGATTGATGCTTCTCACTTAGGACTGGAGGGTGTTTGATGCTTCTCACTGAGGACTGGAGGGTGTTTGATGCTTCTACCTGAGGATTGGAGGGTGATTGATGCTTCTCCCTGAGGACTGGAGGGTGATTGATGCTTCTCACTGAGGACTGGAGGGTGTTTGATGCTACACCCTGAGGATTGCTGGGTGATTGATGCTTCTCCCTGAGGACCGGAGGGTGTTTGCTGCTTCTCACTGTGGACTGGAGGGTGTTTGATGCTTCTCCCTGAGGACTGGAGGGTGATTGATGCTTCTCCCTGAGGACCGGAGGGTGATTGATGCTTCTCACTGAGCACTGGAGGGTGTTTATTGCTTCTCCCTGAGGACTGGTGTGTGATTGATGCTTCTCGCTGAGGACTGGAGGGAGATTGATGCTTCTCCCATAGGACTGGACGGTGATTGATGCTTCTCCCTGAGGACTGGAGGGTGATTGATGCTTCTCCCTGAGGACTGGAGGGTGTTTGATGCTTCTCCCTGAGGCCTGGAGGGTGTTTGATGCTTCTCACTGAGGGTTGGAGGGTGTTTGATGCTTCTCCCTGAGGACTGGAGGGTGATTGATGCTTCTCCCCGAGGACTGGAGGGTGATTGATGCTTCTCCCTGAGGACTGGAGGGTGATTAATGCTTCTCCCTGAGGATTGGTGGGTGATTGAAGCTTCTCCCTGAGGACTGGAGGGAGATTGATGCTTCTCGCTGAGGACTGGAGGGAGATTGATGCTTCTCCCTGAGGACTGGAGATAGATTGATGCTTCTCCCTGAGGACTGGACGGTGATTGATGCTTCTCCCTGAGGACTGGAGGGTGTTTGATGCTTCTCCCTGAGGACTGGACGGTGATTGGTGCGTCTCCCTGAGGATTGGTGGGTGATTGATGCTTCTCCCTGAGGATTGGAGGGTGATTGATGCTTCTCCCTGAGGACTGGAGGGTGATTGATGCTTCTCCCTGAGGACTGGAAGGTGATTGATGCTTCTCCCTGAGGACCGGAGGGTGATTGATGCTTCTCCCTGAGGACTGGAGGGTGTTTGATGCTTCTCCCTGAGGACTGGAGTGTGTTTGATGCTTCTCCCTTAGGATTGGAGGGTGATTGATACTTCTCACTGAGGATTGGAGGGTTTTTGATGCTTCTCCGTTAGGATTGGAGGGTGATTGATACTTCTCACTGAGGATTGGAGGGTGTTTGATGCTTCTCCCTGAGGATTGGAGGGTGATTGATGCTTCTCCCTGAGGACTGGAGGGTGATTGATGCTTCTCCCTGAGGACTGGAAGGTGATTGATGCTTCTCCCTGAGGATTGGTGGGTGTTTGATGCTTCTCACTGAGGACCGGAGGGTGATTGATGCTTCTCCCTGAGGACTGGAAGGTGATTGATGCTTCTCACTGAGGACCGGAGGGTGATTGATGCTTCTCCCTGAAGACTGGAGGGTGTTTGATGCTTCTCACTGAGGACTGGAGGGTGTTTGATGCTTCTCCCTTAGGATTGGAGGGTGATTGATTCTTCTCCCTTAGGATTGGAGGGTGATTGATACTTCTCACTTAGGACTGGAGGGTGATTGATGCTTCTCACTGAGGACCGGAGGGTGATTGATGCTTCCCCCTGAGGACTGGACGGTGATTGATGCTTCTCCCTTAGGATTGGAGGGTGATTGATACTTCTCACTTAGGACTGGAGGGTGATTGATGCTTCTCCCTGAGGACTGGAGCGTGTTCGTTGCTTCTCCCTGAGCATTGCTGTGTGATTGATGCTTCTCCCTGAGGACCGGAGGGTGGTTGATGCTTCTCACTGAGGACAGGAGGGTTGATTGATGCTTCTCCCTGAGGACCGGAGGGTGTTTGATGCTTCTCCCTGAGGACTGGAGGGTGTTTGATGCTTCTCCCTGAGGATTGGAGGGTGAATGATGCTTCTCCCTGAGGACTGGAGGGTGTTTGATGCTTCTCACTGAGGACTGGAGGGTGTTTGATGCTTCTCCCTGAGGACTGGACGGTGATTGATGCTTCTCCCTGAGGACTGGAGGGTGTTTCATGCTTCTCCCTGAGGACTGGAGGGTGTTTGATGCTTCTCACTGAGGACTGGATGGTGATTGATGCCTCTCCCTGAGGACTGGAGGGTGATTGATGCTTCTCTCTGAGGACTGGAGGGTGATTGATGCTTCTCACTGAGGGTTGGAGGGTGTTTGATGCTTCTCCCTGAGGACCGGAGGGTGATTGATGCTTCTCCCTGAGGATTGGTGGGTGATTGATGCTTCTCCCTGAGGACTGGAGATAGATTGATGCTTCTCGCTGAGGACTGGACGGTGATTGATGCTTCTCCCTGAGGACTGGAGGGTGTTTAATGCTTCTCCCTGAGGACTGGACGGTGATTGGTGCTTCTCCCTGAGGATTGGTGGGTGATTGATGCTTCTCCCTGAGGATTGGAGGGTGATTGATGCTTCTCCCTGAGGACTGGAGGGTGATTGATGCTTCTCCCTGAGGACTGGAAGGTGATTGATGCTTCTCCCTGAGGACCGGAGGGTGATTGATGCTTCTCCCTGAGGACTGGAGGGTGTTTGATGCTTCTCCCTGAGGACTGGAGGGTGTTTGATGCTTCTCCCTTAGGATTGGAGGGTGATTGATACTTCTCACTGAGGATTGGAGGGTGTTGGATGCTTCTCCCTTAGGATTGGAGGGTGATTGATACTTCTCACTGAGGATTGGAGGGTGTTTGATGCTTCTCCCTGAGGATTGGAGGGTGATTGATGCTTCTCCCTGAGGACTGGAGGGTGATTGATGCTTCTCCCTGAGGACTGGAGGGTGTTTGATGCTTCTCACTGAGGACTGGAGGGTGTTTGATGCTTCTCCCTGAGGACTGGAGGGTGTTTGATGCTTCTCACTAAGGACTGGAGGGTGTTTGATGCTTCTCACTGAGGACCGGAGGGTGTTTGATGCTTCTCACTGAGGACTGGAGGGTGTTTCATGCTTCTCACTGAGGACTGGACGGTGACTGATGCTTCTCCCTGAGGATTGGAGGGTGTTTGATGATACTCCCTGAGGACTGGAGGATGTTTGATGCTTCTCCCTGAGGTCTGGAGGGAGATTGATGCTTCTCACAGAGGATTGGTGGGTGATTGATGCTTCTCCCTGAGGATTGGAGGGTGATTGATGCTTCTCCCTGAGGACTGGAGGGTGATTGATGCTTCTCCCTGAGGACTGGAAGGTGATTGATGCTTCTCCCTGAGGAATGGAGGGTGATTGATGCTACTCCCTGAGAATTGGAGGGTGATTGAAGCTTCTCCCTGAGGACTGGAGGGTGATTGATGCTTCTCCCTGAGGATTGGAGGGTGATTGATGCTTCTCCCTGAGGACTGGAGGGTGATTGATGCTTCTCCCTGAGGACCGGAGGGTGTTTGATGCTTCTCACTGAGGACTGCAGGGTGTTTAATGCTTCACCCTGAGGACTGGAGGGTGATTGATGCTTCTCCCAGAGGACTGGAGGGTGTTTGATGCTTCTCACTGAGGACTGGAGGGTGATTGATGCTTTTCCCTGAGGACTGGAGGGTGTTTGATGCTTCTCACTAAAGACCGGAGGGTGTTTGATGCTTCTCCCTGAGGACCGGAGGGTGATTGATGCTTCTCCCTGAGGACCGGAGGGAGTTTGATGCTTCTCAATGAGTACTGGAGGGTGTTTGATGCTTCTCACTGAGGACTGGACGGTGATTGATGCTTCTCCCTGAGGATTGGAGGGTGTTTGATGCTACTCCCTGAGGACTGGTGGGTGTTTGATGCTTCTCCCTCAGGACTGGAGAGTGATTGATGCTTCTCCCTGAGGAGCGGAGGGTGTTTGATGCTTCTCACTGAGCACTGGAGGGTGTTTAATGCTTCTCTCTGAGGACTGGAGGGTGATTGATTCTTCTCGCTGAGGACTGGAGGGAGATTGTTGCTTCTCCCTCAGGACTGGACGGTGATTGATGCTTCTCCCTGAGGACTGGAGGGTGATTGATGCTTCTCCCTGAGGACAGGTGGGTGTTTGATACTTCTCGCTGAGGCCTGGACAGTGATTAATGCTTCTCCCTGAGGATTGGAGGGTGTTTAATGCTTCTCTCTGAGGACTGGAGGGTGATTGATGCTTCTCGCTGAGGACTGGAGGGAGATTGATGCTACTCCCTGAGGACTGGAGGGTGATTGATGCTTCTCCCTGAGGACTGGTGGGAGACTGATGCTTCTCGCTGAGGACAGGAGGGTGTTTGATGCTTCTCCCTGAGGACTGGAGGGTGATTGATGCTTCTCACTGAGGACTGGACGGTGATTGATGCTACTCCCTGAGGACTGGAGGGTGTTTGATGCTTCTCCCTGAGGATTGGTGGGTGATTGATGCTTCTCCCTGAGGATTGGAGGGTGTTTGATGCTTCACCCTGAGGATTGGTGGGTGATTGATACTTCTCCCTGAGGATTGGAGGGTGTTTGATCCTTCTCCCTGAGAATTGGAGGGTGATTGATGCTTCTCACTTAGGACTGGAGGGTGTTTGATGCTTCTCACTGAGGACTGGAGGGTGTTTGATGCTTCTACCTGAGGATTGGAGGGTGATTGATGCTTCTCCCTGAGGACTGGAGGGTGGTTGATGCTTCTCCTGAGGACTGGAGGGTGTTTGATGCTACACCCTGAGGATTGCTGGGTGATTGATGCTTCTCCCTGAGGACCGGAGGGTGTTTGATGCTTCTCACTGAGGACTGGAGGGTGTTTGATGCTTCTCCCTGAGGACTGGAGGGTGATTGATGCTTCTCACTGAGGACCGGAGGGTGATTGATGCTTCTCACTGAGCACTGGAGGGTGTTTATTGCTTCTCCCTGAGGACTGGTGGGTGATTGATGCTTCTCGCTGAGGACTGGAGGGAGATTGATGCTTCTCCCATAGGACTGGACGGTGATTGATGCTTCTCCCTGAGGACTGGAGGGTGATTGATGCTTCTCCCTGAGGACTGGAGGGTGTTTGATGCTTCTCCCTGAGGCCTGGAGGGTGTTTGATGCTTCTCACTGAGGGTTGGAGTGTGTTTGATGCTTCTCCCTGAGGACTGGAGGGTGATTGATGCTTTTCCCCGAGGACTGGAGGGTGATTGATGCTTCTCACTGAGGACTGGAGGGTGATTAATGCTTCTCGCTGGGGATTGGTGGGTGATTGATGCTTCTCCCTGAGGACTGGAGGGAGATTGATGCTTCTCGCTGAGGACTGGAGGGAGATTGATGCTTCTCCCTGAGTACTGGAGATAGATTGATACTTCTCCCTGAGGACTGGACGGTGATTGATGCTTCTCCCTGAGGACTGGAGGGTGTTTGATGCTTCTCCCTGAGGACTGGACGGTGATTGGTGCTTCTCCCTGAGGATTGGTGGGTGATTGATGCTTCTCCCTGAGGATTGGAGGGTGATTGCTGCTTCTCCCTGAGGACTGGAGGGTGATTGATGCTTCTCCCTGAGGACTGGAAGGTGATTGATGCTTCTCCCTGAGGACCGGAGGGTGATTGATGCTTCTCCCTGAGGACTGGAGGGTGTTTGATGCTTCTCCCTGAGGACTGCAGGGTGTTTGATGCTTCTCCCTTAGGATTGGAGGGTGATTTATACTTCTCACTGAGGATTGGAGGGTGTTGGATGCTTCTCCCTTAGGATTGGAGGGTGATTGATACTTCTCACTGAGGATTGGAGGGTGATTGATGCTTCTCCCTGAGGACTGGAGGGTGATTGATGCTTCTCCCTGAGGACTGGAAGGTGATTGATGCTTCTCCCTGAGGATTGGTGGGTGTTTGATGCTTCTCACTGAGGACCGGAGGGTGATTGATGCTTCTCCCTGAGGACTGGAAGGTGATTGATGCTTCTCACTGAGGACCGGAGGGTGATTGATGCTTCTCCCTGAGGACTGGAGGGTGTTTGATGCTTCTCACTGAGGACTGGAGGGTGTTTGATGCTTCTCCCTTAGGATTGGAGGGTGATTGATTCTTCTCCCTTAGGAGTGGAGGGTGATTGATACTTCTCACTTAGGACTGGAGGGTGATTGATGCTTCTCACTGAGGACCGGAGGGTGATTGATGCTTTCCACTGAGGACTGGACGGTGATTGATGCTTCTCCCTTAGGATTGGAGGGTGATTGATACTTCTCACTTAGGACTGGAGGGTGATTGATGCTTCTCCCTGAGGACTGGAGGGTGTTCATTGCTTCTCCCTGAGCATTGCTGTGTGATTGATGCTTCTCCCTGAGGACAGGAGGGTGTTTGATGCTTCTCACTGAGGACCGGAGGGTTGATTGATGCTTCTCCCTGAGGACCGGAGGGTGTTTGATGCTTCTCCCTGAGGACTGGAGGGTGTTTGATACTTCTCCCTGAGGATTGGAGGGTGATTGATGCTTCTCCCTGAGGACTGGAGGGTGTTTGATGCTTCTCACTGAGGACTGGACGGTGATTGATGCCTCTCCCTGAGGACTGGAGGGTGATTGATGCTTCTCTCTGAGGACTGGAGGGTGATTGATGCTTCTCACTGAGGGTTGGAGGGTGTTTGATGCTTCTCCCTGAGGACCGGAGGATGATTGATGCTTCTCTATGAGGATTGGTGGGTGATTGATGCTTCTCCCTGAGGACTGGAGGGTGATTGATGCTTCTCCCTGAGGACTGGAGGGTGATTGATGCTTCTCCCCGAGGACTGGAGGGTGATTGATGCTTCTCCCTGAGGACTGGAGCGTGATTGGTGCTTCTCCCTGAGGATTGGTGGGTGATTGATGCTTCTCCCTGAGGACTGGAGGGAGATTGATGATTCTCGCTGAGGACTGGAGGGAGATTGATGCTTCTCCCTGAGGACTGGAGGGAGATTGATGGTTCTCCCTGAGGACTGGACGGTGATTGATGCTTCTCCCTGAGGACTGGAGGGTGTTTGATGCTTCTCCCTGAGGACTGGACGGTGATTGATGCTTCTCCCTGAGGATTGGTGGGTGATTGATGCTTCTCCCTGAGGACTGGAGGGTGATTCATGCTTCTCCCTGAGGACCGGAGGGTGTTTTATGCTTCTCACTGAGGACTGCAGGGTGATTGATGCATCTCCCTGAGGACTGGAGGGTGTTTGATGCTTCTCCTTGAGGACTGGAGGGTGTTTGATGCTTCTCCCTGAGGACTGGAGGGTGTTTGATGCTTCTCGCTGAGGACCGGAGGGTGATTGATGCTTCTCCCTGAGGACTGGAGGGTGATTGATGCTTCTCCCTGAGGACTGGAGGGTATTTGATGCTTCTCCTTGAGGATCGGAGGGTGTTTGATGCTTCTCCCTGAGGACTGGAGGGTGATTGATGCTTCTCCCTGAGGACTGGAGGGTGTTTGATGCTTCTCACTGAGGACTGGAGGGTGTTTGATGCTTCTCCCTGAGGACTGGATGGTGTTTGATGCTTCTCACTAAGGACTGGAGGGTGTTTGATGCTTCTCACTGAGGACCGGAGGGTGTTTGATGCTTCTCACTGAGGACTGGAGGGTGTTTGATGCTTCTCACTGAGGACTGGACGGTGACTGATGCTTCTCCCTGAGGACTAGAGGATGTTTGATGCTTCTCCCTGAGGACTGGAGGGAGATTGATGCTTCTCACAGAGGATTGGTGGGTGATTGATGCTTCTCCCTGAGGATTGGAGGGTGATTGATGCTTCTCCCTGAGGACTGGAGGGTGATTGATGCTTCTCCCTGAGGACTGGAAGGTGATTGATGCTTCTCCCTGAGGACTGGAGGGTGATTGATGCTACTCCCTGAGAATTGGAGGGTGATTGAAGCTTCTCCCTGAGGACAGGAGGGTGATTGATGCTTCTCCCTGAGGATTGGAGGGTGATTGATGCTTCTCCCTGAGGACTGGAGGGTGATTGATGGTTCTCCCTGAGGACCGGAGGGTGTTTGATGCTTCTCACTGAGGACTGCAGGGTGTTTAATGCTTCACCCTGAGGACTGGAGGGTGATTGATGCTTCTCCCAGAGGAATGGAGGGTGTTTGATGCTTCTCACTGAGGACTGGAGGGTGATTGATGCTTCTCCCTGAGGACTGGAGGGTGTTTGATGCTTCTCACTAAAGACCGTAGGGTGTTTGATGCTTCTCCCTGAGGACCGGAGGGTGATTGATGCTTCTCCCTGAGGACCGGAGGGAGTTTGATGCTTCTCACTGAGTACTGGAGGGTGTTTGATGCTTCTCACTGAGGACTGGACGGTGATTGATGCTTCTCCCTGAGGATTGGAGGGTGTTTGATGCTACTCCCTGAGGACTGGTGGGTGTTTGATGCTTCTCCCTCAGGACTGGAGAGTGATTGATGCTTCTCCCTGAGGAGCGGAGGGTGTTTAATGCTTCTCACTGAGCACTGGAGAGTGTTTAATGCTTCTCTGAGGACTGGAGGGTGATTGATACTTCTCGCTGAGGACTGGAAGGAGATTGATGCTTCTCCCTCAGGACTGGACGGTGATTGATGCTTCTCCCTGAGGACTGGAGGGTGATTGATGCTTCTCCCTGAGGACAGGTGGGTGTTTGATACTTCTCGCTGAGGCCTGGTCAGTGATTAATGCTTCTCCCTGAGGATTGGAGGGTGTTTAATGCTTCTCTCTGAGGACTGGAGGGTGATTGATGCTTCTCGCTGAGAACTGGAGGGAGATTGATGCTACTCCCTGAGGACTGGAGGGTGATTGATGCTTCTCCCTGAGGACTGGTGGGAGACTGATGCTTCTCGCTGAGGACAGGAGGGTGTTTGATGCTTCTCCCTGAGGACTGGAGGGTGATTGATGCTTCTCACTGAGGACTGGACGGTGATTGATGCTACTCCCTGAGGACTGGAGGGTGTTTGATGCTTCTCCCTGAGGATTGGTGTGTGATTGATGCTTCTCCCTGAGGATTGGAGGGTGTTTGATGCTTCACCCTGAGGACTGGAGGGTGATTGATGCTTCTCTGAGGACTGGAGGGTGATTGATACTTCTCGCTGAGGACTGGAAGGAGATTGATGCTTCTCCCTCAGGACTGGACGGTGAATGATGCTTCTCCCTGAGGACCGGAGGGTGTTTGATGCTTCTCACTGAGGACTGGAGGGTGTTTGATGCTTCTCACTGAGGACTGGACGGTGACTGATGCTTCTCCCTGAGGATTGGAGGGTGTTTGATGATACTCCCTGAGGACTGGAGGATGTTTGATGCTTCTCCCTGAGGACTGGAGGGAGATTGATGCTTCTCACAGAGGATTGGTGGGTGATTGATGCTTCTCCCTGAGGATTGGAGGGTGATTGATGCTTCTCCCTGAGGACTGGAGGGTGATTGATGCTTCTCCCTGAGGACTGGAAGGTGATTGATGCTTCTCACTGAGGACTGGACGGTGATTGATGCTACTCCCTGAGGACTGGAGGGTGTTTGATGCTTCTCCCTGAGGATTGGTGGGTGATTGATGCTTCTCCCTGAGGATTGGAGGGTGTTTGATGCTTCACCCTGAGGACTGGAGGGTGATTGATGCTTCTCCCTGAGGACTGGTGGGAGACTGATGCTTCTCGCTGAGGACAGGAGGGTGTTTGATGCTTCTCCCTGAGGACTGGAGGGTGATTGATGCTTCTCCCTGAGGATTGGTGGGTGATTGATGCTTCTCCCTGAGGACTGGAGGGAGATTGATGCTTCTCGCTGAGGACTGGAGGGAGATTGATGCTTCTCCCTGAGGACTGGACGGTGATTGATGCTTCTCCCTGAGGACTGGAGGGTGATTGATGCTTCTCCCTGAGGACTGGAGGGTGTTTGATGCTTCTCCCTGAGGACTGGAGGGAGATTGATGCTTCTCACAGAGGATTGGTGGGTGATTGATGCTTCTCCCTGAGGATTGGAGGGTGATTGATGCTTCTCCCTGAGGACTGGAGGGTGATTGATGCTTCTCCCTGAGGACTGGAAGGTGATTGATGCTTCTCCCTGAGGACTGGAGGGTGATTGATGCTACTCCCTGAGAATTGGAGGGTGATTGAAGCTTCTCCCTGAGGACAGGAGGGTGATTGATGCTTCTCCCTGAGGATTGGAGGGTGATTGATGCTTCTCCCTGAGGACTGGAGGGTGATTGATGGTTCTCCCTGAGGACCGGAGGGTGTTTGATGCTTCTCACTGAGGACTGCAGGGTGTTTAATGCTTCACCCTGAGGACTGGAGGGTGATTGATGCTTCTCCCAGAGGAATGGAGGGTGTTTGATGCTTCTCACTGAGGACTGGAGGGTGATTGATGCTTCTCCCTGAGGACTGGAGGGTGTTTGATGCTTCTCACTAAAGACCGTAGGGTGTTTGATGCTTCTCCCTGAGGACCGGAGGGTGATTGATGCTTCTCCCTGAGGACCGGAGGGAGTTTGATGCTTCTCACTGAGTACTGGAGGGTGTTTGATGCTTCTCACTGAGGACTGGACGGTGATTGATGCTTCTCCCTGAGGATTGGAGGGTGTTTGATGCTACTCCCTGAGGACTGGTGGGTGTTTGATGCTTCTCCCTCAGGACTGGAGAGTGATTGATGCTTCTCCCTGAGGAGCGGAGGGTGTTTAATGCTTCTCACTGAGCACTGGAGGGTGTTTAATGCTTCTCTGAGGACTGGAGGGTGATTGATACTTCTCGCTGAGGACTGGAAGGAGATTGATGCTTCTCCCTCAGGACTGGACGGTGATTGATGCTTCTCCCTGAGGACTGGAGGGTGATTGATGCTTCTCCCTGAGGACAGGTGGGTGTTTGATACTTCTCGCTGAGGCCTGGTCAGTGATTAATGCTTCTCCCTGAGGATTGGAGGGTGTTTAATGCTTCTCTCTGTGGACTGGAGGGTGATTGATGCTTCTCGCTGAGAACTGGAGGGAGATTGATGCTACTCCCTGAGGACTGGAGGGTGATTGATGCTTCTCCCTGAGGACTGGTGGGAGACTGATGCTTCTCGCTGAGGACAGGAGGGTGTTTGATGCTTCTCCCTGAGGACTGGAGGGTGATTGATGCTTCTCACTGAGGACTGGACGGTGATTGATGCTACTCCCTGAGGACTGGAGGGTGTTTGATGCTTCTCCCTGAGGATTGGTGTGTGATTGATGCTTCTCCCTGAGGATTGGAGGGTGTTTGATGCTTCACCCTGAGGACTGGAGGGTGATTGATGCTTCTCTGAGGACTGGAGGGTGATTGATACTTCTCGCTGAGGACTGGAAGGAGATTGATGCTTCTCCCTCAGGACTGGACGGTGAATGATGCTTCTCCCTGAGGACCGGAGGGTGTTTGATGCTTCTCACTGAGGACTGGAGGGTGTTTGATGCTTCTCACTGAGGACTGGACGGTGACTGATGCTTCTCCCTGAGGATTGGAGGGTGTTTGATGATACTCCCTGAGGACTGGAGGATGTTTGATGCTTCTCCCTGAGGACTGGAGGGAGATTGATGCTTCTCACAGAGGATTGGTGGGTGATTGATGCTTCTCCCTGAGGATTGGAGGGTGATTGATGCTTCTCCCTGAGGACAGGAGGGTGATTGATGCTTCTCCCTGAGGACTGGAAGGTGATTGATGCTTCTCACTGAGGACTGGACGGTGATTGATGCTACTCCCTGAGGACTGGAGGGTGTTTGATGCTTCTCCCTGAGGATTGGTGGGTGATTGATGCTTCTCCCTGAGGATTGGAGGGTGTTTGATGCTTCACCCTGAGGACTGGAGGGTGATTGATGCTTCTCCCTGAGGACTGGTGGGAGACTGATGCTTCTCGCTGAGGACAGGAGGGTGTTTGATGCTTCTCCCTGAGGACTGGAGGGTGATTGATGCTTCTCCCTGAGGATTGGTGGGTGATTGATGCTTCTCCCTGAGGACTGGAGGGAGATTGATGCTTCTCGCTGAGGACTGGAGGGAGATTGATGCTTCTCCCTGAGGACTGGACGGTGATTGATGCTTCTCCCTGAGGACTGGAGGGTGATTGATGCTTCTCCCTGAGGACTGGAGGGTGTTTGATGCTTCTCCCTGAGGACTGGAGGGTGATTGATGCTTCTCCCTGAGGATTGGAGGGTGATTGATGCATCTCCCTGAGGACCGGAGGGTGTTTGATGCTTCCCACTGAGGACTGGAGGGTGTTTAATGCTTCACCCTGAGGACTGGAGGATGATTGATGCTTCTCCCTGAGGCTGGAGGGTGATTGATGCTTCTCCCTGAGGATTGGAGGGTGATTGATGTTTCTCCCAGAGGACTGGAGGGTGTTTGATGCTTCTCCCTGAGGACCGCAGGGTGTTTGATGCTTCTCCCTGAGGACTGGAGGGTGTTTGATGCTACTCCCTGAGGACTGGAGGATGTTTGATGCTTCTCCCTGAGGACTGGAGGGAGATTGATGCATCTCCCAGAGGATTGGTGGGTGATTGATGCTTCTCCCTGAGGATTGGAGGGTGATTGATGCTTCTCCCTGAGGACTGGAGGGTGATTGATGCTTCTCCCTGAGGACCGGAGGGAGTTTGATGCTTCTCACTGAGTACTGGAGGGTGTTTGATGCTGCTCACTGAGGACTGGACGGTGATTGATGCTTCTCCCTGAGGATTGGAGGGTGTTTGATGCTACTCCCTGAGGACTGGTGGGTGTTTGATGCTTCTCCCTCAGGACTCGACAGTGATTGATGCTTCTCCCTGAGGAGCGGAGAGTGTTTGATGCTTCTCACTGAGCACTGGAGGGTGTTTAATGCTTCTCCCTGAGGACTGGAGGGTGATTGATGCTTCTCGCTGAGGACTGGAGGGAGATTGATGCTTCTCCCTCAGGACTGGACGGTGATTGATGCTTCTCCCTGAGGACTGCAGGGTGTTTGATGCTTCTCCTTGAGGACTGTAGGGTGTTTGATGCTTCTCCCTGAGGACTGGAGGGTGATTGATGCTTCTCGCTGAGGACCGGAGGGTGATTGATGCTTCTCCCTGAGGACTGGAGGGTGATTGATGCTTCTCCCTGAGGACTGGAGGGTATTTGATGCTTCTCCTTGAGGACCGGAGGGTGTTTGATGCTTCTCCCTGAGGACTGGAGGGTGATTGATGCTTCTCCCTGAGGACTGGAGGGTGTTTAATGCTTCTCACTGTGGACTGGAGGGTGTTTGATGCTTCTCCCTGAGGACTGGAGGGTGTTTGATGCTTCTCACTAAGGACTGGAGGGTGTTTGATGCTTCTCCCTAAGGGCCGGAGGGTGTTTGATGCTTCTCCCTGAGGACCGGAGGGTGTTTGATGCTTCTCACTGAGGACTGGAGGGTGTTTGATGCTTCTCACTGAGGACTGGACGGTGACTGATGCTTCTCCCTGAGGATTGGAGGGTGTTTCATGATACTCCCTGAGGACTGGAGGATGTTTGATGCTTCTCCCTGAGGACTGGAGGGAGATTGATGCTTCTCACAGAGGATTGGTGGGTGATTGATGCTTCTCCCTGAGGATTGGAGGGTGATTGATGCTTCTCCCTGAGGACTGGAGGGTGATTGATGCTTCTCCCTGAGGACTGGAAGGTGATTGATGCTTCTCCCTGAGGACTGGAGGGTGATTGATGCTACTCCCTGAGAATTGGAGGGTGATTGAAGCTTCTCCCTGAGGACTGGAGGGTGATTGATGCTTCTCCCTGAGGATTGGAGGGTGATTGATGCTTCTCCCTGAGGACTGGAGGGTGATGGATGCTTCTCCCTGAGGACCGGAGGGTGTTTGATGCTTATTAACTGAGGACTGGAGGGTGTTTAATGCTTCACCCTGAGGACTGGAGGGTGATTGATGGTTCTCCCAGAGGACTGGAGGGTGTTTGATGCTTCTCACTGAGGACTGGAGGGTGATTGATGCTTCTCCCTGAGGACTGGAGGGTGTTTGATGCTTCTCACTAAAGACCGGAGGGTGTTTGATGCTTCTCCCTGAGGACCGGAGGGTGATTGATGCTTCTCCCTGAGGACCGGAGGGAGTTTGATGCTTCTCACTGAGTACTGGAGGGTGTTTGATGCTTCTCACTGAGGACTGGACGGTGATTGATGCTTCTCCCTGAGGATTGGAGGGTGTTTGATGCTACTCCCTGAGGAATGGTGGGTGTTTGATGCTTCTCCCTCAGGACTGGAGAGTGATTGATGCTTCTCCCTGAGGAGCGGAGGGTGTTTGATGCTTCTCACTGAGCACTGGAGGGTGTTTAATGCTTCTCTCTGAGGACTGGAGGGTGATTGATACTTCTCGCTGAGGACTGGAGGGAGATTGATGCTTCTCCCTCAGGACTGGACGGTGATTGATGCTTCTCCCTGAGGATTGGTGGGTGATTGATGCTTCTCCCTGAGGACTGGAGGGAGATTGATGCTTCTCGCTGAGGACTGGAGGGAGATTGATGCTTCTCCCTGAGGACTGGACGGTGATTGATGCTTCTCCCTGAGGACTGGAGGGTGATTGATGCTTCTCCCTGAGGACTGGAGGGTGTTTGATGCTTCTCCCTGAGGACTGGAGGGTGATTGATGCTTCTCCCTGAGGATTGGAGGGTGATTGATGCTTCTCCCTGAGGACTGGAGGGTGATTGATGCATGTCCCTGAGGACCGGAGGGTGTTTGATGCTTCTCCCTGAGGATCGGAGAGTGATTGATGCTTCTCCCTGAGGACCGGAGGGAGTTTGATGCTTCTCACTGAGTACTGGAGGGTGTTTGATGCTTCTCACTGAGGACTGGGCGGTGATTGATGCTTCTCCCTGAGGATTGGAGGGTGTTTGATGCTACTCCCTGAGGACTGGTGGGTGTTTGATGCTTCTCCCTCAGGACTGGAGAGTGATTGATGCTTCTCCCTGAGGAGCGGAGGGTGTTTGATGCTTCTCACTGAGCACTGGAGGGTGTTTAATGCTTCTCCCTGAGGACTGGAGGGTGATTGATGCTTCTCGCTGAGGACTGGAGGGAGATTGATGCTTCTCCCTCAGGACTGGACGGTGATTGATGCTTCTCCCTGAGGACTGGAGGGTGATTGATGCTTCTCCCTGAGGACAGGAGGGTGTTTGATGCTTCTCGCTGAGGCCTGGACGGTGATAATGGTTCTCCCTGAGGATTGGAGGGTGTTTGATGCTACTCCCTGAGGACTGGAGGGTGTTTGATGCTTCTCCCTGAGGACTGGAGGGAGACTGATGCTTCTCGCTGAGGACTGGAGGCTGTTTGATGCTTCTCCCTGAGGACTGGAGGGTGATTGATGCTTCTCCCTGAGGATTGGTGGGTGATTGATGCTTCTCCCTGAGGACTGGAAGGAGATTGATGCTTCTCGCTAAGGACTGGAGGGAGATTGATGCTTCTCCCTGAGGACTGGACGGTGATTGATGCTTCTCCCTGAAGACTGGAGGGTGATTGATGCTTCTCCCTGAGGACTGGAGAGTGTTTGATGCTTCTCCCTGAGGACTGGACGGTGATTGATGCTTCTCCCTGAGGATTGGTGGGTGATTGATGCTTCTCCCTGAGGATTGGAGGGTGATTGATGCTTCTCCCTGACAACAGGAGGGTTTTTGATGCTTCTCCCTGAGGACTGGAGGGTGATTGATGGTTCACCCTGAGGATTGGAGGGTGATTGATGCTTCACCCTGAGGACTGGAGGGTGATTGATGCTTCTCCCTGAGGACCGGAGGGTGTTTAATGCTTCACCCTGAGGACTGGAGGGTGATTGATGCTTCTCCCTGAGGACTGGAGGGTGATTGATGCTTCTCCCTGAGGATTGGAGGGTGATTGATGTTTCTCCCAGAGGACTGGAGGGTGTTTGATGCTTCTCCCTGAGGATTGGAGTGTGTTTGATGCTTCTCACTGAGGACTGGAGGGTGATTGATGCTTCTCCCTGAGGACTGGAGGGTGATTGATGCATCTCCCTGAGGACCGGAGGGTGTTTGATGCTTCTCACTGAGGACTGGAGGGTGATTGATGCTTCACCCTGAGGACTGGAGGGTGATTGATGCTTCTCCCTGAGGACTGGAGGGTGATTGATGTTTCTCCCTGAGGATTGGAGGGTGATTGATGTTTCTCCCAGAGGACTGGAGGGTGTTTGATGCTTCTCCCTGGGGACTGGAGGGTGTTTGATGCTTCTCACTGAGGACTGGAGGGTGATTGATGCTTCTCCCTGAGGACTGGAGGGTGTTTGATGCTTCTCACTGAGGACTGGAGGGTGTTTAATGAGTCACCCTGAGGACTGGAGGGTGATTGATGCTTCTCCCTGAGGACTGGAGGGTGATTGATGCTTCTCCCTGAGGATTGGAGGGTGATTGATGTTTCTCCCAGAGGACTGGAGGGTGTTTGATGCTTGTCCCTGAGGACTGGAGGGTGTTTGATGCTTCTCACTGAGGACTGGAGGGTGTTTAATGCTTCACCCTGAGGACTGGAGGGTGATTGATGCTTCTCCCTGAGGACTGGAGGATGATTGATGCTTCTCCCTGAGGATTGGAGGGTGATTGATGTTTCTCCCAGAGGACTGGAGGGTGATTGATGCTTCTCCCTGAGGACTGGACGGTGATTGATGCTTCTCACTGAGGACTGGAAGGTGTTTGATGCTTCTCACTGAGGACTGGACGGTGATTGATGCTTCTCCCTGAGGATTGGAGGGTGTTTGATGCTACTCCCTGAGGATTGGTGGGTGATTGATGCTTCTCCCTGAGGATTGGAGGGTGATTGATGCTTCTCCCTGAGGACAGGAGGGTGTTTGATGCTTCTCCCTGAGGACTGGAGGGTGATTGATGCTTCTCCCTGAGGACTGGAGGGTGATTGATGCTTCTCCCTGAGGACTGGAGGGTGATTGATGCATCTCCCTGAGGACCGGAGGGTGTTTGATGCTTCTCACTGAGGACTGGAGGGTGTTTAATGCTTCACCCTGAGGATTGGTGGGTGATTGATGCTTCTCCCTGAGGATTGGAGGGTGATTGATGTTTCTCCCAGAGGAATGGAGGGTGTTTGATGCTTCTCCCTGGGGACAGGAGGGTGTTTGATGCTTCTCCCTGAGCACCGGAGGGTCATTGATGCTTCTCCCTGAGGACCGGAGGGTGTTTGATGCTTCTCACTGAGGACTGGAAGGTGTTGGATGCTTCTCACTGAGGACTGGACGGTGATTAATGCTTCTCCCTGAGGATTGGAGGGTGTTTGATGCTACTCCCTGAGGACTGGTGGGTGTTTGATGCTTCTCCCTCAGGACTGGAGAGTGATTGATGCTTCTCCCTGAGGAGCGGAGGGTGTTTGATGCTTCTCACTGAGCACTGGAGGGTGTTTAATGCTTCTCTCTGAGGACTGGAGGGTGATTGATACTTCTCGCTGAGGACTGGAAGGAGATTGATGCTTCTCCCTCAGGACTGGACGGTGATTGATGCTTCTCCCTGAGGACTGGAGGGTGATTGATGCTTCTCCCTGAGGACAGGTGGGTGTTTGATACTTCTCGCTGAGGCCTGGTCAGTGATTAATGCTTCTCCCTGAGGATTGGAGGGTGTTTAATGCTTCTCTCTGAGGACTGGAGGGTGATTGATGCTTCTCGCTGAGGACTGGAGGGAGATTGATGCTACTCCCTGAGGACTGGAGGGTGATTGATGCTTCTCCCTGAGGACTGGTGGGAGACTGATGCTTCTCGCTGAGGACAGGAGGGTGTTTGATGCTTCTCCCTGAGGACTGGAGGGTGATTGATGCTTCTCACTGAGGACTGGACGGTGATTGATGCTACTCCCTGAGGACTGGAGGGTGTTTGATGCTTCTCCCTGAGGATTGGTGGGTGATTGATGCTTCTCCCTGAGGATTGGAGGGTGTTTGATGCTTCACCCTGAGGACTGGAGGGTGATTGATGCTTCTCCCTGAGGACTGGTGGGAGACTGATGCTTCTCGCTGAGGACAGGAGGGTGTTTGATGCTTCTCCCTGAGGACTGGAGGGTGATTGATGCTTCTCCCTGAGGATTGGTGGGTGATTGATGCTTCTCCCTGAGGACTGGAGGGAGATTGATGCTTCTCGCTGAGGACTGGAGGGAGATTGATGCTTCTCCCTGAGGACTGGACGGTGATTGATGCATCTCCCAGAGGATTGGTGGGTGATTGATGCTTCTCCCTGAGGATTGGAGGGTGTTAGATGCTTCTCCCTGAGGACTGGAGGGTGATTGATGCTTCTCTCTGAGGACCGGAGGGAGTTTGATGCTTCTCACTGAGTACTGGAGGGTGTTAGATGCTGCTCACTGAGGACTGGTCGGTGATTGATGCTTCTTCCTGAGGATTGGAGGGTGTTTGATGCTACTCCCTGAGGACTGGTGGGTGTTTGATGCTTCTCCCTCAGGACTGGACAGTGATTGATGCTTCTCCCTGAGGAGCGGAGAGTGTTTGATGCTTCTCACTGAGCACTGGAGGGTGTTTAATGCTTCTCCCTGAGGACTGGAGGGTGATTGATGCTTCTCGCTGAGGACTGGAGGGAGACTGATGCTTCTCCCTCAGGACTGGACGGTGATTGATGCTTCTCCCTGAGGACTGCAGGGTGTTTGATGCTTCTCCTTGAGGACTGTAGGGTGTTTGATGCTTCTCCCTGAGGACTGGAGGGTGTTTGATGCTTCTCGCTGAGGACTGGAGGGTGATTGATGCTTCTCCCTGAGGACTGGAGGGTGATTGATGCTTCTCCCTGAGGACTGGAGGGTATTTGATGCTTCTCCTTGAGGACCGGAGGGTGTTTGATGCTTCTCCCTGAGGACTGGAGGGTGATTGATGCTTCTCCCTGAGGACTGGAGGGTGTTTAATGCTTCTCACTGTGGACTGGAGGGTGTTTGATGCTTCTCCCTGAGGACTGGAGGGTGTTTGATGCTTCTCACTAAGGACTGGAGGGTGTTTGATGCTTCTCCCTAAGGGCCGGAGGGTGTTTGATGCTTCTCCCTGAGGACCGGAGGGTGTTTGATGCTTCTCACTGAGGACTGGAGGGTGTTTGATGCTTCTCACTGAGGACTGGACGGTGACTGATGCTTCTCCCTGAGGATTGGAGGGTGTTTGATGATACTCCCTGAGGACTGGAGGATGTTTGATGCTTCTCCCTGAGGACTGGAGGGAGATTGATGCTTCTCACAGAGGATTGGTGGGTGATTGATGCTTCTCCCTGAGGATTGGAGGGTGATTGATGCTTCTCCCTGAGGACTGGAGGGTGATTGATGCTTCTCCCTGAGGACTGGAAGGTGATTGATGCTTCTCTCTGAGGACTGGAGGGTGATTGATGCTACTCCCTGAGAATTGGAGGGTGATTGAAGCTTCTCCCTGAGGACTGGAGGGTGATTGATGCTTCTCCCTGAGGATTGGAGGGTGATTGATGCTTCTCCCTGAGGACTGGAGGGTGATTGATACTTCTCCCTGAGGACCGGAGGGTGTTTGATGCTTCTCACTGAGGACTGGAGGGTGTTTAATGCTTCACCCTGAGGACTGGAGGGTGATTGATGCTTCTCCCAGAGGACTGGAGGGTGTTTGATGCTTCTCCCTGAGGACTGGAGGGTGATTTATGCTTCCCCCTGAGGATTGGAGGGTGATTGATGCTTCTCCTTGAGGACTGGAGGGTGATTGATGCTTCTCCCTGAGGACTGGAGTGCGATTGATGCTTCTGGCTGAGGACTGGAGGGTGTTTGATGCTTCTCCCTGAGGACTGGAGGGTGTTTGATGCTTCTCACTGAGGACTGGAGGGTGATTGATGCTTCTCCCTGAGGACTGGAGGGTGTTTGATGCTTCTCACTAAAGACCGGAGGGTGTTTGATGCTTCTCCCTGAGGACCGGAGGGTGATTGATGCTTCTCCCTGAGGACCGGAGGGAGTTTGATGCTTCTCACTGAGTACTGGAGGGTGTTTGATGCTTCTCACTGAGGACTGGACGGTGATTGATGCTTCTCCCTGAGGATTGGAGGGTGTTTGATGCTACTCCCTGAGGACTGGTGGGTGTTTGATGCTTCTCCCTCAGGACTGGAGAGTGATTGATGCTTCTCCCTGAGGAGCGGAGGGTGTTTGATGCTTCTCACTGAGCACTGGAGGGTGTTTAATGCTTCTCTCTGAGGACTGGAGGGTGATTGATGCTTCTCGCTGAGGACTGGAGGGAGATTGATGCTTCTCCCTCAGGACTGGACGGTGATTGATGCTTCTCCCTGAGGATTGGTGGGTGATTGATGCTTCTCCCTGAGGACTGGAGGGAGATTGATGCTTCTCGCTGAGGACTGGAGGGAGATTGATGCTTCTCCCTGAGGACTGGACGGTGACTGATGCTTCTCCCTGAGGAGTGGAGGGTGATTGATGCTTCTCCCTGAGGACTGGAGGGTGTTTGATGCTTCTCCCTGAGGACTGGAGGGTGATTGATGCTTCTCCCTGAGGATTGGAGGGTGATTGATGCTTCTCCCTGAGGACTGGAGGGTGATTGATGCATCTCCCTGAGGACCGGAGGGTGTTTGATGCTTCTCCCTGAGGAACGGAGAGTGATTGATGCTTCTCCCTGAGGACCGGAGGGAGTTTGATGCTTCTCACTGAGTACTGGAGGGTGTTTGATGCTTCTCACTGAGGACTGGACGGTGATTGATGCTTCTCCCTGAGGATTGGAGGGTGTTTGATGCTACTCCCTGAGGACTGGTGGGTGTTTGATGCTTCTCCCTCAGGACTGGAGAGTGATTGATGCTTCTCCCTGAGGAGCGGAGGGTGTTTGATGCTTCTCACTGAGCACTGGAGGGTGTTTAATGCTTCTCCCTGAGGACTGGAGGGTGATTGATGCTTCTCGCTGAGGACTGGAGGGAGATTGATGCTTCTCCCTCAGGACTGGACGGTGATTGATGCTTCTCCCTGAGGACTGGAGGGAGACTGATGCTTCTCGCTGAGGACTGGAGGCTGTTTGATGCTTCTCCCTGAGGACTGGAGGGTGATTGATGCTTCTCCCTGAGGATTGGTGGGTGATTGATGCTTCTCCCTGAGGACTGGAAGGAGATTGATGCTTCTCGCTAAGGACTGGAGGGAGATTGATGCTTCTCCCTGAGGACTGGACGGTGATTGATGCTTCTCCCTGAGGACTGGAGGGTGATTGATGCTTCTCCCTGAGGACTGGAGAGTGTTTGATGCTTCTCCCTGAGGACTGGACGGTGATTGATGCTTCTCCCTGAGGATTGGTGGGTAATTGATGCTTCTCCCTGAGGATTGGAGGGTGATTGATGCTTCTCCCTGACAACAGGAGGGTTTTTGATGCTTCTCCCTGAGGACTGGAGGGTGATTGATGCTTCTCCCTGAGGATTGGAGGGTGATTGATGCTTCACCCTGAGGACTGGAGGGTGATTGATGCATCTCCCTGAGGACCGGAGGGTGTTTGATGCTTCTCACTGAGGACTGGAGGGTGTTTAATGCTTCACCCTGAGGACTGGAGGGTGATTGATGCTTCTCCCTGAGGACTGGAGGGTGATTGATGCTTCTCCCTGAGGATTGGAGGGTGATTGATGTTTCTCCCAGAGGACTGGAGGGTGTTTGATGCTTCTCCCTGAGGATTGGAGGGTGTTTGATGCTTCTCACTGAGGACTGGAGGGTGATTGATGCTTCTCCCTGAGGACTGGAGGGTGATTGATGCATCTCCCTGAGGACCGGAGGGTGTTTGATGCTTCTCACTGAGGACTGGAGGGTGTTTAATGCTTCACCCTGAGGACTGGAGGGTGATTGATGCTTCTCCCTGAAGACTGGAGGGTGATTGATGCTTCTCCCTGAGGATTGGAGGGTGATTGATGTTTCTCCCAGAGGACTGGAGGGTGATTGATGCTTCTCCCTGGGGACCGGAGGGTGTTTGATGCTTCTCACTGAGGACTGGAGGGTGATTGATGCTTCTCCCTGAGGACTGGAGGGTGTTTGATGCTTCTCACTGAGGACTGGAGGGTGTTTAATGCTTCACCCTGAGGACAGGAGGGTGATTGATGCTTCTCCCTGAGGACTGGAGGGTGATTGATGCTTCTCCCTGAGGATTGGAGGGTGATTGATGTTTCTCCCAGAGGACTGGTGGGTGTTTGATGCTTCTCCCTGAGGACTGGAGGGTGTTTGATGCTTCTCACTGAGGACTGGAGGGTGTTTAATGCTTCACCCTGAGGACTGGAGGGTGATTGATGCTTCTCCCTGAGGACTGGAGGATGATTGATGCTTCTCCCTGAGGATTGGAGGGTGATTGATGTTTCTCCCAGAGGACTGGAGGGTGATTGATGCTTCTCCCTGAGGACTGGACGGTGACTGATGCTTCTCACTGAGGACTGGAAGGTGTTTGATGCTTCTCACTGAGGACTGGACGGTGATTGATGCTTCTCCCTGAGGATTGGAGGGTGTTTGATGCTACTCCCTGAGGACTGGTGGGTGTTTGACGCTTCTCCCTGAGGATTGGTGGGTGATTGATCCTTCTCCCTGAGGATTGGAGGCTGTTTGATGCTTCTCCCTGAGGATTGGAGGGTGATTGATGTTTCTCCCAGAGAACTGGAGGGTGATTGATGCTTCTCCCTGAGGACTGGAGAGTGTTTGATGCTTCTCCCTGAGGACTGGACGGTGATTGATGCTTCTCCCTGAGGATTGGTGGGTGATTGATGCTTCTCCCTGAGGATTGGAGGGTGATTGATGCTTCTCCCTGAGGACAGGAGGGTGTTTGATGCTTCTCCCTGAGGACTGGAGGGTGATTGATGCTTCTCCCTGAGGACTGGAGGGTGATTGATGCTTCTCCCTGAGGACTGGAGGGTGATTGATGCATCTCCCTGAAGACCGGAGGGTGTTTGATGCTTCTCACTGAGGACTGGAGGGTGTTTAATGCTTCACCCTGAGGATTGGTGGGTGATTGATGCTTCTCCCTGAGGATTGGAGGGTGATTGATGTTTCTCCCAGAGGAATGGAGGGTGTTTGATGCTTCTCCCTGGGGACCGGAGGGTGTTTGATGCTTCTCCCTGAGCACCGGAGGGTCATTGATGCTTCTCCCTGAGGACCGGAGGGTGTTTGATGCTTCTCACTGAGGACTGGAAGGTGTTTGATGCTTCTCACTGAGGACTGGACGGTGATTGATGCTTCTCCCTGAGGATTGGAGGGTGTTTGATGCTACTCCCTGAGGACTGGAGGGTGTTTGATGCTTCTCCCTGAGGATTGGAGGGTGTTTGATGCTTCTCCCTGAGGATTGGTGGGTGATTGATGCTTCTCCCTGAGGACTGGAGGGTGATTGAAGCTTCTCCCTGAGGACTGGAGGGTGATTGATGCATCTCCCTGAGGACCGGAGGGTGTTTGATGCTTCACACTGAGGACTGGAGGGTGTTTAATGCTTCACCCTGAGGACTGGAGGGTGATTGATGCTTCTCCCTGAGGACTGGAGGGTGATTGATGCTTCTCCCTGAGGACTGGAGGGTGATTGATGCTTCTCCCTGAGGACTGGAGGGTGATTGATGCATCTCCCTGAGGACCGGAGGGTGTTTGATGCTTCACACTGAGGACTGGAGGGTGTTTAATGCTTCACCCTGAGGACTGGAGGGTGA
Organism: Hypanus sabinus; assembly: GCF_030144855.1. NCBI lineage: Eukaryota > Metazoa > Chordata > Chondrichthyes > Myliobatiformes > Dasyatidae > Hypanus > Hypanus sabinus. The sequence goes on along the minus strand of NC_082723.1, from coordinate 32,237,665 downwards.
TTGATGCTTCTCCCTGAGGACTGGAGGTTGATTGATGCTTCTCCCTGAGGACTGGAGGGTGATTGATGTTTCTCCCAGAGGACTGGAGGGTGTTTGATGCTTCTCCCTGAGGACCGGAGGGTGTTTGATGCTTCTCGCTGAGGACTGGAGGGTGATTGATGCTTCTCCCTGAGGATTGGAGGGTGTTTGATGCTTCTCCCTGAGCACCGGAGGGTGTTTGATGCTTCTCACTGAGGACTGGACGGTGATTGATGCTTCTCCCTGAGGATTGGTGGGTGATTGATCCTTCTCCCAGAGGATTGGAGGGTGTTTGATGCTTCTCCCTGAGGATTGGTGGGTGATTGATGCTTCTCCCTGAGGACTGGAGGGTGATTGATGCTTCTCCCTGAGGATTGGAGGGTGATTGATATTTCTCCCAGAGGTCTGGAGGGTGTTTGATGCTTCTCCCTGAGGACCGGAGGGTGTTTGATGCTGCTCACTGAGGACTGGAGGGTGATTGATGCTTCTCCTTGAGGACTGGAGGGTGATTGATGCATCTCCCTGAGGACCGGAGGGTGTTTGATGCTTCTCACTGAGGACTGGAGGGTGTTTAATGCTTCACCCTGAGGACTGGAGGGTGATTGATGCTTCTCCCTGAGGACTGGAGGGTGATTGATGCTTCTCCCTGAGGATTGGAGGGTGATTGATGTTTCTCCCAGAGGACTGGAGGGTGTTTGATGCTTCTCCCTGAGGACCGGAGGGTGTTTGAAGCTTCTCACTGAGGACTGGAGGGTGATTGATGCTTCTCCCTGAGGACTGGAGGGTGTTTGATGCTTCTCACTGAGGACTGGAGGGTGTTCGATGCTTCTTCCTGAGGCCTGGAGGGTTGATTGATGCTTCTCCCTGAGGACCTGAGGGTGTTTGATGCTTCTCACTGAGGACTGGAGGGTGTTTAATGCTTCTCCCTGAGGACTGGAGGGTGATTGATGCTTCTCCCTGAGGACTGGAGGGAGTTTGAGGTTTCTCACTGAGGACTGGAGGGTGATTGATGCTTCTCCCTGAGGACTGGAGGGTGTTTGATGCTTCTCACTGAGGAGTGGACGGTGATTGATGCTTCTCCCTGAGGACTGGACGGTGATTGATGCCTCTCCCTGAGGACTGGAGGGTGATTGATGCTTCTCTATGAGGACTGGAGGGTGATTGATGCTTCTCACTGAGGGTTGGAGAGTGTTTGATGCTTCTCCCTGAGGACTGGAGGGTGATTGATGCTTCTCCCCGAGGACTGGAGGGTGATTGATGCTTCTCCCTGAGGACTGGAGGGTGATTGATGCTTCTCCCTGAGGATTGGTGGGTGATTGATGCTTCTCCCTCAGGACTGGAGGGAGATTGATGCTTCTCGCTGAGCACAGGAGGGAGATTGATGCTTCTCCCTGAGGACTGGAGGGAGATTGATGCTTCTCCCTGAGGACTGGATGGTGATTGATGCTTCTCCCTGAGGACTGGAGGGTGTTTGATGCTTCTCCCTGAGGACTGGACGGTGATTGATGCTTCTCCATGAGTATTGCTGGGTGATTGATGCTTCTCCCTGAGGACTGGAGGGTGATTGATGCATCTCCCTGAGGACCGGAGGGTGATTGATGCTTCTCCCTGAGGACTGGAGGGAGATTGATGCTTCTCCCTGAGGACTGGATGGTGATTGATGCTTCTCCCTGAGGACTGGAGGGTGTTTGATGCTTCTCCCTGAGGACTGGACGGTGATTGATGCTTCTCCATGAGTATTGCTGGGTGATTGATGCTTCTCCCTGAGGACTGGAGGGTGATTGATGCATCTCCCTGAGGACCGGAGGGTGTTTGATGCTTCACACTGAGGACTGGAGGGTGTTTAATGCTTCACCCTGAGGACTGGAGGGTGATTGATGCTTCTCCCTGAGGACTGGAGGGTGATTGATGCTTCTCCCTGAGGACTGGAGGGTGATTGATGCTTCTCCCTGAGGACTGGAGGGTGATTGATGCTTCTCCCTGAGGACTGGAGGGTGTTTGATGCTTCTCACTGAGGACTGGACGGTGATTGATGCTTCTCCCTGAGGACTGGACGGTGATTGATGCCTCTCCCTGAGGACTGGAGGGTGATTGATGCTTCTCCCTGAGGACCGGAGGGAGTTTGATGCTTCTCACTGAGGACTGGAGGGTGTTTGATGCTTCTCACTGAGGACTGGACAGTGATTGATGCTTCTCCCTGAGGATTGGAGGGTGTTTGATGCTACTCCCTGAGGACTGGTGGGTGTTTGATGCTTCTCCCTGAGGATTGGTGGGTGATTGATGCTTCTCCCTGAGGATTGGAGGGTGATTGATGCTTCTCCCTGAGGATTGGAGGGTGTTTGATGCTTCTCCCTGAGGATTGGAGGGTGATTGATGCTTCTCACTTAGGACTGGAGGGTGTTTGATGCTTCTCACTGAGGACTGGAGGGTGATTGATGCTTCTCAATGAGGGCTGGAGGGTGATTGATGCTTCTCCCTGAGGATTGTAGGGTGTTTGATGCTTCTCACTGAGGACTGGAGGGTGATTGATGCTTCTCCCTGTGGACTGGAGGTTGTTTGATGCTTCTCCCTGAGGATTGCTGGGTGATTGATGCTTCTCCCTGAGGACAGGAGGGTGTTTGATGCTTCTCACTGAGGACTGGAGGGTGTTTGATGCTTCTCCCTGAGGACTGGAGGGTGATTGATGCTTCTCCCTGAGGACTGGAGTGCGATTGATGCTTCTGGCTGAGGACTGGAGGGTGTTTGATGCTTCTCCCTGAGGACTGGAGGGTGATTGATGTTTCTCCCTGAGGAGTGGAGGGAGTTTGATACATCTCGCTGAGGACTGATTGATGCTTCTCCCTGAGGACTGGACCGTGATTGATGCTTCTCCCTGAGGACTGGACGGTGATTGATGCTTCTCCCTGAGGACTGGAGGGTGTTTGATGCTTCTCCCTGAGGATTGGTGGGTGATTGATGCTTCTCGCTGAGGACTGGATGGAGATTGATGCTTCTCCCTGAGGACTGGACGGTGATTGATGCTTCTCCCTGAGGATTGGAGTGTGATTGATGCTTCTGCCTGAGGATTGGAGGGTGTTTGATGCTTCTCCCTGAGGACTGGAGGGTGATTGATGCTTCTCCCTGAGGACTGGAGGGTGTTTGATGCTTCTCCCTGAGGACTGGAGGGTGATTGATGCTTCTCCCTGAGGACTGGAGGGTGATTGATGCTTCTCCCTGAGGATTGGAGGGTGATTGATGTTTCTCCCAGAGGACTGGAGGGTGTTTGATGCTTCTCCCTGAGGACTGGAGGGTGATTGATGCTTCTCCCTGAGGACTGGAAGGTGATTGATGTTTCTCCCAGAGGACTGGAGGGTGATTGAAGCTTCTCCCTGAGGACTGGAGGGTGATTGATGCTTCTCCCTGAGGATTGGAGGGTGATTGATGCTTCTCCCTGAGGACCGGAGGGTGATTGATGCTTCTCCCTGAGGACCGGAGGGTGTTTGATGCTTCTCACTGAGGACTGGAGGGAGTTTAATGCTTCACCCTGAGGACTGGAGGGTGATTGATGCTTCTCCCTGAGGACTGGAGGGTGACTGATGCTTCTCACTGAGGATTGGAGGGTGTTTGATGCTTCTCCCAGAGGACTGGAGGTTGTTTGATGCTTCTCACTGAGGACTGGAGGGTGATTGATGCTTCTCCCTAAGGACTGGAGGGTGTTTGATGCTTCTCACTGAAGACCGGAGGGTGTTTGATGCTTCTCCCTGAAGACCGGAGGGTGATTGATGCTTCTCCCTGAGGACCGGAGGGAGTTTGATGCTTCTCACTGAGGACTGGAGGGTGTTTGATGCTTCTCACTGAGGACTGGACAGTGATTGATGCTTCTCCCTGAGGATTGGAGGGTGTTTGATGCTACTCCCTGAGGACTGGTGGGTGTTTGATGCTTCTCCCTGAGGATTGGTGGGTGATTGATGCTTCTCCCTGAGGATTGGAGGGTGATTGATGCTTCTCCCTGAGGATTGGAGGGTGTTTGATGCTTCTCCCTGAGGATTGGAGGGTGATTGATGCTTCTCACTTAGGACTGGAGGGTGTTTGATGCTTCTCACTGAGGACTGGAGGGTGATTGATGCTTCTCAATGAGGGCTGGAGGGTGATTGATGCTTCTCCCTGAGGATTGTAGGGTGTTTGATGCTTCTCACTGAGGACTGGAGGGTGATTGATGCTTCTCCCTGTGGACTGGAGGTTGTTTGATGCTTCTCCCTGAGGATTGCTGGGTGATTGATGCTTCTCCCTGAGGACAGGAGGGTGTTTGATGCTTCTCACTGAGGACTGGAGGGTGTTTGATGCTTCTCCCTGAGGACTGGAGGGTGATTGATGCTTCTCCCTGAGGACTGGAGTGCGATTGATGCTTCTGGCTGAGGACTGGAGGGTGTTTGATGCTTCTCCCTGAGGACTGGAGGGTGATTTATGCTTCCCCCTGAGGATTGGAGGGTGATTGATGCTTCTCCTTGAGGACTGGAGGGTGATTGATGCTTCTCCCTGAGGACTGGAGTGCGATTGATGCTTCTGGCTGAGGACTGGAGGGTGTTTGATGCTTCTCCCTGAGGACTGGAGGGTGATTGATGCTTCTCCCTGAGGATTGGTGGGTGATTGATGTTTCTCCCTGAGGAGTGGAGGGAGTTTGATGCATCTCGCTGAGGACTGATTGATGCTTCTCCCTGAGGACTGGACCGTGATTGATGCTTCTCCCTGAGGACTGGACGGTGATTGATGCTTCTCCCTGAGGACTGGAGGGTGTTTGATGCTTCTCACTGAGGACTGGAGGGTGATTGATGCTTCTCCCTAAGGACTGGAGGGTGTTTGATGCTTCTCACTGAAGACCGGAGGGTGTTTGATGCTTCTCCCTGAGGACCGGAGGGTGATTGATGCTTCTCCCTGAGGACCGGAGGGAGTTTGATGCTTCTCACTGAGGACTGGAGGGTGTTTGATGCTTCTCACTGAGGACTGGACAGTGATTGATGCTTCTCCCTGAGGATTGGAGGGTGTTTGATGCTACTCCCTGAGGACTGGTGGGTGTTTGATGCTTCTCCCTGAGGATTGGTGGGTGATTGATGCTTCTCCCTGAGGATTGGAGGGTGATTGATGCTTCTCCCTGAGGATTGGAGGGTGTTTGATGCTTCTCCCTGAGGATTGGAGGGTGATTGATGCTTCTCACTTAGGACTGGAGGGTGTTTGATGCTTCTCACTGAGGACTGGAGGGTGATTGATGCTTCTCAATGAGGGCTGGAGGGTGATTGATGCTTCTCCCTGAGGATTGTAGGGTGTTTGATGCTTCTCACTGAGGACTGGAGGGTGATTGATGCTTCTCCCTGTGGACTGGAGGTTGTTTGATGCTTCTCCCTGAGGATTGCTGGGTGATTGATGCTTCTCCCTGAGGACAGGAGGGTGTTTGATGCTTCACACTGAGGACTGGAGGGTGTTTGATGCTTCTCCCTGAGGACTGGAGGGTGATTGATGCTTCTCCCTGAGGACTGGAGTGCGATTGATGCTTCTGGCTGAGGACTGGAGGGTGTTTGATGTTTCTCCCTGAGGACTGGAGGGTGATTTATGCTTCCCCCTGAGGATTGGAGGGTGATTGATGCTTCTCCTTGAGGACTGGAGGGTGATTGATGCTTCTCCCTGAGGACTGGAGTGCGATTGATGCTTCTGGCTGAGGACTGGAGGGTGTTTGATGCTTCTCCCTGAGGACTGGAGGGTGATTGATGCTTCTCCCTGAGGATTGGTGGGTGATTGATGTTTCTCCCTGAGGAGTGGAGGGAGTTTGATGCATCTCGCTGAGGACTGATTGATGCTTCTCCCTGAGGACTGGACCGTGATTGATGCTTCTCCCTGAGGACTGGACGGTGATTGATGCTTCTCCCTGAGGACTGGAGGGTGTTTGATGCTTCTCACTGAGGACTGGAGGGTGATTGATGCTTCTCCCTAAGGACTGGAGGGTGTTTGATGCTTCTCACTGAAGACCGGAGGGTGTTTGATGCTTCTCCCTGAGGACCGGAGGGTGATTGATGCTTCTCCCTGAGGACCGGAGGGAGTTTGATGCTTCTCACTGAGGACTGGAGGGTGTTTGATGCTTCTCACTGAGGACTGGACAGTGATTGATGCTTCTCCCTGAGGATTGGAGGGTGTTTGATGCTACTCCCTGAGGACTGGTGGGTGTTTGATGCTTCTCCCTGAGGATTGGTGGGTGATTGATGCTTCTCCCTGAGGATTGGAGGGTGATTGATGCTTCTCCCTGAGGATTGGAGGGTGTTTGATGCTTCTCCCTGAGGATTGGAGGGTGATTGATGCTTCTCACTTAGGACTGGAGGGTGTTTGATGCTTCTCACTGAGGACTGGAGGGTGATTGATGCTTCTCAATGAGGGCTGGAGGGTGATTGATGCTTCTCCCTGAGGATTGTAGGGTGTTTGATGCTTCTCACTGAGGACTTGAGGGTGATTGATGCTTCTCCCTGTGGACTGGAGGTTGTTTGATGCTTCTCCCTGAGGATTGCTGGGTGATTGATGCTTCTCCCTGAGGACAGGAGGGTGTTTGATGCTTCTCACTGAGGACTGGAGGGTGTTTGATGCTTCTCCCTGAGGACTGGAGGGTGATTGATGCTTCTCCCTGAGGACTGGAGTGCGATTGATGCTTCTGGCTGAGGACTGGAGGGTGTTTGATGCTTCTCCCTGAGGACTGGAGGGTGATTTATGCTTCCCCCTGAGGATTGGAGGGTGATTGATGCTTCTCCTTGAGGACTGGAGGGTGATTGATGCTTCTCCCTGAGGACTGGAGTGCGATTGATGCTTCTGGCTGAGGACTGGAGGGTGTTTGATGCTTCTCCCTGAGGACTGGAGGGTGATTGATGCTTCTCCCTGAGGATTGGTGGGTGATTGATGTTTCTCCCTGAGGAGTGGAGGGAGTTTGATGCATCTCGCTGAGGACTGATTGATGCTTCTCCCTGAGGACTGGACCGTGATTGATGCTTCTCCCTGAGGACTGGACGGTGATTGATGCTTCTCCCTGAGGACTGGAGGGTGTTTGATGCTTCTCCCTGAGGATTGGTGGGTGATTGATGCTTCTCGCTGAGGACTGGATGGAGATTGATGCTTCTCCCTGAGGACTGGACGGTGATTGATGCTTCTCCCTGAGGATTGGAGTGTGATTGATGCTTCTCCCTGAGGATTGGAGGGTGTTTGATGCTTCTCCCTGAGGACTGGAGGGTGATTGATGCTTCTCCCTGAGGACTGGAGGGTGTTTGATGCTTCTCCCTGAGGACTGGAGGGTGATTGATGCTTCTCCCTGAGGACTGGAGGGTGATTGATGCTTCTCCCTGAGGATTGGAGGGTGATTGATTTTTCTCCCAGAGGACTGGAGGGTGTTTGATGCTTCTGCCTGAGGACCGGAGGGTGTTTGATGCTGCTCACTGAGGACTGGAGGGTGATTGATGCTTCTCCCTGAGGACTGGAGGGTGATTGATGCTTCTCCCTGAGGATTGGTGGGTGATTGATGTTTCTCCCAGAGGACTGGAGGGTGTTTGATGCTTCTCCCTGAGGACCGGAGGGTGTTTGATGCTTCTCACTGAGGACTGGAGGGTGATTGATGCTTCTCCCTGAGGACTGGAGGGTGTTTGATGCTTCTCACTGAGGACTGGAGGGTGTTCGATGCTTCTTCCTGAGGACTGGAGGGTTGATTGATGCTTCTCCCTGAGGACCTGAGGGTGTTTGATGCTTCTCACTGAGGACTGGAGGGTGTTTAATGCTTCTCCCTGAGGACTGGAGGGTGATTGATGCTTCTCCCTGAGGACTGGAGAGAGTTTGAGGTTTCTCACTGAGGACTGGAGGGTGATTGATTCTTCTCCCTGAGGACTGGAGGGTGTTTGATGCTTCTCACTGAGGACTGGACGGTGATTGATGCTTCTCCCTGAGGACAGGACGGTGATTGATGCCTCTCCCTGAGGACTGGAGGGTGATTGATGCTTCTCTCTGAGGACTGGAGGGTGATTGATGCTTCTCACTGAGGGTTGGAGAGTGTTTGATGCTTCTCCCTGAGGACTGGAGGGTGATTGATGCTTCTCCCCGAGGACTGGAGGGTGATTGATGCTTCTCCCTGAGGACTGGAGGGTGATTGATGCTTCTCCCTGAGGATTGGTGGGTGATTGATGCTTCTCCCTCAGGACTGGAGGGAGATTGATGCTTCTCGCTGAGGACAGGAGGGAGATTGATGCTTCTCCCTGAGGACTGGAGGGAGATTGATGCTTCTCCCTGAGGACTGGACGGTGATTGATGCTTCTCCCTGAGGACTGGAGGGTGTTTGATGCTTCTCCCTGAGGACTGGACTGTGATTGATGCTTCTCCCTGAGTATTGCTGGGTGATTGATGCTTCTCCCTGAGGACTGGAGGGTGATTGATGCTTCTCCCTGAGGACTGGAAGGTGATTGATGCTTCTCCCTGAGGATTGGAGGGTGATTGATGCTTCTCCCTGAGGACTGGGGGGAGATTGATGCTTCTCACTGAGGACTGGAGGGTATTTGATGCTTCTCCCTGAGGACCGGAGGGTGTTTGATGCTTCTCACTGAGGACTGGAGGGTGATTGATGCTTCTCCCTGAGGATTGGAGGGTGTTTGATGATTCTCCCTGAGCACCGGAGGGTGTTTGATGCATCTCACTGAGGACTGCAGGGTGATTGATGCTTCTCCCTGAGGACTGGAGGGTGTTTGATGCTTCTCCTTGAGGACCAGAGGGTGTTTGATGCTTCTCCCTGAGGACTGGAGGGTGATTGATGCTTCTCCCTGAGGACTGGAGGGTGATTGATGCTTCTCCCTGAGGACTGGAGGGTGATTGATGCTTCTCCCTGAGGACTGGAGGGTGTTTGATGCTTCTCACTAAGGACTGGAGGGTGTTTGATGCTTCTCCCTGAGGACCGGAGGGTGTTTGATGCTTCTCCCTGAGGACTGGAGGGTGTTTGATGCTTCTCACTAAGGACTGGAGGGTGTTTGATGCTTCTCCCTGAGGACCGGAGGGTGTTTGATGCTTCTCACTGAGGACAGGACGGTGATTGATGCTTCTCCCTGAGAATTGGAGGGTGTTTGATGCTACTCTCTGAGGACTGGAGGATGTTTGATGCTTCTCCCTGACGACTGGAGGGAGATTGATGCTTTTCCCAGAGGATTGGTGGGTGATTGATGCTTCTCCCTGAGGATTGGAGGGTGATTGATGCTTCTCCCTGAGGACTGGAGGGTGATTGATGCTTCTCCCTGAGGACTGGAAGGTGATTGATGTTTCTCCCTGAGGACTGGAGGGTGATTGAAGCTTCTCCCTGAGGACTGGAGGGTGATTGATGCTTCTCCCTGAGGATTGGAGGGTGATTGATGCTTCTCCCTGAGGATTGGTGGGTGATTGATGCTTCTCCCTGAGGATTGGAGGGTGATTGATGCTTCTCCCTGAGGATTGGAGGGTGTTTGATGCTTCTCCCTGAGGATTGGAGGGTGATTGATGCTTCTCACTTAGGACTGGAGGGTGTTTGATGCTTCTCACTGAGGACTGGAGGGTGATTGATGCTTCTCAATGAGGGCTGGAGGGTGATTGATGCTTCTCCCTGAGGATTGTAGGGTGTTTGATGCTTCTCACTGAGGACTTGAGGGTGATTGATGCTTCTCCCTGTGGACTGGAGGTTGTTTGATGCTTCTCCCTGAGGATTGCTGGGTGATTGATGCTTCTCCCTGAGGACAGGAGGGTGTTTGATGCTTCTCACTGAGGACTGGAGGGTGTTTGATGCTTCTCCCTGAGGACTGGAGGGTGATTGATGCTTCTCCCTGAGGACTGGAGTGCGATTGATGCTTCTGGCTGAGGACTGGAGGGTGTTTGATGCTTCTCCCTGAGGACTGGAGGGTGATTTATGCTTCCCCCTGAGGATTGGAGGGTGATTGATGCTTCTCCTTGAGGACTGGAGGGTGATTGATGCTTCTCCCTGAGGACTGGAGTGCGATTGATGCTTCTGGCTGAGGACTGGAGGGTGTTTGATGCTTCTCCCTGAGGACTGGAGGGTGATTGATGCTTCTCCCTGAGGATTGGTGGGTGATTGATGTTTCTCCCTGAGGAGTGGAGGGAGTTTGATGCATCTCGCTGAGGACTGATTGATGCTTCTCCCTGAGGACTGGACCGTGATTGATGCTTCTCCCTGAGGACTGGACGGTGATTGATGCTTCTCCCTGAGGACTGGAGGGTGTTTGATGCTTCTCCCTGAGGATTGGTGGGTGATTGATGCTTCTCGCTGAGGACTGGATGGAGATTGATGCTTCTCCCTGAGGACTGGACGGTGATTGATGCTTCTCCCTGAGGATTGGAGTGTGATTGATGCTTCTCCCTGAGGATTGGAGGGTGTTTGATGCTTCTCCCTGAGGACTGGAGGGTGATTGATGCTTCTCCCTGAGGACTGGAGGGTGTTTGATGCTTCTCCCTGAGGACTGGAGGGTGATTGATGCTTCTCCCTGAGGACTGGAGGGTGATTGATGCTACTCCCTGAGGATTGGAGGGTGATTGATTTTTCTCCCAGAGGACTGGAGGGTGTTTGATGCTTCTGCCTGAGGACCGGAGGGTGTTTGATGCTGCTCACTGAGGACTGGAGGGTGATTGATGCTTCTCCCTGAGGACTGGAGGGTGATTGATGCTTCTCCCTGAGGATTGGTGGGTGATTGATGTTTCTCCCAGAGGACTGGAGGGTGTTTGATGCTTCTCCCTGAGGACCGGAGGGTGTTTGATGCTTCTCACTGAGGACTGGAGGGTGATTGATGCTTCTCCCTGAGGACTGGAGGGTGTTTGATGCTTCTCACTGAGGACTGGAGGGTGTTCGATGCTTCTTCCTGAGGACTGGAGGGTTGATTGATGCTTCTCCCTGAGGACCTGAGGGTGTTTGATGCTTCTCACTGAGGACTGGAGGGTGTTTAATGCTTCTCCCTGAGGACTGGAGGGTGATTGATGCTTCTCCCTGAGGACTGGAGAGAGTTTGAGGTTTCTCACTGAGGACTGGAGGGTGATTGATTCTTCTCCCTGAGGACTGGAGGGTGTTTGATGCTTCTCACTGAGGACTGGACGGTGATTGATGCTTCTCCCTGAGGACAGGACGGTGATTGATGCCTCTCCCTGAGGACTGGAGGGTGATTGATGCTTCTCTCTGAGGACTGGAGGGTGATTGATGCTTCTCACTGAGGGTTGGAGAGTGTTTGATGCTTCTCCCTGAGGACTGGAGGGTGATTGATGCTTCTCCCCGAGGACTGGAGGGTGATTGATGCTTCTCCCTGAGGACTGGAGGGTGATTGATGCTTCTCCCTGAGGATTGGTGGGTGATTGATGCTTCTCCCTCAGGACTGGAGGGAGATTGATGCTTCTCGCTGAGGACAGGAGGGAGATTGATGCTTCTCCCTGAGGACTGGAGGGAGATTGATGCTTCTCCCTGAGGACTGGACGGTGATTGATGCTTCTCCCTGAGGACTGGAGGGTGTTTGATGCTTCTCCCTGAGGACTGGACTGTGATTGATGCTTCTCCCTGAGTATTGCTGGGTGATTGATGCTTCTCCCTGAGGACTGGAGGGTGATTGATGCTTCTCCCTGAGGACTGGAAGGTGATTGATGCTTCTCCCTGAGGATTGGAGGGTGATTGATGCTTCTCCCTGAGGACTGGGGGGAGATTGATGCTTCTCACTGAGGACTGGAGGGTATTTGATGCTTCTCCCTGAGGACCGGAGGGTGTTTGATGCTTCTCACTGAGGACTGGAGGGTGATTGATGCTTCTCCCTGAGGATTGGAGGGTGTTTGATGATTCTCCCTGAGCACCGGAGGGTGTTTGATGCATCTCACTGAGGACTGCAGGGTGATTGATGCTTCTCCCTGAGGACTGGAGGGTGTTTGATGCTTCTCCTTGAGGACCAGAGGGTGTTTGATGCTTCTCCCTGAGGACTGGAGGGTGATTGATGCTTCTCCCTGAGGACTGGAGGGTGATTGATGCTTCTCCCTGAGGACTGGAGGGTGATTGATGCTTCTCCCTGAGGACTGGAGGGTGTTTGATGCTTCTCACTAAGGACTGGAGGGTGTTTGATGCTTCTCCCTGAGGACCGGAGGGTGTTTGATGCTTCTCCCTGAGGACTGGAGGGTGTTTGATGCTTCTCACTAAGGACTGGAGGGTGTTTGATGCTTCTCCCTGAGGACCGGAGGGTGTTTGATGCTTCTCACTGAGGACAGGACGGTGATTGATGCTTCTCCCTGAGAATTGGAGGGTGTTTGATGCTACTCTCTGAGGACTGGAGGATGTTTGATGCTTCTCCCTGACGACTGGAGGGAGATTGATGCTTTTCCCAGAGGATTGGTGGGTGATTGATGCTTCTCCCTGAGGATTGGAGGGTGATTGATGCTTCTCCCTGAGGACTGGAGGGTGATTGATGCTTCTCCCTGAGGACTGGAAGGTGATTGATGTTTCTCCCTGAGGACTGGAGTGTGATTGAAGCTTCTCCCTGAGGACTGGAGGGTGATTGATGCTTCTCCCTGAGGATTGGAGGGTGATTGATGCTTCTCCCTGAGGACTGGAGGGTGATTGATGCTTCTCCCTGAGGACCGGAGGGTGTTTGATGCTTCTCACTGAGGACTGGAGGGTGTTTAATGCTTCACCCTGAGGACTGGAGGGTGATTGATGCTTCTCCCTGAGGACTGGAGGGTGACTGATGCTTCTCCCTGAGGATTGGAGGGTGTTTGATGCTTCTCCCAGAGGACTGGAGGGTGTTTGATGCTTCTCACTGAGGACTGGAGGGTGATTGATGCTTCTCCCTAAGGACTGGAGGGTGTTTGATGCTTCTCACTAAAGACCGGAGGGTGTTTGATGCTTCTCCCTGAGGACCGGAGGGTGATTGATGCTTCTCCCTGAGGACCGGAGGGAGTTTGATGCTTCTCACGGAGGACTGGAGGGTGTTTGATGCTTCTCACTGAGGACTGGACGGTGATTGATGCTTCTCCCTGAGGATTGGAGGGTGTTTGATGCTACTCCCTGAGGACTGGTGGGTGTTTGATGCTTCTCCCTGAGGATTGGTGGGTGATTGATGCTTCTCCCTGAGGATTGGAGGGTGATTGATGCTTCTCCCTGAGGATTGGAGGGTGTTTGATGCTTCTCCCTGAGGATTGGAGGGTGATTGATGCTTCTCACTTAGGACTGGAGGGTGTTTGATGCTTCTCACTGAGGACTGGAGGGTGATTGATGCTTCTCAATGAGGACTGGAGGGTGATTGATGCTTCTCCCTGAGGATTGTAGGGTGTTTGATGCTTCTCACTGAGGACTGGAGGGTGATTGATGCTTCTCCCTGTGGACTGGAGGTTGTTTGATGCTTCTCCCTGAGGATTGCTGGGTGTTTGATGCTTCTCCCTGAGGACAGGAGGGTGTTTGATGCTTCTCACTGAGGACTGGAGGGTGTTTGATGCTTCTCCCTGAGGACTGGAGGGTGATTGATGCTTCTCCCTGAGGACTGGAGTGCGATTGATGCTTCTGGCTGAGGACTGGAGGGTGTTTGATGCTTCTCCCTGAGGACTGGAGGGTGATTGATGCTTCTCCCTGAGGATTGGAGGGTGATTGATGCTTCTCCTTGAGGACTGGAGGGTGATTGATGCTTCTCCCTGAGGACTGGAGTGCGATTGATGCTTCTGGCTGAGGACTGGAGGGTGTTTTATGCTTCTCCCTGAGGACCGGAGGGTGATTGATGCTTCTCCCTGAGGATTGGTGGGTGATTGATGCTTCTCCCTGAGGACTGGAGGAAGATTGATGCTTCTCGCTGAGGACTGATTGATGCTTCTCCCTGAGGACTGGACCGTGATTGATGCTTCTCCCTGAGGATTGGTGGGTGATTGATGCTTCTCACTGAGGATTGGAGGGTGATTGATGCTTCTCCCTGAGGATTGGAGGGTGATTGATGCTTCTCCCTGAGGACTGGAGGGCGATTGATGCTTCTGGCTGAGGACTGGAGGGTGTTTGATGCTTCTCCCTGAGGACTGGACGGTGATTGATGCTTCTCCCTGAGGATTGGAGTGTGATTGATGCTTCTCCCTGAGGATTGGAGGGTGTTTGATGCTTCTCCCTGAGGACTGGAGGGTGATTGATGCTTTTCCCTGAGGACTGGAGGGTGTTTGATGCTTCTCCCTGAGGACTGGAGGGTGATTGATGCTTCTCCCTGAGGACTGGAGGGTGATTGATGCTTCTCCCTGAGGACAGGACAGTGTTTGATGCTTCTCCCTGAGGATTGGAGGGTGATTGATGCTTCTCCCTGAGGACTGGAGGGTGATTGATGCTTCTCACTGAGGACTGGAGGGTGATTGATACTTCTCCCTGAGGACTGGAGGGTGTTTGATGCATCTCCCTGAGGACCGGAGGATGTTTGATGCTTCTCCCTGAGGACCGGAGGGTGTTTGATGCTACTCACTGAGGACTGGAGGGTGTTTGATGCTTCTCCCTGAGGACCGGAGGGTGTTTGATGCTTCTCACTGAGGACTGGAGGGTGTTTGATGCTTCTCACTGAGGACTGGACGGTGATTGATGTTTCTCCCTGAGGATTGGAGGGTGTTTGATGCTACTCCCTGAGGACTGGAGGGAGTCTGATGCTTCTCCCTGAGGATTGGTGTGTGATTGATGCTTCTCCCTGAGGATTGGAGGGTGTTTGATGCTTCTCCCTGAGCATTGGAGGGTGATTGATGCTTCTCACTTAGGACTGCAGGGTGTTTGATGCTTCTCACTGAGGACTGGAGGGTGTTTGATGCTTCTCCCTGAGGATTGGAGGGTGATTGATGCTTCTCCCTGAGGACTGGAGGGTGATTGATGCTTCTCACTGAGGACTGGAGGGTGTTTGATGCTTCTCCCTGAGGACCGGAGGGTGTTTGATGCTTCTCACTGAGGACTGGAGGGTGTTTGATGCTACTCCCTGAGGACTGGAGGGTGTTTGATGCTTCTCCCTGAGGACTGGAGGGTGTTTGATGCTTCTCACTGAGGACTGGATGGTGATTGATGCCTCTCCCTGAGGACTGGAGGGTGATTGATGCTTCTCTCTGAGGACTGGAGGGTGATTGATGCTTCTCAGTGAGGGTTGGAGAGTGTTTGATGCTTCTCCCTGAGGACTGGAGGGTGATTAATGCTTCTCCCCGAGGACTGGGGGGTGATTGATGCTTCTCCCTGAGGACTGGAGGGTGATTGATGCTTCTCCCTGAGGATTGGTGGGTGATTGATGCTTCTCCCTGTGGACTGGAGGTTGTTTGATGCTTCTCCCTGAGGATTGCTGGGTGTTTGATGCTTCTCCCTGAGGACAGGAGGGTGTTTGATGCTTCTCACTGAGGACTGGAGGGTGTTTGATGCTTCTCCCTGAGGACTGGAGGGTGATTGATGCTTCTCCCTGAGGACTGGAGTGCGATTGATGCTTCTGGCTGAGGACTGGAGGGTGTTTGATGCTTCTCCCTGAGGACTGGAGGGTGATTGATGCTTCTCCCTGAGGATTGGAGGGTGATTGATGCTTCTCCTTGAGGACTGGAGGGTGATTGATGCTTCTCCCTGAGGACTGGAGTGCGATTGTTGCTTCTGGCTGAGGACTGGAGGGTGTTTTATGCTTCTCCCTGAGGACCGGAGGGTGATTGATGCTTCTCCCTGAGGATTGGTGGGTGATTGATGCTTCTCCCTGAGGACTGGAGGAAGATTGATGCTTCTCGCTGAGGACTGATTGATGCTTCTCCCTGAGAACTGGACCGTGATTGATGCTTCTCCCTGAGGATTGGTGGGTGATTGATGCTTCTCACTGATTGGAGGGTGATTGATGCTTCTCCCTGAGGATTGGAGTGTGATTGATGCTTCTCCCTGAGGACTGGAGGGCGATTGATGCTTCTGGCTGAGGACTGGAGGGTGTTTGATGCTTCTCCCTGAGGACTGGAGGGTGATTGATGCTTCTCCCTGAGGATTGGTGGGTGATTGATGTTTCTCCCTTAGGAGTGGAGGGAGTTTGATGCATCTCGCTGAGGACTGATTGATGCTTCTCCCTGAGGACTGGACCGTGATTGTTGCTTCTCCCTGAGGACTGGACGGTGATTGATGCTTCTCCCTGAGGACTGGAGGGTGTTTGATGCTTCTCCCTGAGGATTGGTGGGTGATTGATGCTTCTCGCTGAGGACTGGAGGGAGATTGATGCTTCTCCCTGAGGACTGGACGGTGATTGATGCTTCTCCCTGAGGATTGGAGTGTGATTGATGCTTCCCCCTGACGATTGGAGGGTGTTTGATGCTTCTCCCTGAGGACTGGAGGGTGATTGATGCTTCTCCCTGAGGACTGCAGGGTGTTTGATGCTTCTCCCTGAGGACTGGAGGGTGATTGATGCTTCTCCCTGAGGACTGGAGGGTGATTGATGCTTCTCCCTGAGGACAGGACAGTTTTTGATGCTTCTCCCTGAGGATTGGAGGGTGATTGATGCTTCTCCCTGAGGACTGGAGGGTGATTGATGCTTCTCACTGAGGACTGGAGGGTGATTGATACTTCTCCCTGAGGACTGGAGGGTGTTTGATGCTTCTCCCTGAGGACCGGAGGATGTTTGATGCTTCTCCCTGAGGACCGGAGGGTGTTTGATGCTTCTCACTGAGGACTGGAGGGTGTTTGATGCTTCTCCCTGAGGACCGGAGGGTGTTTGATGCTTCTCACTGAGGACTGGAGCGTGTTTGATGCTTCTCACTGAGGACTGGACGGTGATTGATGCTTCTCCCTGAGGATTGGAGGGTGTTTGATGCTACTCCCTGAGTACTGGAGGGAGTCTGATGCTTCTCCCTGAGGATTGGTGTGTGATTGATGCTTCTCCCTGAGGATTGGAGGGTGTTTGATGCTTCTCCCTGAGGATTGGAGGATGATTGATGCTTCTCACTTAGGACTGCAGGGTGTTTGATGCTTCTCACTGAGGACTGGAGGGTGTTTGATGCTTCTCCCTGAGGACCGGAGGGTGTTTGATGCTTCTCACTGAGGACTGGAGGGTGATTGATGCTTCTCACTGAGGACTGGAGGGTGTTTGATGCTTCTCCCTGAGGACCGGAAGGTGTTTGATGCTTCTCACTGAAGACTGGAGGGTGTTTGATGCTTCTCCCTGAGGACTGGAGGGTGTTTGATGCTTCTCACTGAGGACTGGACGGTGATTGATGTTTCTCCCTGAGGATTGGAGGGTGTTTGATGCTACTCCCTGAGGACTGGAGGGAGTCTGATGCTTCTCCCTGAGGATTGGTGTGTGATTGATGCTTCTCCCTGAGGATTGGAGGGTGTTTGATGCTTCTCCCTGAGCATTGGAGGGTGATTGATGCTTCTCACTTAGGACTGCAGGGTGTTTGATGCTTCTCACTGAGGACTGGAGGGTGTTTGATGCTTCTCCCTGAGGATTGGAGGGTGATTGATGCTTCGCCCTGAGGACTGGAGGGTGATTGATGCTTCTCCCTGAGGACTGGAGGGTGTTTGATGCTTCTCCCTGAGGATTGGTGGGTGATTGATGCTTCTCGCTGAGGACTGGAGGGAGATTGATGCTTCTCCCTGAGGACTGGACGGTGATTGATGCTTCTCCCTGAGGATTGGAGTGTGATTGATGCTTCCCCCTGAGGATTGGAGGGTGTTTGATGCTTCTCCCTGAGGACTGGAGGGTGATTGATGCTTCTCCCTGAGGACTGCAGGGTGTTTGATGCTTCTCCCTGAGGACTGGAGGGTGATTGATGCTTCTCCCTGAGGACTGGAGGGTGATTGATGCTTCTCCCTGAGGACAGGACAGTTTTTGATGCTTCTCCCTGAGGATTGGAGGGTGATTGATGCTTCTCCCTGAGGACTGGAGGGTGATTGATGCTTCTCACTGAGGACTGGAGGGTGATTGATACTTCTCCCTGAGGACTGGAGGGTGTTTGATGCTTCTCCCTGAGGACCGGAGGATGTTTGATGCTTCTCCCTGAGGACCGGAGGGTGTTTGATGCTTCTCACTGAGGACTGGAGGGTGTTTGATGCTTCTCCCTGAGGACCGGAGGGTGTTTGATGCTTCTCACTGAGGACTGGAGGGTGTTTGATGCTTCTCACTGAGGACTGGACGGTGATTGATGCTTCTCCCTGAGGATTGGAGGGTGTTTGATGCTACTCCCCGAGTACTGGAGGGAGTCTGATGCTTCTCCCTGAGAATTGGTGTGTGATTGATGCTTCTCCCTGAGGATTGGAGGGTGTTTGATGCTTCTCCCTGAGGATTGGAGGATGATTGATGCTTCTCACTTAGGACTGCAGGGTGTTTGATGCTTCTCACTGAGGACTGCAGGGTGTTTGATGCTTCTCCCTGAGGATTGGAGGGTGATTGATGCTTCTCCCTGAGGACTGGAGGGTGATTGATGCTTCTCACTGAGGACTGGAGGGTGTTTGATGCTTCTCCCTGAGGACCGGAGGGTGTTTGATGCTTCACACTGAGGACTGGAGGGTGTTTGATGCTTCTCCCTGAGGACTGGAGGTTGTTTGATGCTTCTCCCTGAGGACTGGAGGGTGTTTGATGCTTCTCACTGAGGACTGGACGGTGATTGATGCCTCTCCCTGAGGACTGGAGGGTGATTGATGCTTCTCTCTGAGGACTGGAGGGTGATTGATGCTTCTCACTGAGGGTTGGAGAGTGTTAGATGCTTCTCCCTGAGGACTGGAGGGTGATTGATGCTTCTCCCCGAGGACTGGAGGGTGATTGATGCTTCTCCCTGAGGACTGGAGGGTGATTGATGCTTCTCCCTGAGGATTGGTGGGTGATTGATGCTTCTCCCTCAGGACTGGAGGGAGATTGATGCTTCTCCCTGAGGACTGGAGGGAGATTGATGCTTCTCCCTGAGGACTGGACGGTGATTGATGCTTCTCCCTGAGGACTGGAGGGTGTTTGATGCTTCTCCCTGAGGACTGGACGGTGATTGATGCTTCTCCCTGAGGATTGCTGGGTGATTGCTGCTTCTCCCTGAGGACTGGAGGGTGATTGATGCTTCTCCCTGAGGACTGGAAGGTGATAGATGCTTCTCCCTGAGGATTGGAGGGTGATTGATGCTTCTCCCTGAGGACTGGAGGGAGATTGATGCTTCTCACTGAGGACTGGAGGGTGTTTGATGCTTCTCCCTGAGGACCGGAGGGTGTTTGATGCTTCTCACTGAGGACTGCAGGGTGATTGATGCTTCTCCCTGAGGACTGGAGGGTGTTTGATGCTTCTCCTTGAGGACCAGAGGGTGTTTGATGCTTCTCCCTGAGGACTGGAGGGTGATTGATGCTTCTCCCTGAGGACTGGAATGTGATTGATGCTTCTCCCTGAGGACTGGAGGGTGATTAATGCTTCTCCCTGAGGACTGGAGGGTATTTGGTGCTTCTCCTTGAGGACCGGAGGGTGTTTGATGCTTCTCCCTGAGGACTGGAGGGTGATTGATGCTTCTCCCTGAGGACTGGAGGGTGTTTGATGCTTCTCACTAAGGACTGGAGGGTGTTTGATGCTTCTCCCTGAGGACCGGAGGGTGTTTGATGCTTCTCCCTGAGGACTGGAGGGTGTTTGATGCTTCTCACTAAGGACTGGAGGATGTTTGATGCTTCTCCCTGAGGACTGGAGGGAGATTGATGCTTCTCCCAGAGGATTGGTGGGTGATTGATGCTTCTCCCTGAGGATTGGAGGGTGATTGATGCTTCTCCCTGAGGACTGGAGGGTGATTGATGCTTCTCCCTGAGGACTGGAAGGTGATTGATGTTTCTCCCTGAGGACTGGAGGGTGATTGAAACTTCTCCCTGAGGACTGGAGGGTGATTGATGCTTCTCCCTGAGGATTGGAGGGTGATTGATGCTTCCCCCTGAGGACTGGAGGGTGATTGATGCTTCTCCCTGAGGACCGGAGGGTGTTTGATGCTTCTCACTGCGGACTGGAGGGTGTTTAATGCTTCACCCTGAGGACTGGAGGGTGATTGATGCTTCTCCCTGAGGACTGGAGGGTGACTGATGCTTCTCCCTGAGGATTGGAGGGTGTTTGATGCTTCTCCCAGAGGACTGGACGGTGTTTGATGCTTCTCACTGAGGACTGGAGGGTGATTGATGCTTCTCCCTAAGGATGGAGGGTGTTTGATGCTTCTCACTAAAGACCGGAGGGTGTTTGATGCTTCTCCCTGTGGACCGGAGGGTGAGTGATGCTTCTCCCTGAGGACCGGAGGGAGTTTGATGCTTCTCACTGAGGACTGGAGGGTGTTTGATGCTTCTCACTGAGGACTGGACGGTGATTGATGCTTCTCCCTGAGGATTGGAGGGTGTTTGATGCTACTCACTGAGGACTGGTGGGTGTTTGATGCTTCTCCCTGAGGATTGGTGGGTGATTGATGCTTCTCCCTGAGGATTGGAGGGTGATTGATGCTTCTCCCTGAGGATTGGAGGGTGTTTGATGCTTCTCCCTGAGGATTGGAGGGTGAATGATGCTTCTCACATAGGACTGGATGGTGTTTGATGCTTCTCACTGAGGACTGGAGGGTGATTGATGCTTCTCAATGAGGACTGGAGGGTGATTGATGCTTCTCCCTGAGGATTGTAGGGTGTTTGATGCTTCTCACTGAGGACTGGAGGGTGATTGATGCTTCTCCCTGTGGACTGGAGGTTGTTTGATGCTTCTCCCTGAGGATTGCTGGGTGATTGATGCTTCTCCCTGAGGACAGGAGGGTGTTTGATGCTTCTCACTGAGGACTGGAGGGTGTTTGATGATTCTCCCTGAGGACTGGAGGGTGATTGATGCTTCTCCCTGAGGACTGGAGTGCGATTGATGCTTCTGGCTGAGGACTGGAGGGTGTTTGATGCTTCTCCCTGAGGACTGGAGGGTGATTGATGCTTCTCCCTGAGGATTGGAGGGTGATTGATGCTTCTCCCTGAGGACTGGAGGGTGATTGATGCTTCTCCCTGAGGACTGGAGTGCGATTGATGCTTCTGGCTGAGGACTGGAGGGTGTTTGATGCTTCTCCCTGAGGACCGGAGGGTGATTGATGCTTCTCCCTGAGGATTGGTGGGTGATTGATGCTTCTCCCTGAGGACTGGAGGAAGATTGATGCTTCTCGCTGAGGACTGATTGATGCTTCTCCCTGAGGACTGGACCGTGATTGATGCTTCTCCCTGAGGATTGGTGGCTGATTGATGCTTTTCACTGAGGATTGGAGGGTGATTCATGCTTCTCCCTGAGGATTGGAGGGTGATTTATGCTTCTCCCTGAGGACTGGAGGGCGATTGATGCTTCTGGCTGAGGACTGGAGGGTGTTTGATGCTTCTCCCTGTGGACTGGAGGGTGATTGATGCTTCTCCCTGAGGATTGGTGGGTGATTGATGTTTCTCCCTGAGGAGTGGAGGGAGTTTGATGCTTCTCGCTGAGGACTGATTGATGCTTCTCCCTGAGGACTGGACCGTGATTGATGCTTCTCCCTGAGGACTGGACGGTGATTGATGCTTCTCCCTGAGGACTGGAGGGTGTTTGATGCTTCTCCCTGAGGATTGGTGGGTGATTGATGCTTCTCGCTGAGGACTGGAGGGAGATTGATGCTTCTCCCTGAGGACTGGATGGTGATTGATGCTTCTCCCTGAGGATTGGAGTGTGATTGATGCTTCTCCCTGAGGATTGGAGAGTGTTTGATGCTTCTCCCTGAGGATTGGAGGGTGATTGACGCTTCTCCCTGAGGACTGGAGGGTGTTTGATGCTTCTCCCTGAGGACTGGAGGGTGATTGATGCTTCTCCCTGAGGACTGGAGGGTGATTGATGCTTCTCCCTGAGGACAGGACGGTGTTTGATGCTTCTCCCTGAGGATTGGAGGGTGATTGATGCTTCTCCCTGAGGACTGGAGGGTGATTGATGCTTCTCACTGAGGACTGGAGGGTGATTGATACTTCTCCCTGAGGACTGGAGGGTGTTTGATGCTTCTCCCTGAAGACCGGAGGATGTTTGATGCTTCTCCCTGAGGACCGGAGGGTGTTTGATGCTTCTCACTGAGGACTGGAGGGTGTTTGATGCTTCTCCCTGAGGACCGGAGGGTGTTTGATGCTTCTCACTGAGGACTGGAGGGTGTTTGATGCTTCTCACTGAGGACTGGACGGTGATTGATACTTCTCCCTGAGGATTGGAGGGTGTTTGATGCTACTCCCTGAGGACTGGAGGGAGTCTGATGCTTCTCCCTGAGGATTGTTGTGTGATTGATGCTTCTCCCTGAGGATTGGAGGGTGTTTGATGCTTCTCCCTGAGGATTGGAGGGTGATTGATGCTTCTCACTTAGGACTGCAGGGTGTTTGATGCTTCTCACTGAGGACTGGAGGGTGTTTGATGCTTCTCCCTGAGGATTGGAGGGTGATTGATGCTTCTCTCTGAGGACTGGAGGGTGATTGATGCTTCTCACTGAGGACTGGAGGGTGTTTGATGCTTCTCCCTGAGGACCGGAGGGTGTTTGATGCTTCTCACTAAGGACTGGAGGGTGTTTGATGCTTCTCCCTGAGGTCTGGAGGGTGATTGATGTTTCTCCCTGAGGACTGGAGGGTGTTTGATGCTTCTCACTGAGGACTGGAGGGTGATTGATGCTACTCCCTGAGGACTGGAGGGTGTTTGATGCTTCTCACTAAGGACTGGAGGGTGTTTGATGCTTCTCCCTGAGGACCGGAAGGTGTTTGATGCTTCTCACTGTGGACTGGAGGGTGTTTGATGCTTCTCACTGAGGACTGGACGGTAATTGATGCTTCTCCCTGAGGATTGGAGGGTATTTGATGCTACTCCCTGAGGACTGGAGGGTGTTTGATGCTTCTCCCTGAGGATTGGTGGGTGATTGATGCTTCTCCCTGACGATTGGAGGGTGTTTGATGCTTCTCCCTGAGAATTGGTGGGTGATTGATGCTTCTCCTTGAGGATTGGAGGGTGTTTGATGCTTCTCCCTGAGGATTGGAGGGTGATTGATGCTTCTCACTTAGGACTGGAGGGTGTTTGATGCTTCTCACTGAGGACTGGAGGGTGTTTGATGCTTCTCCCTGAGGATTGGAGGGTGATTGATGCTTCTCCCTGAGGACTGGAGGGTGATTGATGCTTCTCACTGAGGACTGGAGGGTGATTGATGCTTCTCACTGAGGACTGTAGGGTCTTTGATGCTTCTCCCTGAGGACCGGAGGGTGTTTGATGCTTCTCCCCGAGGACCGGAGGGTGTTTGATGCTTCTCCCTGAGGACGGGAAGGTGTTTGATGCTTCTCACTGTGGACTGGAGGGTGTTTGATGCTTCTCACTGAGGACTGGACGGTAATTGATGCTTCTCCCTGAGGATTGGAGGGTGTTTGATGCTACTCCCTGAGGACAGGAGGGTGTTTGATGCTTCTCCCTGAGGATTGGTGGGTGATTGATGCTTCTCCCTGACGATTGGAGGGTGTTTGATGCTTCTCCCTGAGAATTGGTGGGTGATTGATGCTTCTCCTTGAGGATTGGAGGGTGTTTGATGCTTCTCCCTGAGGATTGGAGGGTGATTGATGCTTCTCACTTAGGACTGGAGGGTGTTTGATGCTTCTCATTGAGGACTGGAGGGTGTTTGATGCTTCTCCCTGAGGATTGGAGGGTGATTGATGCTTCTCCCTGAGGACTGGAGGGTGATTGATGCTTCTCACTGAGGACTGGAGGGTGATTGATGCTTCTCACTGAGGACTGTAGGGTCTTTGATGCTTCTCCCTGAGGACCGGAGGGTGTTTGATGCTTCTCCCCGAGGACCGGAGGGTGTTTGATGCTTCTCACTGAGGACTGGAGGGTGATTGATGCTTCTCAATGAGGACTGGAGGGTGATTGATGCTTCTCCCTGAGGATTGGAGGGTGTTTGATGCTTCTCACTGAGGACTGGAGGGTGATTGATGCTTCTCCCTGAGGACCGGAGGGTGATTGATGCTTCTCCCTGAGTACTGGTGGGTGTTTGATGCTTCTCACTGGGGACTGGTCGGTGATTGATGCTTCTCCCTGAGGATTGGAGTGTGATTGATGCTTCTCCCTGAAGATTGGAGGGTGTTTGATGCTTCTCCCTGAGGACTGGAGGGTGATTGATGCTTCTCCCTGAGGACTGGAGGGTGATTGATGCTTCTCCCTGAGGACTGGAAGGTGTTTGATGTTTCTCACTGGAGACTGGAGGGTGTTTGATGCTTCTCCCTGAGGATTGGAGGGTGTTTGATGCTTCTCCCTGAGGATTGGTGGGTGATTGATGCTTCTCCCTGAGGATTGGAGAGTGTTTGATGCTTCTCCCTGAGGACTGGAGGGTGATTGATGCTTCTCCCTGAGGACTGGAGGGTGATTGATGCTTCCCCTGAGGACTGGAGGGGGATTGATGCTTCTCGCTGAGGACTGATTGATGCTTCTCCCTGAGGACTGGACCGTGATTGATGCTTCTCCCTGAGGATTGGTGGGTGATTGATGCTTCTCACTGAGGATTGGAGGGTGATTGATGCTTCTCCCTGAGGACTGGAGGGTGATTGATGCTTCTCCCTGAGGACTGGAGTGTGATTGATGCTTCTCCCTGAGGACTGGAGGGTGATTGATGCTTCTCCCTGAGCACTGGAGGGAGTCTGATGCTTCTCCCTGAGGATTGGTGTGTGATTGATGCTTCTCCCTGAGGATTGGAGGGTGTTTGATGCTTCTCCCTGAGGATTGGAGGGTGATTGATGCTTCTCACTTAGGACTGCAGGGTGTTTGATGCTTCTCACTGAGGACTGGAGGGTGTTTGATGCTTCTCCCTGAGGATTGGAGGGTGATTGATGCTTCTCCCTGAGGACTGGAGGGTGATTGATGCTTCTCACTGAGGACTGGAGGGTGTTTGATGCTTCTCACTGAGGACTGGACGGTGATTGATACTTCTCCCTGAGGATTCGAGGGTGTTTGATGCTACTCCCTGAGGACTGGAGGGAGTCTGATGCTTCTCCCTGAGGATTGGTGTGTGATTGATGCTTCTCCCTGAGGATTGGAGGGTGTTTGATGCTTCTCCCTGAGGATTGGAGGGTGATTGATGCTTCTCACTTAGGACTGGAGGGTGTTTGATGCTTCTCACTGAGGACTGGAGGGTGTTTGATGCTTCTCCCTGAGGATTGGAGGGTGATTGATGCTTCTCCCTGAGGACTGGAGGGTGATTGATGCTTCTCACTGAGGACTGGAGGGTGATTGATGCTTCTCACTGAGGACTGTAGGGTCTTTGATGCTTCTCCCTGAGGACCGGAGGGTGTTTGATGCTTCTCCCCAAGGACCGGAGGGTGTTTGATGCTTCTCCCTGAGGACCGGAAGGTGTTTGATGCTTCTCACTGTGGACTGGAGGGTGTTTGATGCTTCTCACTGAGGACTGGACGGTAATTGATGCTTCTCCCTGAGGATTGGAGGGTGTTTGATGCTACTCCCTGAGGACTGGAGGGTGTTTGATGCTTCTCCCTGAGGATTGGTGGGTGATTGATGCTTCTCCCTGACGATTGGAGGGTGTTTGATGCTTCTCCCTGAGAATTGGTGGGTGATTGATGCTTCTCCTTGAGGATTGGAGGGTGTTTGATGCTTCTCCCTGAGGATTGGAGGGTGATTGATGCTTCTCACTTAGGACTGGAGGGTGTTTGATGCTTCTCACTGAGGACTGGAGGGTGTTTGATGCTTCTCCCTGAGGATTGGAGGGTGATTGATGCTTCTCCCTGAGGACTGGAGGGTGATTGATGCTTCTCACTGAGGACTGGAGGGTGATTGATGCTTCTCACTGAGGACTGTAGGGTCTTTGATGCTTCTCCCTGAGGACCGGAGGGTGTTTGATGCTTCTCCCCGAGGACCGGAGGCTGTTTGATGCTTCTCACTGAGGACTGTAGGCTGATTGATGCTTCTCAATGAGGACTGGACGGTGATTGATGCTTCTCCCTGAGGATTGGAGGGTGTTTGATGCTTCTCACTGAGGACTGGAGGGTGATTGATGCTTCTCCCTGAGGACCGGAGGGTGATTGATGCTTCTCCCTGAGTACTGGTGGGTGTTTGATGCTTCTCACTGGGGACTGGTCGGTGATTGATGCTTCTCCCTGAGGATTGGAGTGTGATTGATGCTTCTCCCTGAGGAGTGGGGGGTGTTTGATGCTTCTCCCTGAGGACTGGAGGGTGATTGATGCTTCTCCCTGAGGACTGGAGGGTGATTGATGCTTCTCCCTGAGGACTGGAAGGTGTTTGATGCTTCTCACTGGAGACTGGAGGGTGTTTGATGCTTCTCCCTGAGGATTGGAGGGTGTTTGATGCTTCTCCCTGAGGATTGGTGGGTGATTGATGCTTCTCCCTGAGGATTGGAGGGTGTTTGATGCTTCTCCCTGAGGACTGGAGGGTGATTGATGCTTCTCCCTGAGGACTGGAGGGTGATTGATGCTTCCCCTGAGGACTGGAGGGGGATTGATGCTTCTCGCTGAGGACTGATTGATGCTTCTCCCTGAGGACTGGACCGTGATTGATGCTTCTCCCTGAGGATTGGTGGGTGATTGATGCTTCTCACTGAGGATTGGAGGGTGATTGATGCTTCTCCCTGAGGACTGGAGGGTGATTGATGCTTCTCCCTGAGGACTGGAGTGTGACTGATGCTTCTCCCTGAGGACTGGAGGGTGATTGATGCTTCTCCCTGAGGACTGGAGGGTGTTTGATGCTTCTCACTGAGGACTCGAGGGTGTTTGATGCTGCTCACTGAGGACTGGAAGGTGTTTGATGCTTCTCACTGGAGACTGGAGGGTGTTTGATGCTTCTCCCTGAGGACCGGAGGATGTTTGATGCTTCTCCCTGAGGACCGGAGGGTGTTTGATGCTTCTCACTGAGGACTGGAGGGTGTTTGATGCTTCTCCCTGAGGACCGGAGGGTGTTTGATGCTTCTCACTGAGGACTGGAGGGTGTTTGATGCTTCTCACTGAGGACTGGACGGTGATTGATACTTCTCCCTGAGGATTGGAGGGTGTTTGATGCTACTCCCTGAGGACTGGAGGGAGTCTGATGCTTCTCCCTGAGGATTGGTGTGTGATTGATGCTTCTCCCTGAGGATTGGAGGGTGTTTGATGCTTCTCCCTGAGGATTGGAGGGTGATTGATGCTTCTCACTTAGGACTGCAGGGTGTTTGATGCTTCTCACTGAGGACTGGAGGGTGTTTGATGCTTCTCCCTGAGGATTGGAGGGTGATTGATGCTTCTCCCTGAGGACTGGAGGGTGATTGATGCTTCTCACTGAGGACTGGAGGGTGTTTGATGCTTCTCCCTGAGGACCGGAGGGTGTTTGATGCTTCTCACTGAGGACTGGAGGGTGATTGATGCTTCTCCCTGAGGTCTGGAGGGTGATTGATGTTTCTCCCTGAGGACTGGAGGGTGTTTGATGCTTCTCACTGAGGACTGGAGGGTGATTGATGCTACTCCCTGAGGACTGGAGGGTGTTTGATGCTTCTCACTAAGGACTGGAGGGTGTTTGATGCTTCTCCCTGAGGACCGGAAGGTGTTTGATGCTTCGCACTGTGGACTGGAGGGTGTTTGATGCTTCTCACTGAGGACTGGACGGTAATTGATGCTTCTCCCTGAGGATTGAAGGGTGTTTGATGCTACTCCCTGAGGACTGGAGGGTGTTTGATGCTTCTCCCTGAGGATTGGTGGGTGATTGATGCTTCTCCCTGACGATTGGAGGGTGTTTGATGCTTCTCCCTGAGAATTGGTGGGTGATTGATGCTTCTCCTTGAGGATTGGAGGGTGTTTGATGCTTCTCCCTGAGGATTGGAGGGTGATTGATGCTTCTCACTTAGGACTGGAGGGTGTTTGATGCTTCTCACTGAGGACTGGAGGGTGTTTGCTGCTTCTCCCTGAGGATTGGAGGGTGATTGATGCTTCTCCCTGAGGACTGGAGGGTGATTGATGCTTCTCACTGAGGACTGGAGGGTGATTGATGCTTCTCACTGAGGACTGTAGGGTCTTTGATGCTTCTCCCTGAGGACCGGAGGGTGTTTGATGCTTCTCCCCGAGGACCGGAGGGTGTTTGATGCTTCTCCCTGAGGACCGGAAGGTGTTTGATGCTTCTCACTGTGGACTGGAGGGTGTTTGATGCTTCTCACTGAGGACTGGACGGTAATTGATGCTTCTCCCTGAGGATTGGAGGGTGTTTGATGCTACTCCCTGAGGACTGGAGGGTGTTTGATGCTTCTCCCTGAGGATTGGTGGGTGATTGATGCTTCTCCCTGACGATTGGAGGGTGTTTGATGCTTCTCCCTGAGAATTGGTGGGTGATTGATGCTTCTCCTTGAGGATTGGAGGGTGTTTGATGCTTCTCCCTGAGGATTGGAGGGTGATTGATGCTTCTCACTTAGGACTGGAGGGTGTTTGATGCTTCTCACTGAGGACTGGAGGGTGTTTGATGCTTCTCCCTGAGGATTGGAGGGTGATTGATGCTTCTCCCTGAGGACTGGAGGGTGATTGATGCTTCTCACTGAGGACTGGAGGGTGATTGATGCTTCTCACTGAGGACTGTAGGGTCTTTGATGGTTCTCCCTGAGGACCGGAGGGTGTTTGATGCTTCTCCCCGAGGACCGGAGGGTGTTTGATGCTTCTCACTGAGGACTGTAGGCTGATTGATGCTTCTCAATGAGGACTGGAGGGTGATTGATGCTTCTCCCTGAGGATTGGTGGGTGTTTGATGCTTCTCACTGGGGACTGGTCGGTGATTGATGCTTCTCCCTGAGGATTGGAGTGTGATTGATGCTTCTCCCTGAGGATTGGAGGGTGTTTGATGCTTCTCCCTGAGGACTGGAGGGTGATTGATGCTTCTCCCTGAGGACTGGAGGGTGATTGATGCTTCTCCCTGAGGACTGGAAGGTGTTTGATGCTTCTCACTGGAGACTGGAGGGTGTTTGATGCTTCTCCCTGAGGATTGGAGGGTGTTTGATGCTTCTCCCTGAGGATTGGTGGGTGATTGATGCTTCTCGCTGAGGACTGGAGGGTGATTGATGCTTCTCCCTGAGGACTGGAGGGTGATTGATGCTTCCCCTGAGGACTGGAGGGGGATTGATGCTTCTCGCTGAGGACTGATTGATGCTTCTCCCTGAGGACTGGACCGTGATTGATGCTTCACCCTGAGGATTGGTGGGTGATTGATGCTTCTCACTGAGGATTGGAGGGTGATTGATGCTTCTCCCTGAGGACTGGAGGGTGATTGATGCTTCTCCCTGAGGACTGGAGTGTGATTGATGCTTCTCCCTGAGGACTGGAGGGTGATTGATGCTTCTCCCTGAGGACTGGAGGGTGTTTGATGCTTCTCACTGAGGACTGGAGGGTGTTTGATGCTTCTCCCTGAGGATTGGAGGGTGATTGATGCTTCTCCCTGAGGACTGGAGGGTGATTGATGCTTCTCACTGAGGACTGGAGGGTGATTGATGCTTCTCACTGAGGACTGTAGGGTCTTTGATGCTTCTCCCTGAGGACCGGAGGGTGTTTGATGCTTCTCCCCGAGGACCGGAGGGTGTTTGATGCTTCTCCCTGAGGACCGGAAGGTGTTTGATGCTTCTCACTGTGGACTGGAGGGTGTTTGATGCTTCTCACTGAGGACTGGACGGTAATTGATGCTTCTCCCTGAGGATTGGAGGGTGTTTG
This sequence comes from Hypanus sabinus, assembly GCF_030144855.1. Lineage (NCBI taxonomy): Eukaryota > Metazoa > Chordata > Chondrichthyes > Myliobatiformes > Dasyatidae > Hypanus > Hypanus sabinus. The sequence goes on along the minus strand of NC_082723.1, from coordinate 32,207,997 downwards.
ATGCTACTCCCTGAGGACTGGAGGGTGTTTGATGCTTCTCCCTGAGGATTGGTGGGTGATTGATGCTTCTCCCTGACGATTGGAGGGTGTTTGATGCTTCTCCCTGAGAATTGGTGGGTGATTGATGCTTCTCCTTGAGGATTGGAGGGTGTTTGATGCTTCTCCCTGAGGATTGGAGGGTGATTGATGCTTCTCACTTAGGACTGGAGGGTGTTTGATGCTTCTCACTGAGGACTGGAGGGTGTTTGATGCTTCTCCCTGAGGATTGGAGGGTGATTGATGCTTCTCCCTGAGGACTGGAGGGTGATTGATGCTTCTCACTGAGGACTGGAGGGTGATTGATGCTTCTCACTGAGGACTGTAGGGTCTTTGATGCTTCTCCCTGAGGACCGGAGGGTGTTTGATGCTTCTCCCCGAGGACCGGAGGGTGTTTGATGCTTCTCACTGAGGACTGTAGGCTGATTGATGCTTCTCAATGAGGACTGGAGGGTGATTGATGCTTCTCCCTGAGGATTGGTGGGTGTTTGATGCTTCTCACTGGGGACTGGTCGGTGATTGATGCTTCTCCCTGAGGATTGGAGTGTGATTGATGCTTCTCCCTGAGGATTGGAGGGTGTTTGATGCTTCTCCCTGAGGACTGGAGGGTGATTGATGCTTCTCCCTGAGGACTGGAGGGTGATTGATGCTTCCCCCTGAGGACTGGAAGGTGTTTGATGCTTCTCACTGGAGACTGGAGGGTGTTTGATGCTTCTCCCTGAGGATTGGAGGGTGTTTGATGCTTCTCCCTGAGGATTGGTGGGTGATTGATGCTTCTCCCTGAGGATTGGAGGGTGTTTGATGCTTCTCCCTGAGGACTGGAGGGTGATTGATGCTTCTCCCTGAGGACTGGAGGGTGATTGATGCTTCCCCTGAGGACTGGAGGGGGATTGATGCTTCTCGCTGAGGACTGATTGATGCTTCTCCCTGAGGACTGGACCGTGATTGATGCTTCACCCTGAGGATTGGTGGGTGATTGATGCTTCTCACTGAGGATTGGAGGGTGATTGATGCTTCTCCCTGAGGACTGGAGGGTGATTGATGCTTCTCCCTGAGGACTGGAGTGTGATTGATGCTTCTCCCTGAGGAATGGAGGGTGATTGATGCTTCTCCCTGAGGACTGGAGGGTGTTTGATGCTTCTCACTGAGGACTCGAGGGTGTTTGATGCTTCTCACTGAGGATTTGAGGGTGTTTGATGCTTCTCCCTGAGGATTGGTGGGTGATTGATGCTTCTCCCTGAGTATTGGAGGGTGTTTGATGCTTCTCCCTGAGGATTGGTGGGTGATTGATGCTACTCCCTGAGGATTGGAGGGTGTTTGATGCTTCTCCCTGAGGATTGGAGGGTGTTTGATGCTTCTCCCTGAGGATTGGAGGGTGTTTGATGCTTCTCCCTGAGGATTGGTGGGTGTTTGATGCTTCTCCCTGAGGATTGGTGGGTGATTGATGCTTCTCCCTGAGGATTGGAGGGTGTTTGATGCTTCTCCCTGAGGATTGGTGGGTGATTGATGCTTCTCACTGAGGATTGGAGGGTGATTGATGCTTCTCCCTGAGGACTGAAGGGTGTTTGATGCTTCTCCCTCAGGACTGGAGGGTGATTGATGCTTCTCCCTGAGGATTGGTGGGTGATTGATGCTTCTCCCTGAGGACTGGAGGGAGATTGATGCTTCTCGCTGAGGACTGACTGATGCTTCTCCCTGAGGACTGGACCGTGATTGATGCTTCTCCCTGAGGATTGGTGGGTGATTGATGCTTCTCACTGAGGACTGGAGGGTGATTGATGCTTCTCCCTGAGGACTGGAGGGTGATTGATGCTTCTCCCTGAGGATTGGAGGGTGTTTGATGCTTCTCCCTGAGGACTGGAGGGTGATTGATGCTTCTCCCTGAGGACTGGAGGGTGATTGATGCTTCTCCCTGAGGACTGGAGTGTGATTGATGCTTCTCCCTGAGGACCGGAGGGTGATTGAAGCTTTTCCCTGAGGACAGGACAGTGCTTGATGCTTCTCCCTGAGGCCTGGAGGGTGATTGATGCTTCTCACTGAGGACTGGAGGGTGTTTGATGCTTCTCCCTGAGGACTGCAGGGTGTTTGATGCTTCTCCCTGAGGACCGGAGGGTGTTTGATGCTTCTCCCTGAGGACCGGAGGGTGTTTGATGCTTCTCACTGAGGACTGGAGGGTGATTGATGCTTCTGCCTGAGGACTGGAGGGTGTTTGATGCTTCTCACTGAGGACTGGAGGGTGTTTGATGCTTCTCCCTGAGGACTGGAGGGTGTTTGATGCTTCTCCCTGAGGATTGGTGTGTGATTGATGCTTCTCCCTGAGGATTGGAGGGTGTTTGATGCTTCTCCCTGAGGATTGGTGGGTGTTTGATGCTTCTCCCTGAGGACTGGAGGGTGATTGATGCTTCTCCCTGTGGACCGGAGGGTCATTGATGCTTCTCCCTGAGGATTGGAGGGTGTTTGATGCTTCTCCCTGAGGACCGGAGGGTGATTGATGCTTCTCCCTGAGGACCGGAGGGTGATTGATGCTTCTCCCTGAGTATTGGAGGGTGATTGATGCTTCTCCCTGAGGACCGGAGGGTGATTGATGCTTCTCACTGAGGACTGGAGGGTGTTTGATGCTTCTCACTGGGGACTGGTCGGTGATTGATGCTTCTCCCTGAGGATTGGTTTGTGATTGATGCTTCTCCCTGAGGATTGGAGGGTGTTTGATGCTTCTCCTTGAGGACTGGAGGGTGATTGATGCTTCTCCCTGAGGACTGGAGGGTGTTTGATGCTTCTCCCTGAGGACTGGAGGGTGATTGATGCTTCTCCCTGAGGACTGGAGGGTGATTGATGCTTCTCCCTGAGGACTGGACAGTGTTTGATGCTTCTCCCTGAGGACTGGAGGGTGTTTGATGCTTCTCCCTGAGGACACGACGGTGTTTGATGCTTCTCCCTGAGGATTGGAGGGTGTTTGATGCTTCTCACTGAGGACTGGAGGGTGATTGATACTTCTCCCTGAGGACTGGAGGGTGTTTGATGCTTCTCCCTGAGGACCGGAGGGTGTTTGATGCTTCTCCCTGAGGACCGGAGGGTGTTTGATGCTTCTCACTGAGGACTGGAGGGTGATTGATGCTTCTCCCTGAGGACTGGAGGGTGATTGATGCTTCTCCCTGAGGACTGGAGGGTGATTGATGCTTCTCCCTGAGGACTGGAGGGTGATTGATGCTTCTCACTGAGGACTGGAGAGTGTTTGATGCTTCTCCCTGAGGACCGGAGGGTATTTGATGCTTCTCCCTGAGGACCGGAGGGTGTTTGATGCTTCTCACTGAGGACTGGAGGGTGTTTGATGCTTCTCCCTGATGATTGGAGGGTGTTTGATGCTTCTCCCTGAGGATTGGTGGGTGTTTGATGCTTCTCCCTGAGGACCAGAGGGCGTTTGATGCTTCTCCCTGAGGACCGTACGGTGTTTGATGCTTCTCACTGAGGACTGGAAGGTGTTTAATGCTTCTCCCTGAGGACTGGAGGCTGATTGATGCTTCTCCCTGAGGACTGGAGGGTGATTGATGCTACTCCCTGAGGACTGGAGGGTGTTTGATGCTTCTCACTGAGGACTGGACGGTGATTGATGCTTCTCCCTGAGGATTGGAGGGTGTTTGATGCTACTCCCTGAGGACTGGAGGGTGTTTGATGCTTCTCACTGAGGACTGGAGGGTGTTTGATGCTTCTCCCTGAGGACCGGAGGTTGTTTGATGCTTCTCACTGAGGACTGGAGGGTGTTTGATGCGTCTCACTGAGGACTGGACGGTGATTGATGCTTCTCCCTGAGGACCGGAGGGTGATTGATGCTTCTCCCTGAGGATTGGAGGGTGATTGATGCTACTCCCTGAGGACTGGAGGGTGTTTGATGCTTCTCCCTGAGGATTGGTGTGAGATTGATGCTTCTCCCTGAGGATTGGAGGGTGTTTGATGCTTCTCCCTGAGGACTGGAGGGTGTTTGATGCTTCTCCCTGAGGACAGGACGGTGTTTGATGCTTCTCCCTGAGGATTGGAGGGTGTTTGATGCTTCTCACTGAGGACTGGAGGGTGATTGATACTTCTCCCATAGGACCGGAGGGTGTTTGATGCTTCTCCCTGAGGACCGGAGGGTGTTTGATGCGTCTCCCTGATGACTGGAGGGTGATTGATGCTTCTCCCTGAGGATTGGAGGGTGATTGACGCTTCTCCCTGAGGACTGGGGGGTGATTGATGCTTCTCACTGAGGACTGGAGGGTGATTGATACTTCTCCCATAGGACCGGAGGGTGTTTGATGGTTCTCCCTGAGGACCGGAGGGTGTTTGATGCTTCTCCCTGAGGACTGGAGGGTGATTGATGCTTCTCCCTGAGGATTGGTGGGTGATTGATGCTTCTCCCTGAGGACTGGAGGGTGATTGATGCTTCTCACTGAGGATTGGCGGGTGTTTGATGCTTCTCCCTGAGGATTGGTGGGTGATTGATGCTTCTCCCTGAGGATTGGAGGGTGTTTTATGCTTCTCCCTGAGGATTGGTGGGTGATTGATGCTTCTCCCTGAGGATTGGAGGGTGTTTGATGCTTCTCCCTGAGGATTGGAGGGTGTTTGATGCTTCTCCCTGAGGATTGGAGGGTGTTTCCTGCTTCTCCCTGAGGATTGGAGGGTGATTGATGCTTCTCACTGAGGATTGGAGGGTGATTGATGCTTCTGCCTGAGGACTGCAGGGTGATTGATGCTTCTCCCTGAGGATTGGTGGGTGATTGATGCTTCTCCCTGAGGACTGGAGGGAGATTGATGCTTCTCGCTGAGGACTGATTGATGCTTCTCCCTGAGGACTGGACCGTGGTTGATGCTTCTCCCTGAGGATTGGTGGGTGATTGATGCTTCTCACTGAGGATTGGAGGGTGATTGATGCTTCTCCCTGAGGATTGGAGGGTGATTGATGCTTCTCCCTGAGGACTGGAGGGTTATTGATACTTCTCCCATAGGACCGGAGGGTGTTTGATGCTTCTCCCTGAGGACCGGAGGGTGTTTGATGCTTCTCCCTGAGGACTGGAGGGTGATTGATGCTTCTCCCTGAGGACTGGACGGTGATTGATGCTTCTCCCTGAGGACTGGAGGGTGTTTGATGCTTCTCCCTGAGGATTGGTGGGTGATTGATGCTTCTCGCTGAGGACTGGAGGGAGATTGATGCTACTCCCTGAGGACTGGACGGTGATTGATGCTTCTCCCTGAGGATTGGTGGGTGATTGATGCTTCTCCCTGAGGATTGGAGGGTGTTTGATGCTTCTCCCTGAGGATTGGTGGGTGATTGATGCTTCTCACTGAGGATTGGAGGGTGATTGATGCTTCTCCCTGAGGACTGGAGGGTGATTGATGCTTCTCCCTGAGGACTGGAGTGCGATTGATGATTCTGGCTGAGGACTGGAGGGTGTTTGATGCTTCTCCCTGAGGACTGGAGGGTGATTGATGCTTCTCCCTGAGGACTGGAGGGTGATTGATTCTTCTCCCTGAGGACTGGAGGGAGATTGATGCTTCTCGCTGAGGACTGATTGATGCTTCTCCCTGAGGACTGGACAGTGTTTGATGCTTCTCCCTGAGGACCGGAGGGTGATTGAAGCTTTTCCCTGAGGACAGGACAGTGTTTGATGCTTCTCCCTGAGGACTGGAGGGTGATTGATGCTTCTCACTGAGGACTGGACGGTAATTGATGCTTCTCCCTGAGGATTGGAGGGTGTTTGATGCTACTCCCTGAGAACTGGAGGGTGTTTAATGCTTCTCCCTGAGGATTGGTGGGTGATTGATGCTTCTCCCTGACGATTGGAGGGTGTTTGATGCTTCTCCCTGAGAATTGGTGGGTGATTGATGCTTCTCCTTGAGGATTGGAGGGTGTTTGATGCTTCTCCCTGAGGATTGGAGGGTGATTGATGCTTCTCACTTAGGACTGGAGGGTGTTTGATGCTTCTCACTGAGGACTGGAGGGTGTTTGATGCTACTCCCTGTGGATTGGAGGGTGTTTGATGCTTCTCCCTGAGGATTGGTGGGTGATTGATGCTTCTCCCTGACGATTGGAGGGTGTTTGATGCTTCTCCCTGAGAATTGGTGGGTGATTGATGCTTCTCCTTGAGGATTGGAGGGTGTTTGATGCTTCTCCCTGAGGATTGGAGGGTGATTGATGCTTCTCACTTAGGACTGGAGGGTGTTTGATGCTTCTCACTGAGGACTGGAGGGTGTTTGATGCTTCTCCCTGTGGATTGGAGGGTTATTGATGCTTCTCCCTGAGGACTGGAGTGTGATTGATGCTTCTCACTGAGGACTGGAGGGTGATTGATGCTTCTCACTGAGGACTGTAGGGTCTTTGATGCTTCTCCCTGAGGACCGGAGGGTGTTTGATGCTTCTCCCCGAGGACCGGAGGGTGTTTGATGCTTCTCACTGAGGACTGGAGGGTGATTGATGCTTCTCAATGAGGACTGGAGGGTGATTGATGCTTCTCCTTGAGGATTGGAGGGTGTTTGATGCTTCTCCCTGAGGATTGGAGGGTGATTGATGCTTCTCACTTAGGACTGGAGGGTGTTTGATGCTTCTCACTGAGGACTGGAGGGTGTTTGATGCTTCTCCCTGTGGACTGGAGGGTGTTTGATGCTTCTCCCTGAGGACCGGAGGGTGTTTGATGCTTCTCACTGAGGACTGGAGGGTGATTGATGTTTCTGCCTGAGGACTGGAGGGTGTTTGATGCTTCTCACTGAGGACTGGAGGGTGTTTGATGCTTCTCCCTGAGGACTGGAGGGTGTTTGATGCTTCTCCCTGAGGATTGGTGTGTGATTGATGCTTCTCCCTGAGGATTGGAGGGTGTTTGATGCTTCTCCCTGAGGATTGGTGGGTGATTGATGCTTCTCCCTGAGGATTGGAGGGTGTTTGATGCTTCTCCCTGAGGACCGGAGGGTGATTGATGCTTCTCCCTGTGGACCGGAGGGTGATTGATGCTTCTCCCTGAGGATTGGTGGGTGTTTGATGCTTCTCCCTGAGGACCGGAGGGTGATTGATGCTTCTCCCTGAGCACCGGAGGGTGATTGATGCTTCTCCCTGAGGATTGGAGGGTGTTTGATGCTTCTCCCTGAGGACCGGAGGGTGATTGATGCTTCTCCCTGAGGACCGGAGGGTGATTGATGCTTCTCACCGAGGACTGGAGGGTGTTTGATGCTTCTCACTGGGGACTGGTCGGTGATTGATGCTTCTCCCTGAGGATTGGTTTGTGATTGATGCGTCTCCCTGAGGATTGGAGGGTGTTTGATGCTTCTCCCTGAGGACTGGAGGGTGATTGATGCTTCTCCCTGAGGACTGGAGGGTGTTTGATGCTTCTCCCTGAGGACTGGAGGGTGATTGATGCTTCTCCCTGAGGACTGGAGGGTGATTGATGCTTCTCCCTGAGGACTGGACAGTGTTTGATGCTTCTCGCTGAGGACTGGAGGGTGTTTGATGCTTCTCCCTGAGGACACGACGGTGTTTGACGCTTCTCCCTGAGGATTGGAGGGAGTTTGATGCTTCTCACTGAGGACTGGAGGGTGATTGATACTTCTCCCTGAGGACTGGAGGGTGTTTGATGCTTCTCCCTGAGGACCGGAGGATGTTTGATGCTTCTCCCTGAGGACCGGAGGGTGTTTGATGCTTCTCACTGAGGACTGGAGAGTGATTGATGCTTCTCCCTGAGGACTGGAGGGTGATTGATGCTTCTCCCTGAGGACTGGAGGGTGATTGACGCTTCTCCCTGAGGACTGGAGGGTGATTGATGCTTCTCACTGAGGACTGGACGGTGTTTGATGCTTCACCCTGAGGACCGGAGGGTATTTGATGCTTCTCCCTGAGGACCGGAGGGTGTTTGATGCTTCTCACTGAGGACTGGAGGGTGTTTGATGCTTCTCCCTGATGATTGGAGGGTGTTTGATGCTTCTCCCTGAGGATTGGAGGGTGTTTGATGCTTCTCCCTGAGGACCAGAGGGCGTTTGATGCTTCTCCCTGAGGACCGTAGGGTGTTTGATGCTTCTCACTGAGGACTGGAAGGTGTTTAATGCTTCTCCCTGAGGACTGGAGGCTGATTGATGCTTCTCCCTGAGGACTGGAGGGTGATTGATGCTTCTCCCTGAGGACTGGAGGGTGTTTGATGCTTCTCACTAAGGACTGGAGGGAGTTTGATGCTTCTCACTGAGGATTGGAGGGTGTTTGATGCTTCTCCCTGAGGATTGGTGGGTGATTGATGCTTCTCCCTGAGGATTGGAGGGTGTTTGATGCTTCTCCCTGAGGATTGGTGGGTGATTGATGCTTCTCCCTGAGGATTGGAGGGTGTTTGATGCTTCTCCCTGAGGATTGGAGGGTGTTTGATGCTTCTCCCTGAGGATTGGAGGGTGTTTGATGCTTCTCCCTGAGGATTGGTGGGTGATTGATGCTTCTCCCTGAGGATTGGAGGGTGTTTGATGCTACTCCCTGAGGACTGGAGGGTGTTTGATGCTTCTCACTGAGGACTGGAGGGTGTTTGATGCTTCTCCCTGAGGACCGGAGGTTGTTTGATGCTTCTCACTGAGGACTGGAGGGTGTTTGATGCGTCTCACTGAGGACTGGACGGTGATTGATGCTTCTCCCTGAGGATCGGAGGGTGATTGATGCTTCTCCCTGAGGATTGGAGGGTGATTGATGCTACTCCCTGAGGACTGGAGGGTGTTTGATGCTTCTCCCTGAGGATTGGTGTGTGATTGATGCTTCTCCCTGAGGATTGGAGGGTGTTTGATGCTTCTCCCTGAGGATTGGTGGGTGTTAGATGCTTCTCCCTGAGGATTGAAGGGTGTTTGATGCATCTCCCTGAGGATTGGAGAGTGATTGATGCTTGTAACTAAGGACCGGAGGGTGTTTGATGCTTCTCCCTGAGGACCGGAGGGTGATTGATGCTTCTCCCTGAGGATTGGAGGGTGTTTGATGCTTTTCCCTGAGGACCGGAGGGTGATTGATGCTTCTCCCTGAGGACCGGAGGGTGATTGATGCTTCTCCCTGAGGATTGGAGGGTGTTTGATGCTTCTCCCTGAGGACCGGAGGGTGTTTGATGCTTCTCCCTGAGGACTGGAGGGTGTTTGATGCTTCTCACTGGGGACTGTTCGGTGATTGATGCTTCCCCCTGAGGATTGGTGTGTGATTGATGCTTCTCCCTGAGGATTGGAGGGTGTTTGATGCTTCTCCCTGAGGACTGTAGGGTGATTGATGCTTCTCCCTGAGGACTGGAGGGTGATTGATGCGTCTCCCTGAGGACTGGAGGGTGTTTGATGCTTCTCCCTGAGGACTGGAGGGTGATTGATGCTTCTCCCTGAGGACTGGAGGGTGATTGATGCTTCTCCCTGAGGACAGGACAGTGTTTGATGCTTCTCCCTGAGGACTGGAGGGTGTTTGATGCTTCTCCCTGTGGACAGGACTGTGTTTGATGCTTCTCCCTGAGGATTGGAGGGTGTTTGATGCTTCTCACTGAGGACTGGAGGGTGATTGATACTTCTCCCATAGGACCGGAGGGTGTCTGATGCTTCTCCCTGAGGACTGGAGGGTGTTTGATGCATCTCCCTGATGACTGGAGGGTGATTGATGCTTCTCCCTGAGGATTGGAGGGTGATTGATACTTCTCCCATAGGACCGGAGGGTGTTTGATGCTTCTCCCTGAGGACCGGAGGGTGTTTGATGCTTCTCCCTGAGGACTGGAGGGTGATTGATGCTTCTCCCTGAGGATTGGTGGGTGATTGATGCTTCTCCCTGAGGACTGGAGGGTGATTGATGCTTCTCACTGAGGATTGGAGGGTGTTTGATGCTTCTCCCTGAGGATTGGTGGGTGATTGATGCTTCTCCCTGAGGATTGGAGGGTGTTTGATGCTTCTCCCTGAGGATTGGTGGGTGATTGATGCTTCTCCCTGAGGATTGGAGGGTGTTTGATGCTTCTCCCTGAGGATTGGAGGGTGTTTGATGCTTCTCCCTGAGGATTGGAGGGTGTTTGCTGCTTCTCCCTGAGGATTGGAGGGTGTTTGATGCTTCTCCCTGAGGATTGGTGGGTGATTGATGCTTCACCCTGAGGATTCGAGGGTGTTTGTGCTTCTCCCTGAGGATTGGTGGGTGATTGATGCTTCTCACTGAGGATTGGAGGGTGATTGATGCTTCTGCCTGAGGACTGAAGGGTGATTGATGCTTCTCCCTGAGGATTGGTGGGTGATTGATGCTTCTCCCTGAGGACTGGAGGGAGATTGATGCTTCTCGCTGAGGACTGATTGATGCTTCTCCCTGAGGACTGGACCGTGGTTGATGCTTCTCCCTGAGGATTGGTGGGTGATTGATGCTTCTCACTGAGGATTGGAGGGTGATTGATGCTTCTCCCTGAGGATTGGAGGGTGATTGATGCTTCTCCCTGAGGACTGGAGGGTTATTGATACTTCTCCCATAGGACCGGAGGGTGTTTGATGCTTCTCCCTGAGGACCGGAGGGTGTTTGATGCTTCTCCCTGAGGACTGGAGGGTGATTGATGCTTCTCCCTGAGGACTGGACGGTGATTGATGCTTCTCCCTGAGGACTGGAGGGTGTTTGATGCTTCTCCCTGAGGATTGGTGGGTGATTGATGCTTCTCGCTGAGGACTGGAGGGAGATTGATGCTTCTCCCTGAGGACTGGACGGTGATTGATGCTTCTCCCTGAGGATTGGTGGGTGATTGATGCTTCTCCCTGAGGATTGGAGGGTGTTTGATGCCTCTCCCTGAGGATTGGTGGGTGATTGATGCTTCTCACTGAGGATTGGAGGGTGATTGATGCTTCTCCCTGAGGACTGGAGGGTGATTCATGCTTCTCCCTGAGGACTGGAGTGCGATTGATGATTCTGGCTGAGGACTGGAGGGTGTTTGATGCTTCTCCCTGAGGACTGGAGGGTGATTGATGCTTCTCCCTGAGGACTGGAGGGTGATTGATGCTTCTCCCTGAGGACTGGAGGGTGTTTGATGCTTCTCACAGAGGACTGGAGGGTGTTTGATGTTTCTCACTGAGGATTGGAGGGTGTTTGATGCTTCTCCCTGAGGATTGGTGGGTGATTGATGCTTCTCCCTGAGGATTGGAGGGTGTTTGATGCTTCTCCCTGAGGTTTGGTGGGTGATTGATGCTTCTCCCAGAGGATTGGAGGGTGTTTGATGCTTCTCCCTGAGGACTGGAGGGTGTTTGATGCTTCTCCCTGAGGATTGGAGGGTGTTTGATGCTTCTCCCTGAGGATTGGTGGGTGTTTGATGCTTCTCCCTGAGGATTGGTGGGTGATTGATGCTTCCCCCTGAGGATTGGAGGGTGTTTGATGCTTCTCCCTGAGGATTGGTGGGTGATTGATGCTTCTCACTGAGGATTGGAGGGTGATTGATGCTTCTCCCTGAGGACTGAAGGGTGTTTGATGCTTCTCCCTGAGGACTGGAGGGTGATTGATGCTTCTCCCTGAGGATTGGTGGGTGATTGATGCTTCTCCCTGAGGACAGGAGGGAGATTGATGCTTCTCGCTGTGGACTGATTGATGCTTCTCCCTGAGCACTGGACCGTGATTGATGCTTCTCCCTGAGGATTGGTGGGTGATTGATGCTTCTCACTGAGGATTGGAGGGTGATTGATGCTTCTTCCTGAGGACTGGAGGGTGTTTGATGCTTCTCCCTGAGGATTGGTGGGTGATTGATGCTTCTCGCTGAGGACTGGAGGGAGATTGATGCTTCTCCCTGAGGACAGGACAGTGTTTGATGCTTCTCCCTGAGGATTGGAGAGTGATTGATGCTTCTCCCTGAGGACTGGAGGGTGATTGATGCTTCTCACTGAGGACTGGAGGGTGTTTGATGCTTCTCCCTGAGTACTGGAGGGTGATTGATGCTTCTCCCTGAGGACTGGAGGGTGATTGATGCTTCTCCCTGAGGACAGGACAGTGTTTGATGCTTCTCCCTGAGGATTGGAGGGTGATTGATGCTTCTCCCTGAGGACTGGAGGGTGATTGATGCTTCTCACTGAGGACTGGAGGGTGATTGATACTTCTCCCTGAGGACCGGAGGGTATTTGATGCTTCTCCCTGAGGACCGGAGGATGTTTGATGCTTCTCCCTGAGGACCGGAGGGTGTTTGATGCTTCTCACTGAGGACCAGAGGGTGTTTGATGCTTCTCACTGAGGACTGGAGGGTGTTTGATGCTTCTCCCTGAGGACCGGAGGGTGTTTGATGCTTCTCACTGAGGACTGGAGGGTGTTTGATGCTTCTCACTGAGGACTGGACGGTGATTGATGCTTCTCCCTGAGGATTGGAGGGTGTTTGATGCTACTCCCTGAGGACTGGAGGGAGTTTGATGCTTCTCCCTGAGGATTGGTGTGTGATTGATGCTTCTCCCTGAGGATTGGAGGGTGTTTGATGTTTCTCCCTGAGGATTGGTGGGTGATTGATGCTTCTCCCTGAGGATTGGAGGGTGTTTGATGCTTCTCCCTGAGGATTGGAGGGTGATTGATGCTTCTCACTTAGGACTGGAGGGTGTTTGATGCTTCTCACTGAGGACTGGAGGGTGTTTGATGCTTCTCCCTGAGGATTGGAGGGTGATTGATGCTTCTCCCTGAGGACTGGAGGGTGATTGATGCTTCTTACTGAGGACTGGAGGGTGTTTGATGCTTCTCCCTGAGGACCGGAGGGTGTTTGATGCTTCTCCCTGAGGACCGGAGGGTGTTTGATGCTTCTCACTGAGGACTGGAGGGTGATTGATGCTTCTCAATGAGGACTGGAGGGTGATTGATGCTTCTCCCTGAGGATTGGAGTGTGTTTGATGCTTCTCACTGAGGACTGGAGGGTGATTGATGCTTCTCCCTGAGGACTGGAGGGTGCTTGATGCTTCTCCCTGAGGATTGCTGGGTGATTGATGCTTCTCCCTGAGGACCGGAGGGTGTTTGATGCTTCTCACTGAGCACTGGAAGGTGTTTAATGCTTCTCCCTGAGGACTGGAGGGTGATTGATGCTTCTCCCTGAGGACTGGAGGGTGATTGATGCTTCTCCCTGAGGACCGGAGGGTGTTTGATGCTTCTCCCTGAGGACCGGAGGATGATTGATGCTTCTCCCTGAGGATTGGTGGGTGATTGATACTTCTCACTGAGGACTGGAAGGTGATTGATGCTTCTCCCTGAGGACTGGAGGGTGTTTGATGCTTCTCACTAAGGACCGGAGGGTGTTTGATGCTTCTCCCTGAGGACCGGAGGGTGATTGATGCTTCTCCCTGAGAATTGGAGGGTGTTTGATGCTTCTCCCTGAGGACTGGAGGGTGATTAATGCTTCTCCCTGCGGATTGGAGGGTGATTGATGCTTCTCCCTGAGGACTGGAGGGTGATTGATGCTTCTCACTGAGGGTTGGTGGGTGATTGATGCTTCTTCCTGAGGACTGGAGGGTGAATGATGCTTCTCCCTGAGGATTGGAGGGTGTTTGATGCTTCTCCCTGAAGACTGGAGGGTGTTTGATGCTTCTCCCTGAGGACTGGAGGGTGTTTGATGCTTCTCCCTGAGGACTGGAGGGTGATTGATGCTTCTCCTTGAGGACTGGAGGGTGTTTGATGCTTCTCACTGAGGACTGGATGGTGATTGATGCTTCTCCCTGAGGATTGGAGGGTGATTGATGCTTCTCCCTGAGGACTGGAGGGTGTTTGATGCTTCTCCCTGAGGACTGGAGGGTGATTGATGCTTCTCCCTGAGGATTGGTGGGTGATTGATGCTTCTCCCTGAGGACTGGAGGGAGATTGATGCTTCTCGCTGAGGACTGGAGGGAGATTGATGCTTCTCCCTCAGGACTGGACGGTGATTGATGCTTCTCCCTGAGTATTGGTGGGTATTTGATGCTTCTCCCTGAGGACTGGAGGGTGATTGATGCTTCTCCCTGAGGACCGGAGGGTGTTTGATGCTTCTCACTGAGGCCTGGAGGGTGATTGATGCTTCTCCCTGAGGACAGGACAGTGTTTGATGCTTCTCCCTGAGGACTGGAGGGTGTTTGATGCTTCTCCCTGAGGACCGGAGGATGTTTGATGCTTCTCCCTGAGGACCGGAGGGTGTTTGATGCTTCTCACTGAGGACTGGAGGGTGTTTGATGCTTCTCCCTGAGGACCGGAGGGTGTTTGATGCTTCTCACTGAGGACTGGAGGGTGTTTGATGCTTCTCACTGAGGACTAGACGGTCATTGATGCTTCTCCCTGAGGATTGGAGGGTGTTTGATGCTACTCCCTGAGGACTGGAGGGAGTTTGATGCTTCTCCCTGAGGATTGGTGTGTGATTGATGCTTCTCCCTGAGGATTGGAGGGTGTTTGATGCTTCTCCCTGAGGATTGGTGGGTGATTGATGCTTCTCCCTGAGGATTGGAGGGTGTTTGATGCTTCTCCCTGAGGATTGGAGGGTGATTGATGCTTCTCACTTAGGACTGGAGGGTGTTTGATGCTTCTCACTGAGGACTGGAGGGTGTTTGATGCTTCACCCTGAGGATTGGAGGGTGATTGATGCTTTTCCCTGAGGACTGGAGGGTGATTGATGCTTCTCACTGAGGACTGGAGGGTGTTTGATGCTTCTCCCTGAGGACCGGAGGGTGTTTGATGCTTCTCACTGAGGACTGGAGGGTGATTGATGCTTCTCAATGAGGACTGGAGGGTGATTGATGCTTCTCCCTGAGGATTGGAGGGTGTTTGATGCTTCTCACTGAGGACTGGAGGGTGATTGATGCTTCTCCCTGAGGACTGGAGGGTGCTTGATGCTTCTCCCTGAGGATTGCTGGGTGATTGATGCTTCTCCCTGAGGACCGGAGGGTGTTTGATGCTTCTCACTGAGGACTGGAAGGTGTTTAATGCTTCTCCCTGAGGACTGGAGGGTGATTGATGCTTCTCCCTGAGGACTGGAGGGTGATTGATGCTTCTCCCTGAGGACCGGAGGGTGTTTGATGCTTCTCCCTGAGGACCGGAGGATGATTGATGCTTCTCCCTGAGGATTGGTGGGTGATTGATGCTTCTCACTGAGGACTGGAGGGTGATTGATGCTTCTCCCTGAGGACTGGAGGGTGATTGATGCTTCTGCCTGAGGACTGGAGTGTGTTTGATGCTTCTCACTGAGGACTGGACGGTGATTGATGCTTCTCCCTGAGGACTGGAGGGTGATTGATGCTTCTCCCTGAGGACTGGAGGGTGATTGATGCTTCTCCCTGAGGACTGGAGGGTGATTGATGCTTCTCCCTGAGGACTGGAGGGTGTTTGATGCTTCTCACTGAGGACTGGAGGGAGATTGATGCTTCTCGCTGAGGACTGGAGGGAGATTGATGCTTCTCCCTCAGGACTGGACGGTGATTGATGCTTCTCCCTGAGGACTGGAGGGTGATTGATGCTTCTCCCTGAGGACTGATTGATGCTTCTCCCTGAGGACTGGAGGGTGTTTGATGCTTCTCACTGAGGACTGGACGGAGATTGATGCTTCTCCCTGAGGACTGGACGGTGATTGATGCTTCTCCCTGAGGACTGGAGGGTGATTGATGCTTCTCCCTGAGGACTGGAGGGAGATTGATGCTTCTCGCTGAGGACTGGAGGTTGTTTGATGCTTCTCACTGAGAACTGGACGGTGATTGATGCTTCTCCCTGAGGACTGGAGGGTGATTGATGCTTCTCCCTGAGGACTGGAGGGTGATTGATGCTTCTCCCTGAGGATTGGTGGGTGATTGATGCTTCTCCCTAAGGACTGGACGGTGATTGATGCTTCTCCCTGAGGACTGGAGGGTGATTGATGCTTCTCCCTGAGGATTGGAGGGTGATTGATGCTTCTCCCTGAGGACTGGAGGGTGATTGATGCTTCTCCCTGAGGATTGGTGTGTGATTGATGCTTCTCCCTGAGGATTGGAGGGTGTTTGATGCTTCTCCCTGAGGACTGGAGGGCGGTTGATGCTTCTCCCTGAGGATTGGAGGGTGATTGATGCTTCTCCCTGAGGACTGGAGGGTGTTTGATGCTTCTCACTGAGAACTGGACGGTGATTGATGCTTCTCCCTGAGGACTGGAGGGTGATTGATGCTTCTCCCTGAGGATTGGTGGGTGATTGATGCTTCTCCCTGAGGACTGGAGGGTGTTTGGTGTTTGGCCATACTCTAAGAAAGGCTGCAAGGACAAGCCAGGGAAATATAGGTGAGTCTGGCATTAGAGGTGGAAAATAACCTGGTTGGGGTTCTGAGAGACCGGAGTCAAGAGCACTTGGAGAGCTAAGGACTAATAATAATGTCTTTGAACATATCAGTGATGGGGCAAGAGAAGTTGAGTGAAGTTATCCGTTCTGGTATAAGAGACCAATGGTTGAGGTGTAAGAACTGTTCCTGAACCTAGAAGTGTGTCTTGAGGCTCCTGTATCTCCTTCCTGATGGCAGCAGAGAGAAGTGAGCATGGCCTGTGTGGTGGTGATCTCTGATGATGGGTGTTGCTTTCCTGTGACAACACTCAGTTCTGGACAGTGTAGAAGGATGTCCACATTTACAAAGGGATCTAGATCAACAGAGGAAGTTCAGGGGAGTGAGAAAAGGAGCAAGGGGCAGAATGCACTCCCTCCATGTTGAATGAATGTGTAAATCAAATACCCTCGAGAGAGTAACAAGGGACTGGTTTTCCCAGCCACAGCTGAAATTGCCTAAATGGACCGGGTAGCGCCAAACCAGAGATATACACACTCCATGGAATGCCTGTAATTTGGCATTCTATATTGTTCAACTACGAGGCTATCTCACCTCTCGATCCTGGATTCTTGACTCAAGAAATTCCAAACTCACAGCAAATAAGTGTTGCTAAAATTCTCGCACTGGCTCACCAGGGAATTGATTTACTTCCTGACCAAAATAATGTTCTGAAATCCTGGAGAGGGGAAAAAAGCTAGATAAACAAAGTCCAATGTTGAAGCCGAGATCCGGATTATTCAGGCTGCAGCCGGTTTTCCCTAATCCTCACTCACTTGCTCTCGGGAGAGTGCCTGCAGAGTAAACAGCCCTGGGTTCTGCTGTATACTGCGAGCAAGTCCTGACTTCCCTGATCTGTGGTGGCAGAGCACAGAAAGCCCCTCTCTCAAGCTGACTGACACTGAGCTCCTGTCAAGATGCCTGCCCCCCATGGGGTGGAGGGGCAAATAAGACCATATGAGATAGGAGCAGAATTAGGCTATTCTGCCCATCGAGGCTGCTCTGACTTTCAATCATGGCTGATTTATTATCCCTCTCAACCCCATTCTTCTGCCTTCTCCCCATAACCTCTGACACCCTGACTCATCAAGACTCTCTGCTTTAAATATACTAAATGACTGCTTACACAGCCACCTTTGGCTATGAATTCCACAGATTCACTACTCTCTGGCTAAAGAAATTCCTCCTCATCTCTGTTCTAAATGGACATCCCTCTATTCTGAGGCTGTGCCCTCTGGTCCTAGACACCCCCACTATAGGAAACATCCTCTCCACATCCATTCTATCTGGGCCTTTCAATATTCAGAAGGTTTCAATGAGATCCTCCTTCATTCTGCTAAACTCCAGTGAGTGCATGGAAATGGGTGAAGGAGTCATGTGGAAAGAGAGATTAGAGGGAATGTTCTCCCATCAAACATGCGGGGAGAAATGAAAACCAACTGGCTGTGATCAGGCTCTTACAATGTGCTGGAAACGCGTTGTGCTGTCTCTGTCATTGCGAGTGGTGTCCCAGGTGACACCACAGAGTCTGCACACTCCAATCTTTATTCACACCAAACTGCATCCACCTGCTCTGTCCAAGGCCATGCACCAGTCAATTACACAAACCACCCTTCTCTCCATTGGCTCCATTTACCCTTCCCAATGCCTTGGGAAAGAAACCAAGGTAATCAAAGACCCCTCCCACCCAGGAAGTCCTCTCTTTTCCCTTACTTCCATCAGACAGAAGATAGAAAAACCTGAAAACATGTACCACCAGGCTGAAGGACAGCTTCTACCTCGTTATTATCAAGATCTGGAATGGACCTCTTGCGTGTTAAAGACGATCTCTTAATCTCACAATTTACCTCATCTTAGCCCTTGAACCGTATTGTCTACCTTCTCCAAAGATTGTCACCTTGTCCTGGTGGAGAGGCTTGTCAGCTTCTGAGATCCCCAGAGTCATACTGTTTGGTGCTTAGCTCCCGGTACGTTCACCCATGGCGGTAAGGTCAAGGGGGAGGTCTCAGACTAACCAAGATCTCAACGGTGGAGCTGGCAGAGGTTGGCGACGCATGACAACGGCAGTGAGAGTGGTGAAGGGTCTTCAGTCGTCTTGCATTCCATGCCACTGGACACTGCCCCCGATCTGTGAAGGACCACATGACCCCTCACGTTAAACGACATCACATACAGACCCCTTGGGAGAACATCATACTCGACTGTCATCTAGCTGCACTGCACTTGATGCACTTAAGATCCTCGGGAGGACATGGCAGTGGGAGCTTTTCACTGTACGTCAATATAGGTGACAATAATGGATCAACCAGCTGTTGGCCAGAAAGAATGACAATCTTCAAATCAGTGAATTCAAATGAATCTAGGACGGTGGAAGCGGTCTTTGTTCTTGCCGTGTGCTTGGGGGATGGAGGCTGCCATTTTGTCAAGACACTCTATTCTTCATTTTGTGAGCTTGACATGCTGGACTTGATTAGTGTTTTAAAGAAGGCACAAAGACTCTTCAGGTAATCTGCTGGACTGGAGATCATTTCCAAATAAGGAACTATTTGTGAGGTGTTCTTTGGTTGGCTATAACATGCAGGATTGTGAAGGCCTGAGGTGATTCGAGCGCATTGCTGACTGAGAACAAAGAGTCATGAGTCAGCAACTGTCCCTTGATGGGAAGAGGACAATAGATGGATGCTGGCTTGGACCAGAGCCAATGACCAGGTGTTAAAGGCCAGACATGACCTGCGGCCAATGACACTAATGAGACATTTGAATTGATAAGAAATGGATATAAAAGTGGATGCTTTGTGGGTGCTGGTGGTGGTAACTTCGAAGAATAACCATCACAGATACAAGCGAGAAGAACCCTGCAAGAAGCACGTGGAGAGTGAATCGGGACCACGAGGAACAAGGAACGCCTGACCAGCGTAAATTCCTCCGCCCGGGTAATACCTTTGCTATTCTTTGACTATCCAGGAGAGTCAGGGATACTTAGCAGGTGTGCGCACAAGGTATTTAGTGTATGAATCCATGTACTTGTTAGTTTGAACAATAAAGGTAATTGTCAGTAAATACAGATCTCTCTGTGCCTCACTCAGAATCGTTGGAAGAGGTAGAAGCAGTATCTCTCTCTCTCTTTTTTTTCTAACACAGCCCTGCTCACCATGACAAAGTGAGGGAAGGATCGGAATTCCCCACAGGAATCACTCTCCTCAGATCCTTCCCCAGAAACAGGCTGGGATGTCCTCACCACAACAACCCGGACCAGTCTGGAAAGACCTAGGAGGGTGGGATTCCCCTGCACAGGTCAATAAGGTGTTGAAGAAGGCATGTGGCAGGCTGGCCTTTATTAACAAGGAATTGAGTCAAGAAGTTACATTGCAGCTTTATAAAACTTCGGTTAGGTCACACCTGGAGCACTGCATTCAATGTAACACGCACAAAATGCTGGAGGAGCTCAGGTCAGGTCAGGCAGCGACTATGCAAGTGAATAAACAGTCAACGTTTTGGACCAAGGCTTTTCTTCAGGCATATTGCAATCAATTCTAGTTACCCCACAATAGGAAGGATGTTGAGGCTTTGGAGAGGGGCAGAAGAGGTTCACAAGGATGCTGCCTGGATTAGAGGGCATGTGCTACAACGAACGGTTGTACAAACTTGTGCTGTCTTCTCTGGAGGACGGTGGCCGAGGAGAGATCTAATAAAGGTTTATAAGATTATGACAGGCATAGATAGAGTGGACAAGGAGTATCTTTTTTCTAAGATTGAAGTTATGTTAGTGCCGGAATGTGTGGTGACACTCATGGGCTGCCCCCAGCACACCCTCAGGTATATTAGTTGTTAACACAAATGACACATTTTACTGCATGTTTCTATGTACCTGTGAGAAATAAATGAACCTGAATCTGAGGAGAGAGGGAGAAAGTTCAAAGGAGACGTAAGGGGCAAGCTTTTTCTTACACGGAGACTGGTGCACCGCCAGGAGTGGTATTGGAGGCAGATATGACAGGGGCATTCAAGAGGCTCATAGAGAGACACATGACTGTGCAGAGAACGGAGAGATATGGACATTGTGTAAGCAGATGAGATTAGTGGACTGAGACAGCAGTAACTAAATTAAATCAGCACAACATTGTTTGCCAAATCGGGAGTTCCTCACAAACATCTAATTACGTATCATTAATAATTAGGCAAACAAAGTATTTACTGTTAAAAATCTATCAACCATTGAATGCGAGGGGGTTGCAGAGGGTGTATGACACAGAGCACACAGACTACCACACTGAGTATTCAGTTAACTCACTCAACACAATCTGTTTAAAGATCTGAGGACTCAAACTGCACTAACTTCCCTGACAATGGCAGGACAGTGAGAGGGAGGAAGGGAAGGGTTAGATTGAATTTAGAGTACGTTAGCACATTAGCACATGATAGTGGACCAAAGGGCCTGTACTGAACTGTTCTATTTGTCAATAATTTAGATTCAGCTGAACTGGGGAGCCATGGAATTTGAATTTGAATTAAATGAGGTGTAAAAATCGTTACATAATGTCTCTGTCTCTCACTGTTTCCACTCACTGCCCAAAGACGTACCGGTGGGTAAGTGAATTGGTCATTGTAAATTGGCCTGTGATTGGGCTGGGGTTAAATCAGTGGGGTGCTGGGTGTGAGGCTCGTTGGGTTGGAAGGGCCTGTTCCACACTCTGTCTTTAAGTTACAAAGCAACGTTCATGGGTAGAAGGTGAATTTCGGAGCTCCTTAGAAGCGTATGCGTGGCATCAGGTCAGAAGGGCAGTGGGCAGGTGGGTAAAGTCACTGGTCGTTGCCGGAGCCTGGGGAGCAAATTATG
Organism: Hypanus sabinus; assembly: GCF_030144855.1. Taxonomy (NCBI): domain Eukaryota; kingdom Metazoa; phylum Chordata; class Chondrichthyes; order Myliobatiformes; family Dasyatidae; genus Hypanus; species Hypanus sabinus. The sequence continues at coordinate 32,186,911 of NC_082723.1, read as the reverse complement.
TCACTGCCGAACACCCAGAGCCAATGCCTGAGTTTAGAAGTCCAGTCATCTGACCATTCGTGTGAAGATCAACGGGCAGGTCAGAGGGTAACATGACAGAACAGGGAACTCAGTGTGGGTAAATCCCAGAGGAGATTAAACAGGCTGTGCTTCCCAAACTCATACATGTCTGTCACAGAGAGGACCACTGGCCCACTGCCAGGCAACACACAGGACAAGCTTTTCCCTGTATCCTGCTACATGTGACAGTAATAAACCAAAACCATGAAGAATCCTGATGCAAATTACCTCCTCCCTGACCTACCTTCATCTCCACAAGGTTGGGATTACTGGCCCTTATTCTACCCATTGTAGAGGTTTCCTGTCTCCCGCGGTGCAGCTTCCTGCCCCTGAAGGTGGATGCATTGGGCAGTGTTGACTACCCGTTGTAGAGTCTTCCAGTCCGTCTCAGTGCAGTTTCCATACCAAGCAGTGATGCAACTTGTCAGGATGCTCTCTACCACACATCTGTAGAATGCCAAGAGTATTATGTACACCTCATTATTTGCTAATTTATTTGTGGTAATATTACTCTATGTGCTGTGTTGTGCACCTTGGTCCAGAGGAACATTGTTTCACTTACTGTATATATGTGTACAACTGGATGACAATAAACTTGAACTTTATCCAACCAACACTCACTTTGCTAGCTTTTCTCAACCAGCCTTGCTGGCAGTTTATATTTTTGGCTCGTCAGCTGTGCTCTCTATTTATGAAACAGTCGATAATCGCTCTGATGGGACAGCTGTTCCTAAAAAAAACAAGCGGGTTATTAACGTTTTGGCTGCTGGGCTCATTCACTGGCCAAGTCCCTCTGGTTCCCAGTGCTCTGAGGACACCTGCTGGACGTGCCGGGAAGTGTCAGCTTTTATTTAATTCTCACCTGGAACGTCCTCTCCCTTGACTTCCCGCTATCTGTCTTGGTTAACCCTTCCATACCCAGTGAAACATTCTGTTAGTTTTCTCAAATGACAGGTCACTTATGGAAACTTTGGGCAATGTGTGGGAAAATAGCTCAAGAAAGGAACAGACATAAAGTCCTGATTATAGATCAACAGTGGACAGTATCCTAACTGGCTGCATCACAGCCTGGTATGGAAACATCACTGTCCAGGAATGGGAAAGGCTCAAAAAGTAGTGGATATGGCCCAGTCTCTCATGGGTAGCACCCTCCCCACCACTGAGCGCATCTACACGGAGTTCTGCCACAGAAAAGCAGCATCCATCATCAAGGAGACTGACCACCCAGGCCTGGCTCTCCTCTTGCTGCTGCCACCAGGGAGGTACAGGAGCCTCAGGTCCTACACCACCAGGTTCAGAAACAGTTATTACCCCTCAACCATCAGGTTCCTGAAGCGGCAGGGAGAACTTCAATCACCTCAACTCTGAACTGATTCCACAAACTACAGGCTCACTACAACTCATGCCCTCAGTATTATTTATTTTTTATTTACACAATTTGTCTTTTACACATTGGTGGCTTGGCAGTCATTGTTAAAATACAGTTTCTCATAAATTCTATAGTATTTCTTTTTTCCTGTAAGTTTGGCAGTTTGAAAAGGGCATGACTGCACAAGCACATGAAGGTTGGCCTGTGAGAACAGCAGGAGGTTTAAAAAGCGAGCAGGTTAATAGAGCGGGCAACGGAGTAGTGGGAAATGGAATAGGAAGGCTTTGGCTCGAGAGGCTTCAGCGAGCAGAGGCTGAGGACGAGCTTCACTCCAGGTGAGGTAAGGCTGGGTAAGTTCCTTTAATTAATCTAAATAACTTAGGAGTAGGTAATGGAGGCAGCAGCTGGGGCAGTCGAGTGCTCCGTTTGCAGTATATGGGAAGTCAGGGCGAGCACAATTGTCCCTGATGACTACACCTGTAAAAGATGCATCCAGCTGCAGCTCCTGACAAACCATGTTAGGGAACTGGAGCTGGAGCTGGATGAACTTCGGATCATTCGGGAGGCAGAGGCAGAAATAGACAGGAGCTTCAGGGAGATAGTCACCCCTAAGAGTCAGGAGACAGATAGCTGGGTGACTGTCAGGAGAGGGAAGGTGAATAGACAGAATGAGCAGAGCACCCCTGTGGCCGTTTCCATCAATAATAAGTATACCGTTTTCGATTCTGTTGGTGGGGATGGCCTACCAGGGACAAGTTGCAGTGGTTGCGTCTCTGACACTGAGTCTGGACCTTCAGCTCAGAAGGGAAGGAGGGAAAAGAGGAGAGCAGTAGTGATAGAGGATTCAATAGTTAGGGGGACAGATGAGAGGTTCAGTGGGAGAGATCGAGAATTCCGGATGGTCTGTGGCCTCCCTGGTGCAGGGTCTGCGATATCTTGGATCGAGTTCTCAGTATTCTCAAGAGGGAGGGTGAGCAGCCCGATGTTATGGTCCATGTAGGGACCTATGATGTGGATCAGAAGAAGGAAGAGTCCTGAAAAGAGAGTTTAGGGAGTTAGGCGCAAAGTTGAAGGACAGGACCTCCAGGGCTGCAATCTCAGATTGCTACCTGTGCCACGTGCTAGTGAGGCTAGAAATAGGAAGATAATGCAGCTAAATACGTGGCTAAGGAGTTGGTGCAGGAGGGAGGGCTTCATGTTTCTGGACAATTGGGCCTTATTCCAGGGAAGGTGGAACCCGTTCCGACGGGACGAGTTGCACCTGAACTGGAGGGGGTCAAACATCCTTGCGGGAAGGTTTGCTAGTGCTGCTCCAGGGGGTTTAAACTAGATTTGCAGTGGAAGGGGAACCAGAGTGTTAGAGCAGATAGTGAGGTGGAGGAGGATAAAGGTCATGCGAGTACTGCAAGTACAGTGCATGGAGTAAAGCCAGATCTAACATATAAAGAGGCTTTGAGGAAAGAGAAGCAGAATAAAGGGTGTAAAGGTAGAAGGGCTAAAGTGTGTGTACTTCAATGCAAGAAGCGTCAGGAACAAAGGTGATGAACTGAGAGCTTGGATACATACATGGAATTATGATGTAGTGGCCATTACGGAGACTTGGCTGGCACTAGGGCAGGAATGGATTCAGGAATATTCCTGGATTTCAGTGCTTTAAAAGGGATGTGGGGGGGGGGGGTCAGGGATACTATTGATCTACATGTGATCTACATGGATTTTAGTAAGGCATTTGACAAGGTTCCACACGGTAGGCTTATTCAGAAAGTCAGAAGGCATGGGATCCAGGGAAGTTTGGCCAGGTGGATTCAAAATTGGTTTGCCTGTAGAAGGCAGAGTGTTATGGTGGAGGGAGTACATTCAGATTGGAGGGTTGTGACTAGTGGTGTCCCACAAGGATCTGTTCTGGGACCTCTACTTTTTGTGATTTTTATTAACGACCTGGATGTGGGGGTGAAAGGGCGGGTTGGCAAGTTTGCAGATGATACAAAGGTTGGTGGTGTTGTAGATAGTGTAGAGCATTGTCGAAGATTGCAGAGAGACATTGATAGGATGCAGAAGTGGGCTGAGATGTGGCAGATGGAGTTCAACCCGGAGAAGTGTGAGGTGGTACACTTTGGAAGGACAAACTCCAAGGCAGAGTACAAAGTAAATGGCAGGATACTTGGTAGTGTGGAGGAGCAGAGGGATCTGGGGGTATATGTCCATAGAACCCTGAAAGTTGCCTCATAGATAGATAAGGTAGTTAAGAAAGCTTATGGGGTGTTAGCTTTCATAAGTTGAAGGATAGAGTTTAGGAGTTGCAAGGTAATGATGCAGCTCTATAAAACTCTAGTTAGGCCACACTTGGAGTACTGTGTCCAGTTCTGGTCGCCTCACTATAGGAAGAATGTGAAAACATTGAACAGGGGACAGAGGAGATTTACCAGGATGCTGCCTGGTTTAGAGAGTATGCATTATGATCAAAGATTAAGGGAGCTAGGGCCTTACTCTTTGGAGAGAAGGAGGATGAGAGGAGATATGGTAGAGGTATACAAGATATTAAGAGGAATAGATAGAGTGGACAGCTAGCACCTCAGCTTGCTCAATACAAGAGGACGTGGCTTTAAGTTAAGTGGTGGGAAGTTCAAGGGGGATATTAGAGAGTGGTTGGTGCATGGAATGCACTGCCTGAGTCAGTGGTGGGGGCACTAGTGAAATTTAAGGGACTACTAGACAGGTATATGGAGGAATTTAACGTGGGGGGAGTTATATAGGAGGCAGGGTTTAAGAGTCGGCACAACATTGTGGGCCGAAGGGCCTGTATTGTGCTGTACTATTCTATGTTTTATGTTCTATGTTCTAAAGTGAATCTCCGGGTTGTAAATGGAGACATGCACATACTTTATTAATACATTTATTTGTCGTTGTGTTCAATATAATTTAAAACACCAAACTGCACAGCACTAAAACAGGTCCTTCAGCCCATACTGTGCTGAATTTATTAAACTCATCCCTTCTGCCTACACAGTGATCATATCCCTCCATTCCCGGCACATCCCTGACTCTTAGAGCCTTGTAAGCACTGCCTGACCCTTGACCAATGGTGGAAAGCAAATACACTCAAACTGAGTTACTATGAGCACAGGTAGAGTGAGGGACGGACACAGAGAGGGACGGGCACGGAGAGGGACGGGCACGGAGAGGGACAGGCACGGAGAGGGATGGACACAGAGAGGGACGGGCACGGAGAGGGACGGGCACGGAGAGGGACAGGCACGGAGAGGGACGGACACAGAGAGGGACAGGCACAGAGAGGGACGGACACGGAGAGGGACGGGCACGGAGAGGGATGGACACAGAGAGGAATGGGCATGGAGAGGGACGGGCACAGAGAGGGACAGGCACGGAGAGGGATGGGCACAGAGAGGGACGGGCACAGAGAGGGACAGGCACAGAGAGGGATGGGCACAGAGAGGGATGGGCACAGAGAGGGATGGGCATGGAGAGGAATGGGCACGGAGAGGGACGGGCACAGAGAGGGACGGACACAGAGAGGGACAGGCACGGAGAGAGATGGGCACAGAGAGGGACAGGCACAGAGAGGGACGGACACAGAGAGGGACGGGCATGGAGAGGGACAGGCACGGAGAGAGATGGGCACAGAGAGGGACAGGCACAGAGAGGGACGGACACAGAGAGGGACGGGCATGGAGAGGGACAGGCACGGAGAGGGATGGGCACAGAGAGGGATGGGCACAGAGAGGGATGGACACAGAGAGGGACGGCACAAAGAGGGATGGACATAAGACCTGGCTACCAGCAATTCCCCTACCACATTACAAAGTACTCCCCCAGGACTGACCAATGGTAACAAGCCACCCTTGCTGTACCTGGCTGTAGAATTTTTCCTCTCACAATGGGCTGATTGCCGCCAAGTTTGGGTATATTTAAAGTGGAGGTTGATAGGTTTTTAATTAGTCAGGGTATCAAAGGTTACAGGGTAAAGGTAGGAGAATGGGGTTGAGAAGGATAATAAATGATGGAATGGCAGAGCGGACTCGATGGGCTGAATGGCCTGATTCTGCTTCTGTCCCGTATGGTCATGAATGCCAAGGTCCCAGATGGAATGGACATGGGGCACTTCACTGCCCATTGGATTTGAGCCCTTGTAACATTGGAAACATTTGCTGCAATCTCAGGGAGAGTGGAATTGTCCAAGCCCCACCCTGATCAGTAGCCTGATTCTGCTCCTGCCTTCACACAATGCGACTCAATGCCCATCCCTCATGTAGAAATTTAATTTTAATTTAGAGATACAGCACAGTAACAGGTCCTTCCAGTCCTTGAGCCTGTGCTGCCCAGTTCCACCAATGTGACCATTAACCTACTCACCCATACGTCTTTGGACTGTGGGAAGGAACTGGAGCCCCTGGAGGAAGCCCACGCAGTCACAGGGAGAACGTACAAACTCCTTACAGGCAGCAGTGGGGATTGAACCCGGGTCGCTGGCACTGTAATAACATTGTGTTAACTTCTACACTGCCGTGTCACTGATGTCCTTAAGCAAAACTTTGCGGTAAATGCTGGAAAGATTCAGCAGGTCAGCGGCATCCAAGGAGCGAGAAACAGTTCATGCTTCTGGTCATTCCCTTCCTACTGAGCTGGGAATGGTTGTAGATGAGCAAGTTTTCAGATGGAGAGTGGGGGGGTGGGAGGTGCAGTTGTACAAGACAATGCAGTTGTGAGGACAGAAGTGAAATACTCTGTTCAGTTTTGGTCACCCTGAGATATCTAGAGAAGCTGGAAAGAGTACAGAGGAGATTTACCCTCACTGGCCTATATTAGGTACAGCAGTGGAACTGGGTGTGGTCTCCTGCTGCTGTAGCCCATCCATTTCAAGGTTCAACGTGTTGTGCTCTCAGAAATGCCCTTCTGCACACCACTGTTGTAATGTTCAAGTTCATCATAATTATTATTCAACCAAATGTGAATTATAGCCAAGTAAAACAGCATTTCTCTGGGGCCAACATACAAAACACATTACCAACAGCCTATCATTCCTGTTATTCATTCAATATTTCAGTAATATTGTAAATACATTGTTTGATAAAGCATTCTCTTTGCTCCTGTAACTCATTATGTGCAATGTGTAAGAAGTACATGAATGGTAGATGTCATTATGCTACCAAGTCATATGCAAGTTCCTCACTAAAAAAAGGGAAAAAACTAACCAGGCAAATATTCTGGACCCTGTATTCTTCTTTTGATTAGCTTCTGGAGTTACAAAACATAATAGTTACGATTTTGGAAAAACATACAGTCACAAAGAAAAAATAGCCCAAGCCCCTGAGCGACCAGCTTGTTCTTCCACTGTGCAAACACTGGAGGGCAGCACTGAGCAAGCACCAAAGAGCAGCACCAATGGGAGAAGCCGACCTCCAACCCACAATGGATTCCAGCGCAATCACAGAGGCCTCTCCCACACCTCCTCAGTGCCTCATCTGCTGAGCAATCTCAACAAGTGAGTCAACACAGCTCCCCTGCCATCCATCTCACCAATGAACTGGTGAACCAGACTTTCAGTATTCTACATTACCAATAACCAACAGGATTTTAAGATCAGAATAAAAATGTTCAAGACAATCATCCACACCTTTTTTTTTAAATTGCGCACTGCCAATGGTGCATAGCAAGTCCAGGCAATAACACAACAACAGTACACAATAAGTGGAACTCCATCAATATTGAGCAATTTGCAGATGGGATAGCTCTGCAATACTTAATGTCCTTAAAATCTAGCAGTGAATTGCGATTGTAAAAAAAGTGCAAGATGAACAAATACAACTTTGATTGGACCTGGAGTGTCTGCTGCATTCGAACACACCATCATCTTACTGGCAGTTATTATTTGAACTCCAGTCATCTTTCTGCCAGCTTGAACCAGCCTAGCCGTTCTCCTCTGACCCCTCTCATTAACAAGGTATTTTCACCTACAGACCTGCCACTCACTGGTTGTTTTTTTGTTCTTCTCATCATCACTGTAAACTTTAGAGACTGTTATGTGTGAAAATCTCAGGATATCAGCAGTTTCTGAGATACTCAAACCACCCTGTCTGGCACCAACAATCCTTCCACAGTCAAAATCACTTAGATAGCATTTCTTTCCCATTCCGATGTTTGGTCTGAAAATTAACTGGACCTCTTGACCGTGCCTGCATGCTTTCATGCATTGAATTGCTGTCACATGTTTGGCTGATTAGATATTTCCATTAACGAGCTGGTGTACCTAAAGAAGTGGCCACTGAGTGTACAAGGATGTATTGAGGGACTGAGATATGGAGAAATTGAGCAGGCTAATACTTTTCATTGGAGTTTAAGGGAATGAGGGGAGATCTCAGACAGTTCAATAAATTCATCAGGGGCATAGATAGGGTGAATGCACACAATATTTTCCAGGATTGGGGAATAGAACAAGAGGGTGAAAGGGGAGAGACTTCACAACAGGGGAGTCCACATGAGGGGAGAGACTTTGCAGGGGGGTAACATTTTCACCCAGAAGGTGGTGTATATAGGGAACAAGCTGGCAGAGGAAATGATTGAAGCAGGTACATTAACATTTTAAATGGTACTTGGACAGCTACATGGATGGGAAAGGGTTAGAGTGAGGTTCCCATCCTGGGGTCCACAGACCCTTCTGTAACAGTCCATGCCATAAAAATGTTGGGACTCCCTGGTTTAGAGGGCTATGGACCAAATCTGGGACAATGGGACAAGTTTATATGGGAATCTTGGACAACATCGAACAGTTGGGCTGAATGGCCTGTTTCTATGCTCTATGACTCTACGAAAATGATCAAATATGTGGCTTAAAGCAAAGTATTGAAGAGTCTTAGAAATGGCAGTATTTTATTCCAGCATTAAAATTATTCGAATTCTCTTTGCTCTACTGGTCATAAACAGGATTACATTTTTTGTTATAATTTTTCATGAGTTTCCACAATGAGACAAAACCAAAAAAAAACTAAAAAAAGAGGTTTATACAGTCAAAAACAAACGTAACAAATGTACAGTTCATAACAATTAAGAACAAGCGCCCATAGTAGAATCATATAAAGTTAGTTACCACCCCTCCCTCCCACTACCCAACTCCAAGCCAACCTTACGATATACAAAAAAGTTAATCAGAACATTTATCACCACAGAGCTGTATTTATAAAAAGAAGGTATATTGCCTACTACCTAAACTATAATATGTTTACATAACAAAAAAAACTGTAAATCTTAACTGAAAGAAGCTGGAAGTAAGGGACTTAAATGCAAAAGGAAAAAGGGAGGGATGCACCCTTAATCTAAACAGGAATTATGAAAATATTCAAGAAAAGGTTCCATTTTTAATGTTAATCAATGTTTATTGCTTGGCATTTACTTCAACTAACTCCAAACCCAGCTGCAAAAGGGAAGAGTTGCACAAGGGGCTAACAACCCCATCCCATAAAATCCACAGCTACAGAAATGCCAGCTGAAGCTCCAAAGATCTCATCACTGGGAGAGGATGGATACACCAAGAAGATGGGCTACACCTGGGGATGTCTTGAAAGACTGATGAGCTGCTGTCGACAGTCTGTGCCTCAATAGGGATGTTGGGCTTCAGAAGAATTACACAGACTTCCTTAGATCATTCATTTGGTGGTCATGTTCCATTCATAGATATTGGTCTGCCAGAGACTTTCCCCCAGGGCGGAAATGGCTAATACAAGGGGACATAATTTTAAGGTGATTGGAGGAATATATGGGATATGTCAGAGATGGGTGCATGGAACTCGTTGCTGGGGTGACGGTACAGCCAGATACACCAGGGACATTTTGGAGTCTGAGATGACCCTGACTCTTAGATAGGCTCATCTAGGTGAAAGATAAATGCAGGGCTACAGTAAGTGGGAGGAAAGAACTACAGTGATTTTGGAGTCTGTAGGTTGAAAGGTCAGTACTACATTGAGGGGCAAAAGGCCTGTACTGCCATGTAGTGTTCTATGATCTAAAATGAGCCTTCTAACTAAATACAAGAATTTTTACTAAATTTTAAGAGATTTTTGTTTGAGGGCTAATTGGTTTTGTTTACACTGAAACTTCAATGATCTAATTGATAACAACAGAGAGAAAGATAAAACAGACTGCGACCGGATGAGACAGAGGCCTGGAGGAGCATCAATGTGATGTAAGGCAGTGACGTTTGATCAGAGAATGGCAGCAACCAGGAACATCAAACCATTCTGCACAAGAGCTGTTTAAACATCCTAAACTGGCTGCATCCTAAAGAGCTATAACTGAGTCCTGGAGAATTAGATTTTCCAGGAATGTGTTTGGAAGCAGAGAGTGGTGAGTGTATGGAATGAACTGCCAGAGGAAGTGGTCAAGATTAACTCCCACCTTCAACAATTGTGAACGGCTCAGGAGGGTAGAGTCAGACTGCAGTCTCTGGAGCGTTGGAGGCTGGGGGGTGGGGAGGGGTGACCTGACAGAAATTTCTTTCCGCAACTATGGAGGCTATTGTGGAGCTAATTCGGAAAGTTCAGAGTGAAATGTCTGAACAACTTTCGGATGTGTGTTTAAAAGTTACCACAGAGCTTAAACGAATGGAGATTTTGCTGCGGACTATTCAAAAAACTTTACAGGAACATTCCACTCAGATTCAACAACATGAAGATGCTTTAACGAGACTCCATACTAAGATGGATGAGTTGGAAAAGTTTGGAGATAAACAATCAAAAATTGTTGAATCTTTAAGACAAAAGATTGTCACCTTGGAGAATAGATCAAGAAGGAAAAATATATGAATTTTGGATCTTCCTGAGTTAGTCGAAGGCAATCGACCTTCAGAATTTTTTGCAAAGATGTTGGCTCATTTGTTTTCTGATGTTTTGGATACTCTACCTAGAATAGACCAGGCACACCGAGCCCCAGTGTTTAAATCCTCTTCTCAACCCAAACCTCAACCCGTGATAATTGCTTTTCATGACTTCCAAACAAAGGCTACTATAATTCGCCAAGCTCGTCAGTTAGGTATGATTAACTTTGAAGATTATTCACCTGAGGTATTAAATGAATGTTTTAAGTATAAAAAGGTCATGGCAGAGTTATATAACAAAGGCTATAAACCTTCACTAAATTACCCCGCTCACCTCAGGATGATTTTGAAAAATGGATCTCCTAAGTGGTTTCTTTCGATTGAGGAAGTGCATGATTTTCTTCAGGCTGAATCAAGTCCAGAAGATTAATTGTTTAATACAGTACCATATAAACTACGCTTCCTTAGTTTGACCAATTCTTTGTTGTTGGAATTTTGTAGTCTAATGGTTTAATATGTCCTTCTTTTGAACAATTCTCTCTTCTATTCTCGTATACTCTCATAATTAGTTTCTGTTCTTATGGTATTTTCTTTGCTGAGTTAATTTTTTTCAACATGATGTTTTGAACACTTCTCTACCTCTTTTGAATATTATTTAGTCTATCAACTCCAGAAATTTAACTGTTTATTTCTGCTTCATATAACCTTGTTCCCTCAGTTTGACTGAACAATTTGTTGCAATTTTGCAGTTTTTTTGTTTATTACTTCTTTCTTTGAACATTTTTTTCTTTTATAAATAAATTTTCATAAATAATCCTTCTTTCTCTTCTCATATTTTTATTTTTCTGTTTGGAAGATTAATAGACTTAACTTCAGTAAGTTTTCTTTGAAATTATTCTTTGCAAACATGTTTTCAATTTGTTTAGTTCTTTTGAAGGTTATTTAGTCTAGGTTGGAATTAATTCTGTACTGATCTTTTCTTCTCTTGGATCTCTACCATTAGGATGTTGTGGATGGGATTCATCAGTACATTAGCTTCCATCCTCTCTTGGGTGATTTTTTTTCTTTGGGAGGGGGTGGCTGGGAGTGGGCTGTTTTCTTTTTTTTTCCCTTTCTATCAGCTGTTTGGTTATCCCCACCTCATCTATTGCTTGGTTAAGTATTTTGAATTTTAAGGTTTGGAGTTTTTGTATATTCCAGTGGCTTATATGTCTAACTTTTGTTTTAAGCATATTTAAATGATACACAATATTAATTTACTTAGTTTAAATGTGAAAGGTTTAAACCACCCTGTGAAATGCAATAAGCTTTTTACCTATATTAAGAAATTGAATGCCTCAATTAATTTTTTACGAGAAACACATGTTCGCAGATCTGACTGTGGGTGTTTGTTTAAGCGTTGGAATGGTCTAGCTTTTCATTCTTCCTTTCAAGCCAAGGCCAGAGGTACTTCGATTTTGATTGACAATTCAGTTGCCTTTGTTCAACCTGATGTAATGTCTGACCCTAATGGGTGGTTTGTTATAGTCACAGGGAATTAGATAACAAATTAATGGTTTTTGCTCATCTATATGCTCTGAATATAGATGATCTCGGCTTTTTTGAACTTCTTTTTTCTTTTTTTGCCAGACTTAAATATGTACTCTTTAATCTTGGAAGGTGACTTTAATTGTTGTCTTGCTCCTGTTTTAGACTGTTCATCTTCAAAACAATTCAATATTGGTAGATCTGCCTCCTTTATCCAATCTTTTCTAATGAAATGTGACATTATTGATGATTGGTGTTTTTTACACCCAACAAGTAGAGAATATTCCTTTTTTTCTCATGTTCATCATACCTACTCCAGGATTGATTTTTTTTTTGTCAATAGACATTTGATAGCATCTGTTTGATCCTGTGAATATAAAGAAATTGCTGTTTCAGATCATACCCCCGTCTTTTTATCTTTAAATCTTCCAGATGTTTCTTGATCAAACAGATTTTGGCATTTTAATCCAATTTTACTATCGGATAAGGTTTTAAAAAAAAATTTAGAGAGTCAAATTACTTTTTCCTTTGAAGAGAATGCACTAGATGGCATTCTACCCCTATTACTTGGGGTGCCTTCAAGGCTTGTATTACAGGCCAAATTATTTCCTATACAGCAAGTATTAAGAATAAAGCCAATAAGGAGAGAACTGATTTAGCCAATCAGCTGAAATATTTAGATCAAAAATATGCTTCCGATCCGGATCCCATCTTATATAAAAGACGAGCCAAAGTTAAAACTAAATATGATCTGTTCTTAACTTACCTTGTTGAAACTCAACTTTTAAAAGATAAAAGTCAATTTTATGTTCATGGTGATAAAATGGACAAACTTTTAGCTAATCAACTTAAAACTTTAATAGTTAAATGTCAAATTAAGGAAATCTCCAAAGCCAGTGGTGATGTAACTTCTGATCAATTAGAAATAAATGATACTTTTAGAGAATTTAAACTGTATAGCTCTGATTCCTCTAAAGCCAATTTTGCTATGAATAATTTTCTAGATTGTTTAAATATTCCCTCACTTTCTGAGGTTAATCAAAAATGGCTAGATCAACCTTTTTCTTCTGAAGAAATTGCCCAGGTTCTCCATTCTTTGAGTTCGGGGAAAGCTCCCAGTCTTGATGGATTTTTGGGAGAGTTCTATAAGGCTTTTGCTCATTTGCTTATTCCTCACTTACTTTCAGACTCTTTTAAAGTAGGCAGGTTGCCACAATCCTTTTATGACACCTCTATTTTGCTTATTCTCAAAAAGAATAAAGATCCAACTGATTGCTCTTCCTACAGACCTATTTCTTTACTTAATGTTGACGCTGAAATTTTATCTAAACTTCTGTCTCATTGGATGGAAAACATTCTGCCTTCTATTATCTCTGATGACCAGACCAGATTTATCAAAAATCATTATTCTCATTTTAACATTCATTGTTTACTCAATGTTATTTATTCTCCTTCTAAAGAAACTTCAGAATGCATGATTTCTTTAGATGCTGAGAAAGCCTTTGACCAGGTTGAATGGAATTATTTATTTAAAATATTAGGAAAATTTAACTTTGGGTCCAATTTTATTCAATTGCTTTATTTATCTCCCACTGCACAGGTTCTTACTAACTCTCAAGAGTTCTAAACCATTTAGTCTCCAAAGTAGAACCAGACAAGGATGTCCTTTGAATCCTTTGCTTTTTGATTTGGCCTTAGAGCCTTTAGCCATCGCATTTTGTGAATCCGTTGACATCTCGGGTATTTTAAGGAGGGGTATCACTCATAAGATGTTGCTTTATGCTGATGACCTTCTGCCTTACATTTCTAATGTGGTGTCCTCTCTACCCTCAGTACTTTCTTTACTTTCTGAATTTAGTCAGTTCTCAGGATATAAACTTAATCTTCATAAGAGCGAACCTTTTCCTTTGAATAATTTGGTATCAGTCAACTCTGACCTTCCTTTTAAAATTGTATGAAATCAATCTACTTATTTGGGTATAACAATTACTAGGAATTAATAAATCTCATTTTAAAGAAAACTTTATCACCCTTTTGGAGTATGTTAAGAAGGTACTATCAAACTGGTCTACCCTTTATTGCTGATTGCACGCATCAATTCTATTAAAATGAATATTTTGCCTAAACTTTTATATTTATTTCAAGCCCTACCTTGTAGTTATTCCTAAATCCTTTTTTGACTCTTTAGATTCAATTATATCTTTTTATTTATGAAAGAATAAAACCTCCTGATTAAACAAAGTCCATCTTCAGAAAACTAAAAACAATGGGGAATTGGCCCTACCCAATTTTAGGTTTTACTACTGGGCAGTCAACATACGCTACCTCAACACGTATAAACAAGCTGGATGAACTCAGCAGGTCGGGCAGCATCCGTTGAAATGAGCAGTCAATGTTTCGGGCCAAGGCGTTAACTGCTTGTTCCAACGGATGCTGCCCAACCTGCTGAGTTCATCCAGCTTGTTTGTACGTGTTGATTTGACCACAGCATCTGCAGTGTACTTTGTGTTTAATATACGCTACCTTATGTTTTGGTGTTCAGAGGATGTGCAGACCAGCTAGCATCACTGACATCTCACTGAGCAGCGTCACCATTCCAACGTGCTTCAAGGCTATCCCCATCGTCCCCGTGTCGAAGAAGTCTTCAGTGTCCTGCCTAAATGACTACCGTCCTGTTGCACTTACATCCATCATCATGAAGTGTTTCGAGAGGCTCGTCATGAGGCATATCAAGACCCTGCTGCCCCCCTCACTGGACCGCCTGCAGTTTGCGTACCGTCCCAACCACTCAACAGATAATGCTATTGCCACCACCCTCCACCTGGACAAAAAAGACACATACGTTCGGATGCTGTTCATAGACTTTAGTTCAGCATTCAACACAATCATCCCTCAGAAACTGATTGGAAAGCTGAGCCTATTGGGCCTGAACACCTCCCTCTGCAACTGGATCCTAGACTTCCTGATTGGGAGACCTCAGTCAGTCCGGATCGGGAGCAGCATCTCCAACACCATCACACTGAGCACGGGGGCCCCCCAGGGTTGCGTGCTCAGTCCACTGCTGTTCACTCTGCTGACCCATGAATGCGCTGCAACACACAGCTCGAACCACATCATCAAGTCTGCCAATGACACCACTGTGGTGGGTCTCATCAGCAGGAACAATAAGTCAGCTTACAGAGAGGAGGTGCAGCGGTTAACAGACTGGTGCAGAGCTAACAACCTGTCTCTTAATGTGAACAAAACAGAAGAGATGGTTGTTGACTTCAGGAGGGCACGGAGCAACCACTCCCCGCTGAACATCGACGGCTCCTCAGTAGAGATCGTGAAGAGCACCAAATTTCTTGGTGTTCACCTAAAGGAGAAATTTCTCACCTGGTCCCTCAACACCAGCTCCATAGCAAAGAAAGCCCAGCAGTGTCTCTACTTTTTGCGATGGCTGAGGGAAGTCCATCTCCCACCCCACATCCTCATCACATTCTACAGGGGTTGCATTGAGAGCGTCCTGAGCAACTGCATCACTGCCTGGTTCAGAAATTGTACCGTCTCGGATCGCAAGACCTTGCAGCGGATAGTGAGGTCAGCTGAGAAGATCATCAGGGTCTCTCTTCCCGCCATCACGGACATTTACACTACACGCTGCATCCGCAAAGCAAACAGCATTATGAAGGACCCCATGCACCCGTCATACAATCTCTTCTCCCTCCTGCTGTCTGGGAAAAGGCTCCGAAGCATTCAGGCTCTTACGTAACAGTTTCTTCCCCTATCAGACTCCTCAATACCCGGAGCCTGGACTGACACCTTGCCCTACAGTCCTGTTTATTATTTATTGTAATGCCGGCAATGTTTTTGTGCACTTTATGCAGTCCAGTGTAGATCTGTAGTCCAGTATAGCTTTCTCTGTGTTTTTTTTATTATGTAGTTCAGTCTAGTTTTTGTACTGTATCATGTAAACCATGGTCCTGAAAAACATTGTCTCATTTTTACTATGCATTGTACCAGCAGTTATGGTCGAAATGACAATAAAAGTTGACTTGACTTGACTTGACTTGATATTATATTAATTGTAAAGATTGTCCAGTCTCGGTTTCCTCAGAAGTTAATTCTGTTAATAAATTTTCTGTTATTTCTCTTTTTGGTTCTTTAATTCCTCTATCCTTAAGTAATTTAACTGATAATTATGTAGTTAAACATTCTTTGAGGATTTGGTTACAATTTAGAAAATTCTTTGGGTTATTTGGTTTTTCACTCTCTAGTCTCATTTTTTCTAATTATTTTTTTAAACCTTCTTTGATTGATGTAGTTTTTAAAGAGTGGAATAGACTAGGTATTAAATGTTTTCAGGATCTGTTTGTTGGAGATAGTCTTTCCTCATTTGATCAACTATCTATTAAATATAATCTTCGTAAAGCTCACTTTTTAGATATTTACAAATTAGAGACTTCTTGCATTCTCAACTTCATCCACTTCCTAAATGTCCAGATAAGAATCCAAATGATACAATTTTTACTCTGAAACCTTTTCAAAATGGATCTATTTCTAATATTTATAGTATGTTGTTGGCAATTCCATTAGACAAAATTAAAAACCTCTGGGAACAAGACCTCCAGATTTCAATTCATGAGGATACTTGGAATTAAATTTTTAAACTTGTTCACACCTCTTCGTTACGTGCGCATCACTCTCATTTACAATTTAAAGTGGTTCATAGAATCTATATGACTAAAGATAAGCTCTCTCGTTTTTACTCAGATTTTTCTCCAAACTGTAATAGGTGTAATATCGAAGAGGCCTCTCTAATCCATGTGTTTTGGTCCTGCCCACGGCTTGATGAATTTCGGAAAGAAGTATTTCAAACTTTCTTGTAGCTTCTTAAAGTAAACTTTAAACCCAAATGCTTTAAGTTCTCTTTTAGCCAGAAGGGTTTTGTTGCTTAAATGAAAAGATGCCACTCCACCTGCACATGCCCATTGGTCAATTGATGTTACGTCATGTTTAACTTTAGAGAAGATTAGGTGTTCTATTTCTGTACCTAGACAAGATTTTTTCACATTATGGGGACCTTTATGGAACTACTTTCACAATCTTTGATTTGTTCAGCAATGATGATGGCTATTATATGTTTGAATTTACGACTATATTTCCAGGAGTTTTTTTCTTTCCTTTTAACCAAACAGCTGTTTTTTTTTCTCTTTTTCTTTTTTTTTGTTATGGGGTTTTGATTTTGCTTTAGATTAGAATAAAATATACCTTTTCAATTTTACGTTTAATTTACTATACACAGATATAGGACATTTCAACTTTGTTTCTGTTTTCATAATATCATAATGTATTTTGTATTCGTCTATGCATGTAATCAATAAAAATATTGAAAAAAGTCTCTCCCCTCACCCCCCCCAGGTGGAAATGTCAAATACTAGAAGGCACAGATTTAAGGTAAGAGAGGGAGAATTTAAAGGAAATGTGTGGAGCAAGTTTATTTTTGAAAACAGAGCGTTGGGTGCCTTGAATAAGCTGCAAAGTGGTGGACAGGAGATAGAATAGCAGCATTTACAGGCAGGAAATGGAGTGGTATGGTGCATATGCAGACAAATTGTTCAAAGTTGAAAGTAAATTTATTATCAAAGAACGTCCATGTCACCATATACAACCCAGAGATTCACTTCCTTATGGATGTTCACAGTAAATGCAAAGAAACAATGATAATAATCAAAAATATACTACATAGGACAGAAGGTGGAAGAGGAATAACGGACATAAAAAAGTGACACAGTAGTCAGATAAAACTTCAAAGGATATACTTCCATCAATGAAAACAGGAATCAGCACTCCACGCAAGTGCGTGCAATTCTGATTGGAGGTATACACCACTAAACTTAAACGAGAGCACGACTCAGAAAAGTGAAACCACTATCACTATTGAAGAAAAAGCTAAACAATGGAAGAGCATGATCCTCCATGGAAGACATCCCCACAATCCGAGCAGACTAGATGTCGACAAGGAAGCATCGAATGCCTGATTCAGAGTTGGGGAACCTCTTCCCAGAAACAGAAGGGTTCCTTCTGGCAAATCAGGACCAGGTGATTAGTACAAAAAATATCAAAGATTCATAATAAAAGACCAACAAATTCAAGATAATAAATGTAGAAAGTGCCATGAAAAAGCAGAAGTAAGCCAACACATTACAGGATCCTGTAGCAGTTTAACTCAATCTGATTACTCACACAGGCACAATCAAGTGGCAAATATCCTTCATCAAAATCTTGCTTTAAAATACAAACTCATAAAAGAAATCACACCTTTCTATAAATACAAGCCTGATCCAGTTTTAGGGTCAGAATACCACAAATTATATTATGACTGATCAGTTATTACAGATAGGACAATCCATAATAACCATCTGGGTATATTATACAGGATAAACAAGCAATAACAACTTATTTAATAGATATAGCCAAATGCAAACACAGATAACTTACTGAAATCAATAAGTGACAAACATTAGAAATATGCTGAATTAAAGAAGAAATTGAAAGATTATGGAACATGAACAGGGTATACATTGTCCCAATAGTAATATCTAAAACTGATATCATGCCAAACTCTCTACACAATAGCGTTAAATAATTATGACTACACACTAACATCCAGGTAAATTTTCAGAAAGCCACAATACTAAACACTAGTAGAATAATCTTTAAGTTCCTCGCAATTGACAAATGAATGTGATTGTCCATGGCTGTACCTCAGGTTTTTACTGGTTTGAGCAGAGAAAAAATTAATAATAATAAATAAGCAATAAACGTCAAAGCCATGAGAGCCCTTGAAAGTGTCCATAAGTTCTGCAAACAGTTCAGTGATGGAGTCAAGTTGAGTGAAATTATCCCATCCAGTTCAAGAGCCTGATGGTTGAGGGGTAATAACTGCTCTTGAACCTGATGGTGTGGGTCCAGAGACTCATGTACCTCTTCTCACAGCAGTGAAAAGAGAAGCAGGCCTGGATGGTGTGGGTCCCGACTGATAAATGCTGCCGTCCTGCAACAGTGCTTCATGTAGATGAGCTTACTGGTGGGGAGGGCTTTTAGGTCTTCTCCCAGTCTGTATCCACCACTGTTTGGAGGCTTTTCCAGTCAAGGGCATTGTTGTTTCTATACCAGGCCATGATATAAATTAGTAACATGGTTAGCACAGTCTTTGAGGGCCAATTTCTGTGCTGTGGTCAATAAATTTACAAGTGATCAAAGTTTGCTGGTAACCAAAGGGTCACTGGCCCAAACAAGTAGAGAGCAGTACACTGGTCTTGGAGGACAGACTGTGAAGATAGTTTGATGCCTTCTTGTTATGTAGCTAGGAGCAGGAATTAGATCAAAGGGTGCCTGATACTGCAGGAATGTAGTTGCTTACAGACTTTCACTTTCTATGCAGCCTCTTCTCTAAAACTGCCAGGTTTTTACTCTTAAATTGGACAATTTGAGCTGAGACAGATATCGTAAATGTGAAATTTTCCCTCAGTGAAAGAAAGATCAAACTCCCTTTTTACTGACCACAACATTTTAACACAGTACAAATATACTGATCTCATCAAAGCATCAGCCTTGTGGATTGAAATTCTTGCAGGTCAAAACACGTTATTTTCCAACATTTGAAATTCTGATTCAGCCTGATAGCACTCTGCAGCTGTTGCTGTGGAAATGCTTAAAGGATTGCATTTCAAATAATTCAATATCATTGTCTGAGAGCAGATCATCTTCACAGAGACATATAAATATAGTGCACAAGAATTTAGTTTCACATCCCATTTAGCAATCACTTATCAAATAAAATTTATGTTTATTTCCCAGAATTACACCATCTTAAAAGTGAAATTCTCACTTGATAGATTATGTTTTATCACAGCAGCATAGCAGCTAGTGTAACACTTTACATGTCCAACAGTCGGGGTTCAATTCCCACCACTTCAACTCCACTAAGGAGTTTGTATATTCTCCCTTTTGCAATGTGGGATCCCCCCAGCTGCTCCAGTTTCCTCTCACCTTCCAGAGATGTACATTGGTGTTAGAAAGTTGAGGGGTGCTATATTGGAGGCAGAAATTTGGAGACACTTGCAGACTGGCCCCAGCACATCCTCAGATTATGATCTCATTGACGCAAAACAATTCACTTCACTGAACATTTCAATATACATCCGACAAACACAAATACCCTTAAAACTTAAACTTCCCGAGTCAGTTCAGCTGTCAAAACAACATAATCTATGTCATTAAATTTTGTAATGTCTGAGTGGACTGGGCTGCCCCATCACTCGTGAGGTAGGAGTTGGACTAGGCTCTTCCATCACTCACTGAGGCAGGAATTGGTTTAGGCACACCGACACTCACTGAGGCAGGAGCTGACGAGGATCTCCCAAAACTAACTGAGGTAGGAGTTGGACTAGGCTCTCCCATCACTCACTGAGGAGCAGTTGGACTAGACACTCCCATCACACACTGTGGTGGGAGTTTGACTAGACTCTCCCATCACACACTGTAGTAGGAGTGGACTAGACTCTCCCATCACTCACTAAGATAGGAGTTGGACTAGGCTCTCCCATCACTCACTGAGGTAGGACTTGGACTAGACTCTCCCATCACACAATGTGGTAGGAGTTGGACTAGACTCTCCAATCGCTCACTGAGGTAGGAGTTGGACTAGGCTCTCCCATCACTGGAGTTGGACTAGGCTCTCCCATCACTGGAGTTGGACTAGGCTCACCCATCACTCACTGAGGTAGGAGTTGGACTAGACTCTCCCATCACACACTGTGGTAGCAGTTGGACTAGACTCTCCCATCACACACTGTGGTAGGTGTTGGACAAGACTCTCTCATCACACACTGTGGTAGGAGTTGGACTAGGCTCTCCCATCACTCACTGAGGTAGGAGTTGGACTAGGCTCTCCCATCACTCACTGAGGCAGGAGCTAGACTAGACTCTCCAATCACACACTGTGGTAGGAGTTGGACAAGACGCTCCCATCACACACTGAGGTAGGAGTTGGACTAGGCTCTCCCATCACTCACTGAGGTAGGAGTTGGACTAGGCTCTCCCATCACTCACTGAGGTAGGAGTTGGACTAGACTCTCCCATCACACTGAGGTAGGAATTGGTCTAGGCTCTCCCATCACTGGAGTTGGACTAGGATCTCCCATCACACACAGAGGTAGGAGTTGGAGTAGACTCTCCCATCACACACTGTGGTAGGAGTTGGACTCGACTCTCTCATCACACACTGTGGTAGGAGTTGGACTAGGCTCTCCAATCACTGGAGTTGGACTAGGCTCTCCCATCACTGGAGTTGGACTAAGATCTCCATCACACACTGTGGTAGGAGTAGGACTAGACTCTCCCATCACACACTGTAGTAGGAGTTGGACTAGACTCTCCCATCACTCACTAAGGTAGCAGTTGGACTAGGCTCTCCCATCACTCACTGAGGTAGGACTTGGACTAGACTCTCCAATCACTCACTGAGGTAGGAGTTGGACTAGACTCTCCCATCACTCACTGAGGTAGGAATTGGTCTAGGCTCTCCCATCACTGGAGTTGGACTAGGATCTCCCATCACTCACTGAGGTAGGAGTTGGACTAGACTCTCCTATCACACACTGTGGTAGGAGTTGGACTAGGCTCTCCCATCACACACTGTGGTAGGAGTTGGACTAGGCTCTCCTATCACTCACTGAGGTAGGAGTTGGACTAGGCTCTCCCATCACTGGAGTTGGACTAGGCTCTCCCATCACTGGAGTTGGACTAAGATCTCCATCACACACTGAGGTAGGAGTTGGACTACACTCTCCCATTACACACTGTGGTAGGAGCTGGACTAGACTCTCCCATCACTCACTGTGGTAGGAGTTGGACTAGGCTCTCCCATCACACACTGAGGTAGGAGTTGGACTAGGCTCTCCCATCACTCACTGAGGTAGGAGTTGGACTAGTCTCTCCCATCACTCACTGAGGAGGAGTTGGACTAGACTCTCCCATCACACACTGTGGTAGGAGTTGGACTAGACTCTCCATCACTCACTGAGGTAGGAGTTGGACTAGACTCTCCAATCACACACTGTGGTAGGAGTTGGACTATACTCTCCCATCACACACTGTGGTAGGAGTTGGACTAGACTCTCCCATCACACACTGTGGTAGGAGTTGGACGAGACTCTCCCATCACACACTGTGGTAGAGTTGGACTAGACTCTCCCATCACACACTGTGGTAGGAGTTAGACTAGGCTCTCCCATCACTCACTGTGGTAGGAGGTGGACTAGGCTCTCCCATCACTCACTGAGGTAGAAATTGGATTATGCTCTCTCATCACTCACTGAGGTAGGAGTTGGACTAGGCTCTCCCATCACTGGAGTTGGACTAGGATCTCCATCACACACTGAGGTAGGAGCTGGACTAGACTCTCCCATCACTCACTGTGGTAACAGTTGAACTAGACTCACCCATCACACACTGTGGTAGGAGTTGGACTAGGCTCTCACATCACACACTGTGGTAGGAGTTGGACTAGGCTCGCCCATCACTCACTGAGGTAGGAGTTGGACCAGGCACTCCTGTGACTCACTGAGGCAGGAGCTGGACTATGATCTCCCATCACTCACTGAGGTAGGACTTGGACTAGACTCTCCCATCACACACTGTGGTAGGAGTTGGACTAGACTCTCCCATCACACACTGCGGTAGGAGTTGGACTAGACTGTCCCATCATTCACTGAGGTAGGAGTTGGACTAGGCTCTCCCATCACTCACTGTGGGAGGAGTTGGACTAGGCTCTCCCATCAGTGGAGTTGGACTAGGATCTCCATCACACACTGTGGTAGGATAGGACTAGACTCTCCCATCACACACTGTAGAAGGAGTTGGACTAGACTCTCTCATCACACACTGTGGTAGGAGTTGGACTAGGCTCTCCAATCAATGGAGTTGGACTAGGCTCTCCCATCACTGGAGTTGGACTAAGATCTCCATCACACACTGTGGTAGGACTTGGACTAGACTCTCCCATCACACAATGTGGTAGGAGTTGGACTAGACTCTACAATCGCTCACTGAGGTAGGAGTTGGACTAGGCTCTCCCATCACTGGAGTTGGACTAGGCTCACCCATCACTCACTGAGGTAGGAGTTGGACTAGACTCTCTCATCACACACTGTGGTAGCAGTTGGACTAGGCTCTCCCATCACTCACTGTGGTAGGAGTTGGACTAGGCTCTCCCATCACTCACTGAGGCAGGAGCTAGACTAGACTCTCCAATCACACACTGTGGTAGGAGTTGGACAAGACGCTCCCATCACACACTGAGGTAGGAGTTGGACTAGGCTCTCCCATCACTCACTGAGGTAGGAGTTGGACTAGGCTCTCCCATCACTCACTGAGGTAGGAGTTGGACTAGACTCTCCCATCACACTGAGGTAGGAATTGGTCTAGGCTCTCCCATCACTGGAGTTGGACTAGGATCTCCCATCACACACTGAGGTAGGAGTTGGAGTAGACTCTCCCATCACACACTGTGGTAGGAGTTGGACTAGACTCTCTCATCACACACTGTGGTAGGAGTTGGACTAGGCTCTCCCATCACACACTGTGGTAGGAGTTGGACTAGGCTCTCCAATCACTGGAGTTGGACTAGGCTCTCCCATCACTGGAGTTGGACTAAGATCTCCATCTCACACTGAGGTAGGAGTTGGACTACACTCTCCCATTACACACTGTGGTAGGAGCTGGACTAGGCTCTCCCATCACTGGAGTTGGACTAGGCTCTCCCATCACTGGAGTTGGACTAAGATCTCCATCACACACTGAGGTAGGAGTTGGACTACACTCTCCCATTACACACTGTGGTAGGAGCTGGACTAGGCTCTCCCATCACACACTGTGGTAGGAGTTTGACTAGACTCTCCCATCACACACTGTAGTAGGAGTTGGACTAAACTCTCCCATCACTCACTAAGGTAGCAGTTGGACTAGGCTCTCCCATCACTCACTGAGGTAGGACTTGGACTAGACTCTCCAATCACTCACTGAGGTAGGGGTTGGACTAGGCTCACCCATCACTCACTGAGGTAGGAGTTGGACTAGACTCTCCCATCACTCACTGAGGTAGGAATTGGTCTAGGCTCTCCCATCACTGGAGTTGGACTAGGATCTCCCATCACACACTGAGGTAGGAGTTGGAGTAGACTCTCCCATCACACACTGTGGTAGGAGTTGGACTAGACTCTCTCGTCACACACTGTGGTAGGAGTTGGACTAGGCTCTCCCATCACTCACTGAGGTAGGAGTTGGACTAGACTCTCCCATCACACACTGTGGTAGGAGTTGGACTAGGCTCTCCCATCACTCACTGAGGTAGGAGTTGGACTAGGCTCTCCAATCACTGGAGTTGGACTAGGCTCTCCCATCACTGGAGTTGGACTAAGATCTCCATCACACACTGAGGTAGGAGTTGGACTACACTCTCCCATTACACACTGTGGTAGGAGCTGGACTAGACTCTCCCATCACTTACTGTGGTAGGAGTTGGACTAGGCTCTCCCATCACACACTGCGGTAGGAGTTGGACTAGGCACTCCCATGACTCACTGAGGCAGGAGCTGGACTAGGATCTCCCATCACTCACTGAGGTAGGACTTGGACTAGACTCTCCCATCACACACTGTGGTAGGAGTTGGACTAGGCTCTCCCATCACTCACTGAGGTAGGAGTTGGACTAGTCTCTCCCATCACTCACTGAGGAGGAGTTGGACTAGACTCTCCCATCACACACTGTGGTAGGAGTTGGACTAGACTCTCCATCACTCACTGAGGTAGGAGTTGGACTAGACTCTCCCATCACACACTGTGGTAGGAGTTGGACTAGACTCTCCCATCACACACTGTGGGAGGAGTTAGACTAGGCTCTCCCATCACTCACTGTGGTAGGAGGTGGACTAGGCTCTCCCATCACTCACTGAGGTAGAAATTGGATTATGCTATCTCATCACTCACTGAGGTAGGAGTTGGACTAGGCTCTCCCATCACTGGAGTTGGACTAGGATCTCCATCACACACTGTGGTAGGAGCTGGACTAGACTCTCCCATCACTCACTGTGGTAACAGTTGAACTAGACTCACCCATCACACACTGTGGTAGGATTTGGACTAGGCTCTCCCATCACACACTGAGGTAGGAGTTGGACTAGGCACTCCCGTGACTCACTGAGGCAGGAGCTGGACTATGATCTCCCATCACTCACTGAGGTAGGACTTGGACTAGACTCTCCCATCACACACTGTGGTAGGAGTTGGACTAGACTCTCCCATCACACACTGCGGTAGGAGTTGGACTAGACTGTCCCATCATTCACTGAGGTAGGAGTTGGACTAGGCTCTCCCATCACTCACTGTGGGAGGAGTTGGACTAGGCTCTCCCATCAGTGGAGTTGGACTAGGATCTCCATCACACACTGTGGTAGGAGTAGGACTAGACTCTCCCATCACACACTGTAGAAGGAGTTGGACTAGACACTGTCATCACTCACTGTGGTAGGAGTTGGACTAGACTCTCCAATCCCTCACTGAGGAGGAGTTGGACTAGACTCTCCCATCACTCACTGAGGTAGGAGTTGGACTAGGCTCTCCCATCACTCACTCAGGTAGGAGTTGGACTAGGATCTCCCATCACACACTGAGGTAGGAGTTGGACTGGACTCTCCCATCACACACTGAGGTAGGAGTTGGACTGGACTCTCCCATCACACACTGTGGTAGGAGTAGGACTAGACTCTCCCATCACACACTGTGGAAGGAGTTGGACTAGGCTCTCCCATCACTGGAGTTGGACTAGCATCTCCCATCACACACTGTGGTAGGAGTTGGACTAGACTCTCCCATCACACACTGTGGTAGGAGTTAGACTAGGCTCTCCCATCACTCACTGTGGTAGGAGGTGGACTAGGCTCTCCCATCACTCACTGAGGTAGAAATTGGATTATGCTCTCTCATCACTCACTGAGGTAGGAGTTGGACTAGGCTCTTCCATCACTGGAGTTGGACTAGGATCTCCATCACACACTGTGGTAGGAGCTGGACTAGACTCTCCCATCACTCACTGTGGTAACAGTTGGACTAGACTCACCCATCACACACTGTGGTAGGAGTTGGACTAGGCTCTCCCATCACACACTGTGGTAGGAGTTGGACTAGGCTCTCCCATCACACACTGAGGTAGGAGTTGGACTAGGCACTCCCGTGACTCACTGAGGCAGGAGCTGGACTATGATCTCCCATCACTCACTGAGGTAGGACTTGGACTAGACTCTCCCATCACACACTGTGGTAGGAGTTGGACTAGACTCTCCCATCACACACTGCGGTAGGAGTTGGACTAGACTCTCCAATCACTCACTGAGGTAGGAGTTGGACTAGGCTCTCCCATCACTCACTGTGGGAGGAGTTGGACTAGGCTCTCCCATCAGTGGAGTTGGACTAGGATCTACATCACACACTGTGGTAGGAGTAGGACTAGACTCTCCCATCACACACTGTAGAAGGACTTGGACTAGACTCTCCCATCACACATTGTGGTAGGAGTTGGACTAGGATCTCCCATCACTCACTGAGGTAGGAGTTGGACAAGTCTCTCCCATCACTCACTAAGGTAGCAGTTGGACTAGACTCTCCCATCACACACTGAGGAGGAGTTGGACTAGGCACTCCCATGACTAACTGAGGCAGGAGCTGGACTATGATCTCCCATCACTCACTGAGGGAGGACTTGGACGAGCCTCTCTCATCACACTGAGGTAGGAGTTGGACTAGACTCTCCAATCACACACTGTGGTAGGAGTTGGACTAGGCTCTCCCATCACTCACTGAGGTAGGAGTTGGCCTAGGCTCTCCAATCACACACTGAGGTAGGAGTGGACTAGACTCTCCCATCACACACTATGGTAGGAGTTGGACTAGACTCTCCCATCACTGGAGTTGGACTAGGATCTCCCATCACACACTGACGTAGGAGTTGGACTGGACTCTCCCATCACACACTGTGGTAGGAGTTGGACTGGACTCTCCCATCACATACTGTGGTAGGAGTAGGACTAGACTCTCCAATCACACACTGTGGAAGGAGTTGGACTAGGCTCTCCCATCACTGGAGTTGGACTAGGATCTCCCATCAGACACTGTAGTAGGAGTTGGACTAGACACTCCCATCCATCACTGAGGAGGAGTTGGACTAGACTCACCCATCACTCACTGAGGAAGGAGTTGGACTACGCTCTCCCATCACTCACTGTGGTAGGAGGTGGACTAGGCTCTCCCATCACTCACTGAGGTAGAAATTGAATTATGCTCTCTCATCACTCACTGAGGTAGGAGATGGACTAGGCTCTCCCATCACTGGAGTTGGACGAGCATCTCCCATCACACACTGTGGAAGGAGTTGGACTAGACTCTCCCATCAAACACCGTGGTAGGATTTAGACTAGGCTCTCCCATTACTCACTGTGGTAGGAGGTGGACTAGGCTCTCCCATCACTCACTGAGGTAGAAATTGGATTATGCTCTCTCATCACTCACTGAGGTAGGAGTTGGACTAGGCTCTCCCATCACTCTCTGAGGTAGGAGTTGGACTAGGCTCTCCCATCACTGGAGTTGGACTAGGCTCTCCCATCACTCACTGAGGTAGGAGTTGGACTAGGCTCTCCCATCACTGGAGTTGAACCAGGCTCTCCCATCACTCACTGAGGTAGGAGTTGGACTACGCTCTCCCATCACTGGAGTTGGACTAGGCTCTCCCATCACTGGAATTGGTCTAGGATCTCCCATCACACACTGAGGTAGGAGTTGGACTAGGCTCTCCCATCTCTCACTGAGGTAGAAATTGGACTAGGCTCTCCCATCACTCACTGAGGTAGGAGTTGGACTAGGCTCTCCCATCACTGGAGTTGGACTAGGCTCTCCCATCACTCATTGAGGTAGAAATTGGACTAGGCTCTCCCATCACTCACTGAGGTAGGTGTTGGACTAGGCTCACCAATCACACACTGTGGTAGGAGTTGGACTAGGCTCTCCCATCAGTCAATGAGGTAGGAGTTGGACTAGGCTCTCCAATCACTCACTGAGGTAGGAGTTGGACTAGACTCTCCCATCACACACTGTGGTAGAAGTTGGACTAGACTGTCCCATCACACACTGAGGTAGGAGTTGGACTGGACTCTCCCATCACACACTGTGGTAGGAGAAGGACTAGACTCTCCCATCACACACTGTGGAAGGAGTTGGACTAGGCTCTCCCATCACTGGAGTTCGACCAGGCTCTCCCATCACTGGAGTTGGACTAGGATCTCCCAGCACACACTGAGGTAGGAGTTGGACTAGACTCTCCCATCACACACTGTGGAAGGAGTTGGACTAGGCTCTCCCATCACTCACTAAGGTGGGAGTTGGACTACGCTCTCCCATGAATGCAGTTGGACTAGGATCTCCATCACACACAGAGGTAGGAGTTGGACTAGATTCTTCCATCACTCACTGAGGTAGGAGTTGGACTAGACTCTCCCATCACACACCGTGGTAGGAGCTGGACTAGACTCTCCCATCACTCACTGTGGTAGGAGTTGGACTAGACTCACCTACCACACACTGTGGTAGGAGTTAGACTAGGCTCTCCCATCACTCACTGTGGTAGGAGGTGGACTAGGCTCTCCCATCACTCACTGAGGTAGAAATTGAATTATGCTCTCTCATCACTCACTGAGGTAGGAGATGGACTAGGCTCTCCCATAACTGGAGTTGGACAAGCATCTCCCATCACACACTGTGGTAGGAGTTGGACTAGGCTCTCCCATCACTCACTGTGGTAGGAGGTGGACTAGGCTCTCCCATCACTCACTGAGGTAGAAATTGGATTATGCTCTCTCATCACTCACTGAGGTCGGAGTTGGACTAGGCTCTCCCATCACTCACTGAGGTAGGAGTTGGACTATGCTCTCCCATCACTGGAGTTGGACTAGGATCTCCCATCACACACTGAGGTAGGAGGTGGACTAGGCTCTCCCATCACTCACTGAGGTAGGAGTTGGACTAGGCTCTCCCATCACTCACTGAGGTAGGAGTTGGACTATGCTCTCCCATCACTGGAGTTGGACTAGGCTCTCCCATCACTCACTGAGGTAGAAATTGGACTAGGCTCTCCCATCACTCACTGAGGTAGAAATTGGACTAGGCTCTCCCATCACTCACTGAGGTAGGAGTTGGATTAGGCTCTCCCATCACTCACTGAGGTAGGTGTTGGACTAGGCTCTCCCATCACTCACTGTGGTAGGAGTTGGACTAGGCTCTCCCATCACTCACTGAGGTAAGAGTTGGTCTAGACTCTCCCATCACACACTGTGGTAGGAGTTGGACTAGGCTCTCCCATCACTCACTGAGGTAAGAGTTGGTCTAGACTCTCCAATCACACACTGTGGTAGGAGTTGGACTAGGCTCTCCGATCACTCAATGAGGTAGGAGTTGGACTAGGCTCTCCAATCACACACTGAGGTAGGAGTTGGACTAGGCTCTCCCATCACTCACTGAGGTAGGAGTTGGACTAGACTCTCCCATCACACACTGTGGTAGGAGTTGGACTAGACTCTCCCATCACTCACTGAGGTAGGAGTTGGACTAGGCTCTCCCATCACTGGAGTTGGACTAGGATCTCCCATCACACACTGAGGTAGGAGTTGGACTGGACTCTCCCATCACACACTGTGGTAGGAGTAGGACTAGACTCTCCCATCACACACTAAGTACGAGTTGGACTAGACTCTCCCATCACACACTGTGGTAGGAGTTAGACTAGGCTCTCCCATCACTGGAGTTGGACTAGCATCTCGCATCACACACTGTGGTAGGAGTTGGACTATGCTCTCCCATCACTGGAGTTGGACTAGGCTCTCCCATCACTCACTGAGGTAGGAGTTGGACTAGGCTCTCCCATCACTGGAGTTGGACCAGGCTCTCCCATCACTCACTGAGGTAGGAGTTGGACTATGCTCTCCCATCACTGGAGTTGGACTAGGATCACCCATCACACACAGAGGTAGGAGTTGGACTAGGCTCTCCCATCACTCACTGAGGTAGGAGTTGGACTAGGCTCTCCCATCACTGGAGTTGGACTAGGCTCTCCCATCACTCATTGAGGTAGAAATTGGAATAGGCTCTCCCATCACTCACTGAGGTAGAAATTGGACTAGGCTCTCCCATCACTCACTGAGGTAGGTGTTGGACTAGGCTCTCCCATCACTCACTGTGGTAGGAGTTGGATTAGGCTCTCCCATCACTCACTGAGGTAGGAGTTGGACTAGGCTCTCCCATCACTCACTGAGGTAGGAGTTGGACTAGACTCTCCCATCACACACTGTGGTAGGAGTTGGACTAGACTCTCCCATCACACACTTTGGTAGGAGTTGGACTAGGCTCTCCCATCACTCACTGAGGTAGGAGTTGGACTAGGCTCACCAATCACACACTGTGGTAGGAGTTGGACTAGGCTCTCCCATCACTCAATGAGGTAGGAGTTGGACTAGGCTCTCCAATCACTCACTGAGGTAGGAGTTGGACTAGACTCTCCCATCACACACTGTGGTAGGAGTTGGACTAGACTCTCCCATCACTCACTGAGGTAGGAGTTGGACTAGGCTCTCCCATCACTCAATGAGGTAGGAGTTGGACTAGGCTCTCCCATCACACACGGTGGTAGAAGTTGGACTAGACTCTCCCATCACACACTGAGGTAGCAGTTGGACTGGACTCTCCCATCACACACTGTGGTAGGAGTAGGATAGACTCTCCCATCACACACTGTGGAAGGAGTTCGATAAGGCTCTCCCATCACTGGAGTTCGACCAGGCTCTCCCATCACTGGAGTTGGACTAGGATCTCCCATCACACACTGAGGTAGGAGTTGGACAAGACTCTCCCATCACACACTGTGGAAGGAGTTGGACTAGGCTCTCCCATCACTCACTAAGGTGGGAGTGGACTACGCTCTCCCATCAATGCAGTTGGACTAGGATCTCCATCACACACAGAGGTAGGAGTTGGACTAGATTCTCCCATCACTCACTGCGGTAGGAGTTGGACTAGACTCTCCCATCGCACACCGTGGTAGGAGCTGGACTAGACTCTACCATCACTCACTGTGGTAGGAGTTGGACTAGACTCACCCACCACACACTGTGGTAGGAGTTAGACTAGGCTCTCCCATCACTCACTGTGGTAGGAGGTGGACTAGGCTCTCCCATCACTCACTGAGGTAGAAATTGAATTATGCTCTCTCATCACTCACTGAGGTAGGAGATGGACTAGGCTCTCCCATCACTGGAGTTGGACGAGCATCTCCCATCACTCACTGAGGTAGGTGTTGGACGAGGCTCTCCCATCACTCACTGTGGTAGGAGTTGGATTTGGCTCTCCCATCACTCACTGAGGTAGGAGTTGGACTAGGCTCTCCCATCACTCACTGAGGTAGGAGTTGGACTAGACTCTCCCATCACACACTGTGGTAGGAGTTGGACTAGACTCTCCCATCACACACTGTGGTAGGAGTTGGACTAGGCTCTCCCATCACTCACTGAGGTAGGAGTTGGACTAGGCTCTCCGATCACTCAATGAGGTAGGAGTTGGACTAGGCTCTCCAATCACTCACTGTGGTAGGAGTTGGACTAGACTCACCCACCACACACTGTGGTAGGAGTTGGACTAGGCTCTCCCATCACTCACTGAGGTAGGAGTTGGACTAGACTCTCACATCACACACTGTGGTAGCAGTTGGACTAGACTCTCCCATCACACACTGTGGTAGGAGTTGGACAAGGCTCTCCCATCACTGACTGAGGTAAGAGTTTGACTAGACTCTCCAATCACACACTGTGGTAGGAGTTGGACTAGGCTCTCCGATCACTCAATGAGGTAGGAGTTGGACTAGGCTCTCCATTCACTCACTGAGGTAGGAGTTGGACTAGACTCTCCCATCACACACTGTGGTAGGAGTTGGACTAGACTCTCCCATCACTCACTGAGGTAGGAGTTGGACTAGGCTCTCCCATCACTGGAGTTGGACTAGGATCTCCCATCACACACTGAGGTAGGAGTTGGACTGGACTCTCCCATCACACACTGTGGTAGGAGTAGGACTAGACTCTCCGATCATACACTGTGGAAGGAGTTGGATAAGGCTCTCCCATCACTGGAGTTGCACCAGGCTCTCCCATCACTGGAGTTGGACTAGGATCTCCCATCACACACTGAGGTAGGAGTTGGACTAGACTCTCCCATCACACAATGTGGAAGGAGTTGGACTAGGCTCTCCCATCACTAAGGTGGGAGTTGGACTAGACTCTCCCATTACACACTGTGGTAGGAGTTGGACTAGACTCTCCCATCACACACTGTGGTAGGAGTTGGACTATACTCTCCCATCACACACTGTGGTAGGAGTTAGACTAGGCTCTCCCATCACTCACTGTGGTAGGAGATGGACTAGGCTCTACCATCACTGGAGTTGGACTAGCATCTCCCATCACACACTGTGGTAGGAGATGGACTAGACTCTCCCCTCACACACTGTGGTAGGAGTTAGATTAGGCTCTCCCATCACTCACTGTGGTAGGAGGTGGACTAGGCTCTCCCATCACTCACTGAGGTAGAAATTGGATTATGCTCTCTCATCACTCACTGTGGTAAGAGTTGGACTAGGCTCTCCCATCACTCACTAAGGTGGGAGTGGACTACGCTCTCCCATCAATGCAGTTGGACTAGGATCTCCATCACACACAGAGGTAGGAGTTGGACTAGATTCTCCCATCACTCACTGAGGTAGGAGATGGACTAGGCTCACCCATCACTGGAGTTGGATGAGCATCTCCCATCACTCACTCAGGTAGGTGTTGGACTAGGCTCTCCCATCACTCACTGTGGTAGGAGTTGGATTTGGCTCTCCCATCACTCACTGAGGTAGGAGTTGGACTAGGCACTCCCATCACTCACTGAGGTAGGAGTTGGACTAGACTCTCCCATCACACACTGTGGTAGGAGTTGGACTAGACTCTCCCATCACACACTGTGGTAGGAGTTGGACTAGGCTCTCCCATCACTCACTGAGGTAGGAGTTGGACTAGGCTCTCCGATCACTCAATGAGGTAGGAGTTGGACTAGGCTCTCCAATCACTCACTGTGGTAGGAGTTGGACTAGACTCACCCACCACACACTGTGGTAGGAGTTAGACTAGGCTCTCCCATCACTCACTGTGGTGGGAGGTGGACTGGGCTCTCCCATCACTCACTGAGGTAGAAATTGAATTATGCTCTAACATCACTCACTGAGGTAGGAGATGGACTAGGCTCTCCAATCACTGGAGTTGGACAAGCATCTCCCATCACTCACTGTGGTAGGAGGTGGACTAGGCTCTCCCATCACTCACTGAGGTAGAAATTGGACTAGGCTCTCCCATCACTCACTGAGGTAGGGGTTGGACTTGGCTCTCCCATCACTCACTGTGGTAGGAGTTGGATTAGGCTCTCCCATCACACACTGAGGTAGGAGTTGGACTAGGCTCTCCCATCACTCACTGAGGTAGGAGTTGGACTAGACTCTCACATCACACACTGTGGTAGGAGTTGGACTAGACTCTCCCATCACACACTGTGGTAGGAGTTGGACAAGGCTCTCCCATCACTCACTGAGGTAAGAGTTTGACTAGACTCTCCAATCACACACTGTGGTAGGAGTTGGACTAGGCTCTCCGATCACTCAATGAGGTAGGAGTTGGACTAGGCTCTCCAATCACTCACTGAGGTAGGAGTTGGACTAGACTCTCCCATCACACACTGTGGTAGGAGTTGGACTAGACTCTCCCATCACTCACTGAGGTAGGAGTTGGACTAGGCTCTCCCATCACTGGAGTTGGACTAGGATCTCCCATCACACACTGAGGTAGGAGTTGGACTGGACTCTCCCATCACACACTGTGGTAGGAGTAGGACTAGACTCTCCCATCACACACTGTGGTAGGAGTTGGACAAGGCTCTCCCATCACTCACTGAGGTAAGAGTTTGACTAGACTCTCCAATCACACACTGTGGTAGGAGTTGGACTAGGCTCTCCGATCACTCAATGAGGTAGGAGTTGGACTAGGATCTCCCATCACACACTGAGGTAGGAGTTGGACTAGACTCTCCCATCACACACTGCGGAAGGAGTTGGACTAGGCTCTCCCATCACTCACTAAGGTGGGAGTGGACTACGCTCTCCCATCAATGCAGTTGGACTAGGATCTCCATCACACACAGAGGTAGGAGTTGGACTAGATTCTCCCATCACTCACTGAGGTAGGAGTTGGACTAGACTCTCCCATCACACACCGTGGTAGGAGCTGGACTAGACTCTACCATCACTCACTGTGGTAGGAGTTGGACTAGACTCACCCACCACACACATTGGTAGGAGTTAGACTAGGCTCTCCCATCACTCACTGTGGTAGGAGGTGGACTGGGCTCTCCCATCACTCACTGAGGTAGAAATTGAATTATGCTCTCTCATCACTCACTGAGGTAGGAGATGGACTAGGCTCTCCCATCACTGGAGTTGGACGAGCATCTCCCATCACTCACTGTGGTAGGAGGTGGACTAGGCTCTCCCATCACTCACTGAGGTAGAAATTGGACTAGGCTCTCCCATCACTCACTGTGGTAGGAGGTGGACAAGGCTCTCCCATCACTCACTGAGGTAAGAGTTTGACTAGACTCTCCAATCACACACTGTGGTAGGAGTTGGACTAGGCTCTCCGATCACTCAATGAGGTAGGAGTTGGACTAGGCTCTCCAATCACTCACTGAGGTAGGAGTTGGACTAGACTCTCCCATCACACACTGTGGTAGGAGTTGGACTAGACTCTCCCATCACTCACTGAGGTAGGAGTTGGACTAGGCTCTCCCATCACAGGAGTTGGACTAGGATCTCCCATCACTGGAGTTGGACTAGGATCTCCCATCACACACTGAGGTAGGAGTTGGACTAGGCTCTCCCATCACACACTGTGGAAGGAGTTGGACTAGGCTCTCCCATCACTCACTAAGGTGGGAGTTGGACTAGACTCTCCCATCACACACTGTGGTAGGAGTTGGACTAGACTCTCCCATCACACACTGTGGTAGGAGTTGGACTAGACTCTCCCATCACACACTGTGGTAGGAGTTAGACTAGGCTCTCCCATCACTCACTGTGGTAGGAGATGGACTAGGCTCTACCATCACTGGAGTTGGACTAGCATCTCCCATCACACACTGTGGTAGGAGTTGGACTAGACTCTCCCCTCACACACTGTGGTAGGAGTTAGATTAGGCTCTCCCATCACTCACTGTGGTAGGAGGTGGACTAGGCTCTCCCATCACTCACTGAGGTAGAAATTGGATTATGCTCTCTCATCACTCACTGTGGTAGGAGTTGGACTAGGCTCTCCCATCACTCACTAAGGTGGGAGTTGGACTACGCTCTCCCATGAATGCAGTTGGACTAGGATCTCCATCACACACAGAGGTAGGAGTTGGACTGGATTCTCCCATCACTCACTGAGGTAGGAGTTGGACTAGACTCTCCCATCACACACCGTGGTAGGAGCTGGACTAGACTCTCCCATCACTCACTGTGGTAGGAGTTGGACTACACTCACCTACCACACACTGTGGTAGGAGTTAGACTAGGCACTCCCATCACTCACTGTGGTAGGAGGTGGACTAGGCTCTCCCATCACTCACTGAGGTAGAAATTGGATTATGCTCTCTCATCACTCACTGAGGTCGGAGTTGGACTAGGCTCTCCCATCACTGGAGTTGGACTAGGCTCTCCCATCACTCACTGAGGTAGGAGTTGGACTAGGCTCTCCCATCACTGGAGTTGGACTAGGCTCTCCCATCACTCACTGAGGTAGGAGTTGGAGTAGGCTCTCCCATCACTCACTGAGGTAGGAGTTGGACTAGGCTCTCCCATCACTGGAGTTGGACTAGGCTCTCCCATCACTCACTGAGGTAGAAATTGGACTAGGCTCTCCCATCACTCACTGAGGTAGAAATTGGACTAGGCTCTCCCATCACTCACTGTGGTAGGAGTTGGATTAGGCTCTCCCATCACTCACTGTGGTAGGAGTTGGATTAGGCTCTTCCATCACTCACTGTGGTAGGAGTTGGACTAGGCTCTCCCATCACTCACTGAGGTAGGAGTTGGACTAGGCTCTCCCATCACTCACTGAGGTAGGAGTTGGACTAGACTCTCCCATCACACACTGTGGTAGGAGTTGGACTAGGCTCTCCCATCACTAACTGAGGTAAGAGTTGGTCTAGACTCTCCAATCACACACTGTGGTAGGAGTTGGACTAGGCTCTCCGATCACTCAATGAGGTAGGAGTTGGACTAGGCTCTCCAATCACTCACTGTGGTAGGAGTTGGACTAGACTCTCCCATCACTCACTGAGGTAGGAGTTGGACTAGGCTCTCCCATCACTCAATGAGGTAGGAGTTGGACTAGGCTCTCCCATCACACACGGTGGTAGAAGTTGGACTAGACTCTCCCATCACACACTGAGGTAGGAGTTGGACTGGACTCTCCCATCACACACTGTGGTAGGAGTAGGACTAGACTCTCCCATCACACACTGTGGAAGGAGTTCGATAAGGCTCTCCCATCACTGGAGTTCGACCAGGCTCTCCCATCACTGGAGTTGGACTAGGATCTCCCATCACACACTGAGGTAGGAGTTGGACTAGACTCTCCCATCACACACTGTGGAAGGAGTTGGACTAGGCTCTCCCATCACTCACTAAGGTGGGAGTGGACTACGCTCTCCCATCAATGCAGTTGGACTAGGATCTCCATCACACACAGAGGTAGGAGTTGGACTAGATTCTCCCATCACTCAATGAGGTAGGAGTTGGACTAGACTCTCCCATCACACACCGTGGTAGGAGCTGGACTAGACTCTACCATCACTCACTGTGGTAGGAGTTGGACTAGACTCACCCACCACACACATTGGTAGGAGTTAGACTAGGCTCTCCCATCACTCACTGTGGTAGGAGGTGGACTAGGCTCTCCCATCACTCACTGAGGTAGAAATTGAATTATGCTCTCTCATCACTCACTGAGGTAGGAGATGGACTAGGCTCTCCCATCACTGGAGTTGGACGAGCATCTCCCATCACTCACTGAGGTAGGTGTTGGACTAGGCTCTCCCATCACTCACTGAGGTAGGAGTTGGACTAGGCTCTCCCCATCACTCACTGAGGTAGGAGTTGGACTAGACTCTCCCATCACACACTGTGGTAGGAGTTGGACTAGACTCTCGCATCACACACTGTGGTAGGAGTTGGACTAGGCTCTCCCATCACTCACTGAGGTAGGAGTTGGACTAGGCTCTCCGATCACTCAATGAGGTAGGAGTTGGACTAGGCTCTCCAATCACTCACTGTGGTAGGAGTTGGACTAGACTCACCCACCACACACTGTGGTAGGAGTTAGACTAGGCTCTCCCATCACTCACTGTGGTAGGAGGTGGACTGGGCTCTCCCATCACTCACTGAGGTAGAAATTGAATTATGCTCTCTCATCACTCACTGAGGTAGGAGATGGACTAGGCTCTCCCATCACTGGAGTTGGACGAGCATCTCCCATCACTCACTGTGGTAGGAGGTGGACTAGGCTCTCCCATCACTCACTAAGGTGGGAGTTGGACTACGCTCTCCCATGAATGCAGTTGGACTAGGATCTCCATCACACACAGAGGTAGGAGTTGGACTGGATTCTCCCATCACTCACTGAGGTAGGAGTTGGACTAGACTCTCCCATCACACACCGTGGTAGGAGCTGGACTAGACTCTCCCATCACTCACTGTGGTAGGAGTTGGACTACACTCACCTACCACACACTGTGGTAGGAGTTAGACTAGGCACTCCCATCACTCACTGTGGTAGGAGGTGGACTAGGCTCTCCCATCACTCACTGAGGTAGAAATTGGATTATGCTCTCTCATCACTCACTGAGGTCGGAGTTGGACTAGGCTCTCCCATCACTGGAGTTGGACTAGGCTCTCCCATCACTCACTGAGGTAGGAGTTGGACTAGGCTCTCCCATCACTGGAGTTGGACTAGGCTCTCCCATCACTCACTGAGTTAGGAGTTGGAGTAGGCTCTCCCAACACTCACTGAGGTAGGAGTTGGACTAGGCTCTCCCATCACTGGAGTTGGACTAGGCTCTCCCATCACTCACTGAGGTAGAAATTGGACTAGGCTCTCCCATCACTCACTGAGGTAGAAATTGGACTAGGCTCTCCCATCACTCACTGTGGTAGGAGTTGGATTAGGCTCTCCCATCACTCACTGTGGTAGGAGTTGGATTAGGCTCTTCCATCACTCACTGTGGTAGGAGTTGGACTAGGCTCTCCCATCACTCACTGAGGTAGGAGTTGGACTAGGCTCTCCCATCACTCACTGAGGTAGGAGTTGGACTAGACTCTCCCATCACACACTGTGGTAGGAGTTGGACTAGGCTCTCCCATCACTAACTGAGGTAAGAGTTGGTCTAGACTCTCCAATCACACACTGTGGTAGGAGTTGGACTAGGCTCTCCGATCACTCAATGAGGTAGGAGTTGGACTAGGCTCTCCAATCACTCACTGTGGTAGGAGTTGGACTAGACTCTCCCATCAGTCACTGAGGTAGGAGTTGGACTAGGCTCTCCCATCACTCAATGAGGTAGGAGTTGGACTAGGCTCTCCCATCACACACGGTGGTAGAAGTTGGACTAGACTCTCCCATCACACACTGAGGTAGGAGTTGGACTGGACTCTCCCATCACACACTGTGGTAGGAGTAGGACTAGACTCTCCCATCACACACTGTGGAAGGAGTTCGATAAGGCTCTCCCATCACTGGAGTTCGACCAGGCTCTCCCATCACTGGAGTTGGACTAGGATCTCCCATCACACACTGAGGTAGGAGTTGGACTAGACTCTCCCATCACACACTGTGGAAGGAGTTGGACTAGGCTCTCCCATCACTCACTAAGGTGGGAGTGGACTACGCTCTCCCATCAATGCAGTTGGACTAGGATCTCCATCACACACAGAGGTAGGAGTTGGACTAGATTCTCCCATCACTCACTGAGGTAGGAGTTGGACTAGACTCTCCCATCACACAACGTGGTAGGAGCTGGACTAGACTCTACCATCACTCACTGTGGTAGGAGTTGGACTAGCCTCACCCACCACACACATTGGTAGGAGTTAGACTAGGCTCTCCCATCACTCACTGTGGTAGGAGGTGGACTAGGCTCTCCCATCACTCACTGAGGTAGAAATTGAATTATGCTCTCTCATCACTCACTGAGGTAGGAGATGGACTAGGCTCTCCCATCACTGGAGTTGGACGAGCATCTCCCATCACTCACTGAGGTAGGTGTTGGACTAGGCTCTCCCATCACTCACTGAGGTAGGAGTTGGACTAGGCTCTCCCATCACTCACTGAGGTAGGAGTTGGACTAGACTCTCCCATCACACACTGTGGTAGGAGTTGGACTAGACTCTCGCATCACACACTGTGGTAGGAGTTGGACTAGGCTCTCCCATCACTCACTGAGGTAGGAGTTGGACTAGGCTCTCCGATCACTCAATGAGGTAGGAGTTGGACTAGGCTCTCCAATCACTCACTGTGGTAGGAGTTGGACTAGACTCACCCACCACACACTGTGGTAGGAGTTAGACTAGGCTCTCCCATCACTCACTGTGGTAGGAGGTGGACTGGGCTCTCCCATCACTCACTGAGGTAGAAATTGAATTATGCTCTCTCATCACTCACTGAGGTAGGAGATGGACTAGGCTCTCCCATCACTGGAGTTGGACGAGCATCTCCCATCACTCACTGTGGTAGGAGGTGGACTAGGCTCTCCCATCACTCACTGAGGTAGAAATTGGACTAGGCTCTCCCATCACTCACTGTGGTAGGAGTTGGACAAGGCTCTCCCATCACTCACTGAGGTAAGAGTTTGACTAGACTCTCCAATCACACACTGTGGTAGGAGTTGGACTAGGCTCTCCGATCACTCAATGAGGTAGGAGTTGGACTAGGCTCTCCAATCACTCACTGATGTAGGAGTTGGACTAGACTCTCCCATCACACACTGTGGTAGGAGTTGGACTAGACTCTCCCATCACTCACTGAGGTAGGAGTTGGACTAGGCTCTCCCATCACTGGAGTTGGACTAGGATCTCCCATCACACACTGAGGTAGGAGTTGGAATAGACTCTCCCATCACACACTGTGGAAGGAGTTGGACTAGGCTCTCCCATCACTCACTAAGGTGGGTGTGGACTACGCTCTCCCATCAATGCAGTTGGACTAGGATCTCCATCACACACAGAGGTAGGAGTTGGACTAGATTCTCCCATCACTCACTGAGGTAGGAGTTGGACTAGACTCTCCCATCACACACCGTGGTAGGAGCTGGACTAGACTCTACCATCACTCACTGTGGTAGGAGTTGGACTAGACTCACCCACCACACACATTGGTAGGAGTTAGACTAGGCTCTCCCATCACTCACTGTGGTAGGAGGTGGACTGGGCTCTCCCATCACTCACTGAGGTAGAAATTGAATTATGCTCTCTCATCACTCACTGAGGTAGGAGATGGACTAGGCTCTCCCATCACTGGAGTTGGACGAGCATCTCCCATCACTCACTGTGGTAGGAG
The DNA here is from genome assembly GCF_030144855.1 of Hypanus sabinus. Taxonomy (NCBI): domain Eukaryota; kingdom Metazoa; phylum Chordata; class Chondrichthyes; order Myliobatiformes; family Dasyatidae; genus Hypanus; species Hypanus sabinus. The sequence continues at coordinate 32,146,320 of NC_082723.1, read as the reverse complement.
GTGGACTAGGCTCTCCCATCACTCACTGAGGTAGAAATTGGACTAGGCTCTCCCATCACTCACTGTGGTAGGAGTTGGACAAGGCTCTCCCATCACTCACTGAGGTAAGAGTTTGACTAGACTCTCCAATCACACACTGTGGTAGGAGTTGGACTAGGCTCTCCGATCACTCAATGAGGTAGGAGTTGGACTAGGCTCTCCAATCACTCACTGAGGTAGGAGTTGGACTAGACTCTCCCATCACACACTGTGGTAGGAGTTGGACTAGACTCTCCCATCACTCACTGAGGTAGGAGTTGGACTAGGCTCTCCCATCACAGGAGTTGGACTAGGATCTCCCATCACTGGAGTTGGACTAGGATCTCCCATCACACACTGAGGTAGGAGTTGGACTAGGCTCTCCCATCACACACTGTGGAAGGAGTTGGACTAGGCTCTCCCATCACTCACTAAGGTGGGAGTTGGACTAGACTCTCCCATCACACACTGTGGTAGGAGTTGGACTAGACTCTCCCATCACACACTGTGGTAGGAGTTGGACTAGACTCTCCCATCACACACTGTGGTAGGAGTTAGACTAGGCTCTCCCATCACTCACTGTGGTAGGAGATGGACTAGGCTCTACCATCACTGGAGTTGGACTAGCATCTCCCATCACACACTGTGGTAGGAGTTGGACTAGACTCTCCCCTCACACACTGTGGTAGGAGTTAGATTAGGCTCTCCCATCACTCACTGTGGTAGGAGGTGGACTAGGCTCTCCCATCACTCACTGAGGTAGAAATTGGATTATGCTCTCTCATCACTCACTGTGGTAGGAGTTGGACTAGGCTCTCCCATCACTCACTAAGGTGGGAGGTGGACTACGCTCTCCCATGAATGCAGTTGGACTAGGATCTCCATCACACACAGAGGTAGGAGTTGGACTGGATTCTCCCATCACTCATTGAGGTAGGAGTTGGACTAGACTCTCCCATCACACATCGTGGTAGGAGCTGGACTAGACTCTCCCATCACTCACTGTGGTAGGAGTTGGACTACACTCACCTACCACACACTGTGGTAGGAGTTAGACTAGGCTCTCCCATCACTCACTGTGGTAGGAGGTGGACTAGGCTCTCCCATCACTCACTGAGGTAGAAATTGGATTATGCTCTCTCATCACTCACTGAGGTCGGAGTTGGACTAGGCTCTCCCATCACTGGAGTTGGACTGGGCTCTCCCATCACTCACTGAGGTAGGAGTTGGACTAGGCTCTCCCATCACTGGAGTTGGACTAGGCTCTCCCATCACTCACTGAGGTAGGAGTTGGAGTAGGCTCTCCCATCACTCACTGAGGTAGGAGTTGGACTAGGCTCTCCCATCACTGGAGTTGGACTAGGCTCTCCCATCACTCACTGAGGTAGAAATTGGACTAGGCTCTCCCATCACTCACTGAGGTAGAAATTGGACTAGGCTCTCCCATCACTCACTGTGGTAGGAGTTGGATTAGGCTCTCCCATCACTCACTGTGGTAGGAGTTGGATTAGGCTCTTCCATCACTCACTGTGGTAGGAGTTGGACTAGGCTCTCCCATCACTCACTGAGGTAGGAGTTGGACTAGGCTCTCCCATCACTCACTGAGGTAGGAGTTGGACTAGACTCTCCCATCACACACTGTGGTAGGAGTTGGACTAGGCTCTCCCATCACTAACTGAGGTAAGAGTTGGTCTAGACTCTCCAATCACACACTGTGGTAGGAGTTGGACTAGGCTCTCCGATCACTCAATGAGGTAGGAGTTGGACTAGGCTCTCCAATCACTCACTGAGGTAGGAGTTGGACTAGACTCTCCCATCACACACTGTGGTAGGAGTTCGACTAGACTCTCCCATCACTCACTGAGGTAGGAGTTGGACTAGGCTCTCCCATCACTGGAGTTGGACTAGGATCTCCCATCACACACTGAGGTAGGAGTTGGACTGGACTCTCCCATCACACACTGTGGTAGGAGTAGGACTAGACTCTCCCATCACACACAGTGGAAGGAGTTGGATAAGGCTCTCCCATCACTGGAGTTGGACCAGGCTCTCCCATCACTGGAGTTGGACTAGGATCTCCGATCACACACTGAGGTAGGAGTTGGACTAGGCTCTCCAATCACTCACTGAGGTAGGAGTTGGACTAGACTATCCCATCACACACTGTGGTAGGAGTTCGACTAGACTCTCCCATCACTCACTGAGGTAGGAGTTGGACTAGGCTCTCCCATCACTGGAGTTGGACTAGGATCTCCCATCACACACTGAGGTAGGAGTTGGACTGGACTCTCCCATCACACACTGTGGTAGGAGTAGGACTAGACTCTCCCATCACACACTGTGGAAGGAGTTGGATAAGGCTCTCCCATCACTGGAGTTGGACCAGGCTCTCCCATCACTGGAGTTGGACTAGGATCTCCGATCACACACTGAGGTAGGAGTTGGACTAGGCTCTCCAATCACTCACTGAGGTAGGAGTTGGACTAGACTATCCCATCACACACTGTGGTAGGAGTTCGACTAGACTCTCCCATCACTCACTGAGGTAGGAGTTGGACTAGGCTCTCCCATCACTGGAGTTGGACTAGGATCTCCCATCACACACTGAGGTAGGAGATGGCCTGGACTCTCCCATCACACACTGTGGTAGGAGTAGGACTAGACTCTCCCATCACACACTGTGGAAGGAGTTGGATAAGGCTCTCCCATCACTGGAGTTGGACCAGGCTCTCCCATCACTGGAGTTGGACTAGGATCTCCCATCACACACTGAGGTAGGAGTTGGACTAGACTCTCCCATCACACACTGTGGAAGGAGTAGGACTAGGCTCTCCCATCACTCACTAAGGTGGGAGTTGGACTAGACTCTCCCATCACACACTGTGGTAGGAGTTGGACTAGACTCTCCCATCACACACTGTGGTAGGAGTTGGACTAGACTCTCCCATCACACACTGTGGTAGGAGTTAGACTAGGCTCTCCCATCACTCACTGTGGTAGGAGATGGACTAGGCTCTCCCATCACTGGAGTTGGACTAGCATCTCCCATCACTCACTGTGGTAGGAGTTGGACTAGGCTCTCCCATCACTGGAGTTGGACTAGGCTCTCCCATCACTCATTGAGGTAGAAATTGGAATAGGCTCTCCCATCACTCACTGAGGTAGAAATTGGACTCGGCTCTCCCATCACTCACTGAGGTAGGTGTTGGACTAGGCTCTCCCATCACTCACTGTGGTAGGAGTTGGATTAGGCTCTCCCATCACTCACTGAGGTAGGAGTTGGACTAGGCTCTCCCATCACTCACTGAGGTAGGAGTTGGACTAGGCTCTCCAATCACTCACTGAGGTAGGAGTTGGACTAGACTCTCCCATCACACACTGTGGTAGGAGTTGGACTAGACTCTCCCATCACTCACTGAGGTAGGAGTTGGACTAGGCTCTCCCATCACTCAATGAGGTAGGAGTTGGACTAGGCTCTCCCATCACAAAATGTGGTAGAAGTTGGACTAGACTCTCCCATCACACACTGAGGTAGGAGTTGGACTGGACTCTCCCATCACACACTGTGGTAGGAGTAGGACTAGACTCTCCCATCACACACTGTGGAAGGAGTTGGATAAGGCTCTCCCATCACTCACTAAGTTGGGAGTTGGACTACACTCGCCCATCAATGCAGTTGGACTAGGATCTCCATCGCACACAGAGGTAGGAGTTGGACTAGATTCTCCCATCACTCACTGAGGTAGGAGTTGGACTAGACTCTCCCATCACACACTGTGGTAGTAGCTGGACTAGACTCTCCCATCACTCACTGTGGTAGGAGTTGGACTAGACTCACCCACCACACACTGTGGTAGGAGTTAGACTAGGCTCTCCCATCACTCACTGTGGTAGGAGGTGGACTAGGCTCTCTCATCACTCACTGAGGTAGAAATTGAATTATGCTCTCTCATCACTCACTGAGGTAGGAGATGGACTAGGCTCTCCCATCACTGGAGTTGGACGAGCATCTCCCATCACTCACTGAGGTAGGTGTTGGACTAGGCTCTCCCATCACTCACTGTGGTAGGAGTTGGACTAGACTCTCCCATCCCACACTGTGGTAGGAGTTGGACTAGACTCTCCCATCACACACTGTGGTAGGAGTTGGACTAGACTCTCCAATCACACACTGTGGTAGGAGTTGGACTAGGCTCTCCGATCACTCAATGAGGTAGGAGTTGGACTAGGCTCTCCAATCACTCACTGAGGTAGGAGTTGGACTAGACTCTCCCATCACTCACTGAGGTAGAAATTGGACTATGCTCTCCCATCACTGGAGTTGGACTAGGATCTCCCATCACACACAGAGGTAGGAGTTGGAGTAGGCTCTCCCATCACTCACTGAGGTAGGAGTTGGAGTAGGCTCTCCCATCACTCACTGAGGTAGGAGTTGGACTAGGCTCTCCCATCACTGTAGTTGGACTAGGCTCTCCCATCACTCACTGAGGTAGAAATTGGACTAGGCTCTCCCATCACTCACTGAGGTAGGTGTTGGACTAGGCTGTCCCATCACTCACTGTGGTAGGAGTTGGACTAGGCTCTCCCATCACTCACTGAGGTAGGAGTTGGACTAGACTCTCCCATCACACACTGTGGTAGGAGTTGGACTAGGCTCTCCCATCACTCACTGAGGTAAGAGTTGGTCTAGACTCTCCAATCACACACTGTGGTAGGAGTTGGACTAGACTCTCCCATCACACACTGTGGTAGGAGTTCGACTAGACTCTCCCATCACTCACTGAGGTAGGAGTTGGACTAGGCTCTCCCATCACTGGAGTTGGACTAGGATCTCCCATCACACACTGAGGTAGGAGTTGGACTAGGCTCTCCAATCACTCACTGAGGTAGGAGTTGGACTAGACTCTCCCATCACACACTGTGGTAGGAGTTCGACTAGACTCTCCCATCACTCACTGAGGTAGGAGTTGGACTAGGCTCTCCCATCACTGGAGTTGGACTAGGATCTCCCATCACACACTGAGGTAGGAGTTGGACTGGACTCTCCCATCACACACTGTGGTAGGAGTAGGACTAGACTCTCCCATCACACACTGTGGAAGGAGTTGGATAAGGCTCTCCCATCACTGGAGTTGGACCAGGCTCTCCCATCACTGGAGTTGGACTAGGATCTCCCATCACACACTGAGGTAGGAGTTGGACTAGACTCTCCCATCACACACTGTGGAAGGAGTAGGACTAGGCTCTCCCATCACTCACTAAGGTGGGAGTTGGACTAGACTCTCCCATCACACACAGTGGTAGGAGTTGGACTAGACTCTCCCATCACACACTGTGGTAGGAGTTAGACTAGGCTCTCCCATCACTCACTGTGGTAGGAGATGGACTAGGCTCTCCCATCACTGGAGTTGGACTAGCATCTCCCATCACACACTGTGGTAGGAGTTGGACTAGGCTCTCCCATCACTGGAATTGGACTAGGCTCTCCCATCACTCACTGAGGTAGGATTTGGACTAGGCTCTCCCATCACTCACTGAGGTAGGAGTTGGACTAGGCTCTCCCATCACTGGAGTTGGACCAGGCTCTCCCATCACTCACTGAGGTAGGAGTTCGACTATGCTCTCCCATCACTGGAGTTGGACTAGGATCTCCCATCACACACAGAGGTAGGAGTTGGACTAGGCTCTCCCATCACTCACTGAGGTAGGAGTTGGACTAGGCTCTCCCATCACTGGAGTTGGACTAGGCTCTCCCATCACTCATTGAGGTAGAAATTGGAATAGGCTCTCCCATCACTCACTGAGGTAGAAATTGGACTCGGCTCTCCCATCACTCACTGAGGTAGGTGTTGGACTAGGCTCTCCCATCACTCACTGTGGTAGGCGTTGGATTAGGCTCTCCCATCACTCACTGAGGTAGGAGTTGGACTAGGCTCTCCCATCACTCACTGAGGTAGGAGTTGGACTAGACTCTCCCATCACACACTGTGGTAGGAGTTGGTCTAGACTCTCCCATCACACACTGTGGTAGTAGTTGGACTAGGCTCTCCCATCACTCACTGAGGTAGGAGTTGGACTAGGCTCACCAATCACAGGAGTTGGACTAGGATCTCCCATCACTGGAGTTGGACTAGGATCTCCCATCACACACTGAGGTAGGAGTTGGACTAGGCTCTCCCATCACACACTGTGGAAGGAGTTGGACTAGGCTCTCCCATCACTCACTAAGGTGGGAGTTGGACTAGACTCTCCCATCACACACTGTGGTAGGAGTTGGACTAGACTCTCCCATCACACACTGTGGTAGGAGTTGGACTAGACTCTCCCATCACACACTGTGGTAGGAGTTAGACTAGGCTCTCCCATCACTCACTGTGGTAGGAGATGGACTAGGCTCTACCATCACTGGAGTTGGACTAGCATCTCCCATCACACACTGTGGTAGGAGTTGGACTAGACTCTCCCCTCACACACTGTGGTAGGAGTTAGATTAGGCTCTCCCATCACTCACTGTGGTAGGAGGTGGACTAGGCTCTCCCATCACTCACTGAGGTAGAAATTGGATTATGCTCTCTCATCACTCACTGTGGTAGGAGTTGGACTAGGCTCTCCCATCACTCACTAAGGTGGGAGGTGGACTACGCTCTCCCATGAATGCAGTTGGACTAGGATCTCCATCACACACAGAGGTAGGAGTTGGACTGGATTCTCCCATCACTCACTGAGGTAGGAGTTGGACTAGACTCTCCCATCACACATCGTGGTAGGAGCTGGACTAGACTCTCCCATCACTCACTGTGGTAGGAGTTGGACTACACTCACCTACCACACACTGTGGTAGGAGTTAGACTAGGCTCTCCCATCACTCACTGTGGTAGGAGGTGGACTAGGCTCTCCCATCACTCACTGAGGTAGAAATTGGATTATGCTCTCTCATCACTCACTGAGGTCGGAGTTGGACTAGGCTCTCCCATCACTGGAGTTGGACTGGGCTCTCCCATCACTCACTGAGGTAGGAGTTGGACTAGGCTCTCCCATCACTGGAGTTGGACTAGGCTCTCCCATCACTCACTGAGGTAGGAGTTGGAGTAGGCTCTCCCATCACTCACTGAGGTAGGAGTTGGACTAGGCTCTCCCATCACTGGAGTTGGACTAGGCTCTCCCATCACTCACTGAGGTAGAAATTGGACTAGGCTCTCCCATCACTCACTGAGGTAGAAATTGGACTAGGCTCTCCCATCACTCACTGTGGTAGGAGTTGGATTAGGCTCTCCCATCACTCACTGTGGTAGGAGTTGGATTAGGCTCTTCCATCACTCACTGTGGTAGGAGTTGGACTAGGCTCTCCCATCACTCACTGAGGTAGGAGTTGGACTAGGCTCTCCCATCACTCACTGAGGTAGGAGTTGGACTAGACTCTCCCATCACACACTGTGGTAGGAGTTGGACTAGGCTCTCCCATCACTAACTGAGGTAAGAGTTGGTCTAGACTCTCCAATCACACACTGTGGTAGGAGTTGGACTAGGCTCTCCGATCACTCAATGAGGTAGGAGTTGGACTAGGCTCTCCAATCACTCACTGAGGTAGGAGTTGGACTAGACTCTCCCATCACACACTGTGGTAGGAGTTCGACTAGACTCTCCCATCACTCACTGAGGTAGGAGTTGGACTAGGCTCTCCCATCACTGGAGTTGGACTAGGATCTCCCATCACACACTGAGGTAGGAGTTGGACTGGACTCTCCCATCACACACTGTGGTAGGAGTAGGACTAGACTCTCCCATCACACACAGTGGAAGGAGTTGGATAAGGCTCTCCCATCACTGGAGTTGGACCAGGCTCTCCCATCACTGGAGTTGGACTAGGATCTCCGATCACACACTGAGGTAGGAGTTGGACTAGGCTCTCCAATCACTCACTGAGGTAGGAGTTGGACTAGACTATCCCATCACACACTGTGGTAGGAGTTCGACTAGACTCTCCCATCACTCACTGAGGTAGGAGTTGGACTAGGCTCTCCCATCACTGGAGTTGGACTAGGATCTCCCATCACACACTGAGGTAGGAGTTGGACTGGACTCTCCCATCACACACTGTGGTAGGAGTAGGACTAGACTCTCCCATCACACACTGTGGAAGGAGTTGGATAAGGCTCTCCCATCACTGGAGTTGGACCAGGCTCTCCCATCACTGGAGTTGGACTAGGATCTCCGATCACACACTGAGGTAGGAGTTGGACTAGGCTCTCCAATCACTCACTGAGGTAGGAGTTGGACTAGACTATCCCATCACACACTGTGGTAGGAGTTCGACTAGACTCTCCCATCACTCACTGAGGTAGGAGTTGGACTAGGCTCTCCCATCACTGGAGTTGGACTAGGATCTCCCATCACACACTGAGGTAGGAGTTGGCCTGGACTCTCCCATCACACACTGTGGAAGGAGTTGGATAAGGCTCTCCCATCACTGGAGTTGGACCAGGCTCTCCCATCACTGGAGTTGGACTAGGATCTCCCATCACACACTGAGGTAGGAGTTGGACTAGACTCTCCCATCACACACTGTGGAAGGAGTAGGACTAGGCTCTCCCATCACTCACTAAGGTGGGAGTTGGACTAGACTCTCCCATCACACACTGTGGTAGGAGTTGGACTAGACTCTCCCATCACACACTGTGGTAGGAGTTGGACTAGACTCTCCCATCACACACTGTGGTAGGAGTTAGACTAGGCTCTCCCATCACTCACTGTGGTAGGAGATGGACTAGGCTCTCCCATCACTGGAGTTGGACTAGCATCTCCCATCACTCACTGTGGTAGGAGTTGGACTAGGCTCTCCCATCACTGGAGTTGGACTAGGCTCTCCCATCACTCATTGAGGTAGAAATTGGAATAGGCTCTCCCATCACTCACTGAGGTAGAAATTGGACTCGGCTCTCCCATCACTCACTGAGGTAGGTGTTGGACTAGGCTCTCCCATCACTCACTGTGGTAGGAGTTGGATTAGGCTCTCCCATCACTCACTGAGGTAGGAGTTGGACTAGGCTCTCCCATCACTCACTGAGGTAGGAGTTGGACTAGGCTCTCCAATCACTCACTGAGGTAGGAGTTGGACTAGACTCTCCCATCACACACTGTGGTAGGAGTTGGACTAGACTCTCCCATCACTCACTGAGGTAGGAGTTGGACTAGGCTCTCCCATCACTCAATGAGGTAGGAGTTGGACTAGGCTCTCCCATCACAAAATGTGGTAGAAGTTGGACTAGACTCTCCCATCACACACTGAGGTAGGAGTTGGACTGGACTCTCCCATCACACACTGTGGTAGGAGTAGGACTAGACTCTCCCATCACACACTGTGGAAGGAGTTGGATAAGGCTCTCCCATCACTCACTAAGTTGGGAGTTGGACTACACTCGCCCATCAATGCAGTTGGACTAGGATCTCCATCGCACACAGAGGTAGGAGTTGGACTAGATTCTCCCATCACTCACTGAGGTAGGAGTTGGACTAGACTCTCCCATCACACACTGTGGTAGTAGCTGGACTAGACTCTCCCATCACTCACTGTGGTAGGAGTTGGACTAGACTCACCCACCACACACTGTGGTAGGAGTTAGACTAGGCTCTCCCATCACTCACTGTGGTAGGAGGTGGACTAGGCTCTCTCATCACTCACTGAGGTAGAAATTGAATTATGCTCTCTCATCACTCACTGAGGTAGGAGATGGACTAGGCTCTCCCATCACTGGAGTTGGACGAGCATCTCCCATCACTCACTGAGGTAGGTGTTGGACTAGGCTCTCCCATCACTCACTGTGGTAGGAGTTGGACTAGACTCTCCCATCCCACACTGTGGTAGGAGTTGGACTAGACTCTCCCATCACACACTGTGGTAGGAGTTGGACTAGACTCTCCAATCACACACTGTGGTAGGAGTTGGACTAGGCTCTCCGATCACTCAATGAGGTAGGAGTTGGACTAGGCTCTCCAATCACTCACTGAGGTAGGAGTTGGACTAGACTCTCCCATCACTCACTGAGGTAGAAATTGGACTATGCTCTCCCATCACTGGAGTTGGACTAGGATCTCCCATCACACACAGAGGTAGGAGTTGGAGTAGGCTCTCCCATCACTCACTGAGGTAGGAGTTGGAGTAGGCTCTCCCATCACTCACTGAGGTAGGAGTTGGACTAGGCTCTCCCATCACTGTAGTTGGACTAGGCTCTCCCATCACTCACTGAGGTAGAAATTGGACTAGGCTCTCCCATCACTCACTGAGGTAGGTGTTGGACTAGGCTGTCCCATCACTCACTGTGGTAGGAGTTGGACTAGGCTCTCCCATCACTCACTGAGGTAGGAGTTGGACTAGACTCTCCCATCACACACTGTGGTAGGAGTTGGACTAGGCTCTCCCATCACTCACTGAGGTAAGAGTTGGTCTAGACTCTCCAATCACACACTGTGGTAGGAGTTGGACTAGACTCTCCCATCACACACTGTGGTAGGAGTTCGACTAGACTCTCCCATCACTCACTGAGGTAGGAGTTGGACTAGGCTCTCCCATCACTGGAGTTGGACTAGGATCTCCCATCACACACTGAGGTAGGAGTTGGACTAGGCTCTCCAATCACTCACTGAGGTAGGAGTTGGACTAGACTCTCCCATCACACACTGTGGTAGGAGTTCGACTAGACTCTCCCATCACTCACTGAGGTAGGAGTTGGACTAGGCTCTCCCATCACTGGAGTTGGACTAGGATCTCCCATCACACACTGAGGTAGGAGTTGGACTGGACTCTCCCATCACACACTGTGGTAGGAGTAGGACTAGACTCTCCCATCACACACTGTGGAAGGAGTTGGATAAGGCTCTCCCATCACTGGAGTTGGACCAGGCTCTCCCATCACTGGAGTTGGACTAGGATCTCCCATCACACACTGAGGTAGGAGTTGGACTAGACTCTCCCATCACACACTGTGGAAGGAGTAGGACTAGGCTCTCCCATCACTCACTAAGGTGGGAGTTGGACTAGACTCTCCCATCACACACAGTGGTAGGAGTTGGACTAGACTCTCCCATCACACACTGTGGTAGGAGTTAGACTAGGCTCTCCCATCACTCACTGTGGTAGGAGATGGACTAGGCTCTCCCATCACTGGAGTTGGACTAGCATCTCCCATCACACACTGTGGTAGGAGTTGGACTAGGCTCTCCCATCACTGGAATTGGACTAGGCTCTCCCATCACTCACTGAGGTAGGATTTGGACTAGGCTCTCCCATCACTCACTGAGGTAGGAGTTGGACTAGGCTCTCCCATCACTGGAGTTGGACCAGGCTCTCCCATCACTCACTGAGGTAGGAGTTCGACTATGCTCTCCCATCACTGGAGTTGGACTAGGATCTCCCATCACACACAGAGGTAGGAGTTGGACTAGGCTCTCCCATCACTCACTGAGGTAGGAGTTGGACTAGGCTCTCCCATCACTGGAGTTGGACTAGGCTCTCCCATCACTCATTGAGGTAGAAATTGGAATAGGCTCTCCCATCACTCACTGAGGTAGAAATTGGACTCGGCTCTCCCATCACTCACTGAGGTAGGTGTTGGACTAGGCTCTCCCATCACTCACTGTGGTAGGCGTTGGATTAGGCTCTCCCATCACTCACTGAGGTAGGAGTTGGACTAGGCTCTCCCATCACTCACTGAGGTAGGAGTTGGACTAGACTCTCCCATCACACACTGTGGTAGGAGTTGGTCTAGACTCTCCCATCACACACTGTGGTAGTAGTTGGACTAGGCTCTCCCATCACTCACTGAGGTAGGAGTTGGACTAGGCTCACCAATCACACACTGTGGTAGGAGTTGGACTAGGCTCTCCCATCACTCAATGAGGTAGGAGTTGGACTAGGCTCTCCCATCACACAATGTGGTAGAAGTTGGACTAGACTCTCCCATCACACACTGAGGTAGGAGTTGGACTGGACTCTCCCATCACACACTGTGGTAGGAGTAGGACTAGACTCTCCCATCACACACTGTGGAAGGAGTTGGATAAGGTTCTCCCATCACTGGAGTTCGACCAGGCTCTCCCATCACTGGAGTTGGACTAGGATCTCCCATCACACACTGAGGTAGGAGTTGGACTAGACTCTCCCATCACACACTGTGGAAGGAGTAGGACTAGGCTCTCCCATCACTCACTAAGGTGGGAGTTGGACTCGACTCTCCCATCACACACAGTGGTAGGAGTTGGACTAGACTCTCCCATCACACACTGTGGTAGGAGTTAGACTAGGCTCTCCCATCACTCACTGTGGTAGGAGATGGACTAGGCTCTCCCATCACTGGAGTTGGACTAGCATCTCACATCACACACTGTGGTAGGAGTTGGACTAGGCTCTCCCATCACTGGAATTGGACTAGGCTCTCCCATCACTCACTGAGGTAGGATTTGGACTAGGCTCTCCCATCACTCACTGAGGTAGGAGTTGGACTAGGCTCTCCCATCACTGGAGTTGGACCAGGCTCTCCCATCACTCACTGAGGTAGGAGTTCGACTATGCTCTCCCATCACTGGAGTTGGACTAGGATCTCCCATCACTGGAGTTGGACTAGGATCTCCCATCACACACAGAGGTAGGAGTTGGACTAGGCTCTCCCATCACTCACTGAGGTAGGAGTTGGACTAGGCTCTCCCATCACTGGAGTTGGACTAGGCTCTCCCATCACTCATTGAGGTAGAAATTGGAATAGGCTCTCCCATCACTCACTGAGGTAGAAATTGGACTCGGCTCTCCCATCACTCACTGAGGTAGGTGTTGGACTAGGCTCTCCCATCACTCACTGTGGTAGGCGTTGGATTAGGCTCTCCCATCACTCACTGAGGTAGGAGTTGGACTAGGCTCTCCCATCACTCACTGAGGTAGGAGTTGGACTAGACTCTCCCATCACACACTGTGGTAGGAGTTGGTCTAGACTCTCCCATCACACACTGTGGTAGTAGTTGGACTAGGCTCTCCCATCACTCACTGAGGTAGGAGTTGGACTAGGCTCACCAATCACACACTGTGGTAGGAGTTGGACTAGGCTCTCCCATCACTCAATGAGGTAGGAGTTGGACTAGGCTCTCCCATTACACAATGTGGTAGAAGTTGGACTAGACTCTCCCATCACACACTGAGGTAGGAGTTGGACTGGACTCTCCCATCACACACTGTGGTAGGAGTAGGACTAGACTCTCCCATCACACACTGTGGAAGGAGTTGGATAAGGTTCTCCCATCACTGGAGTTCGACCAGGCTCTCCCATCACTGGAGTTGGACTAGGATCTCCCATCACACACTGAGGTAGGAGTTGGACTAGACTCTCCCATCACACACTGTGGAAGGAGTTGGACTAGGCTCTCCCATCACTCACTAAGGTGGGAGTTGGACTACGCTCTCCCATCAATGCAGTTGGACTAGGATCTCCATCGCACACAGAGGTAGGAGTTGGACTAGATTCTCCCATCACTCACTGAGGTAGGAGTTGGACTAGACTCTCCCATCACACACCGTGGTAGGAGCTGGACTAGACTCTCCCATCACTCACTGTGGTAGGAGTTAGACTAGGCTCTCCCATCACTCACTGTGGTAGGAGGTGGACTAGGCTCTCCCATCACTCACTGAGGTAGAAATTGAATTATGCTCTCTCATCACTCACTGAGGTAGGAGATGGACTAGGCTCTCCCATCACTGGAGTTGGACGAGCATCTCCCATCACTCACTGAGGTAGGTGTTGGACTAGGCTCTCCCATCACTCACTGTGGTAGGAGTTGGATTTGGCTCTCCCATCACTCACTGAGGTAGGAGTTGGACTAGGCTCTCCCATCACTCACTGAGGTAGGAGTTGGACTAGACTCTCCCATCACACACTGTGGTAGGAGTTGGACTAGACTCTCCCATCGCACACTGTGGTAGCAGTTGGACTAGGCTCTCCCATCACTCACTGAGGTAGGAGTTGGACTAGGCTCTCCGATCACTCAATGAGGTAGGAGTTGGACTAGGCTCTCCAATCACTCACTGTGGTAGGAGTTGGACTAGACTCACCCACCACACACTGTGGTAGGAGTTAGACTAGGCTCTCCCATCACTCACTGTGGTAGGAGGTGGACTAGGCTCTCCCATCACTCACTGAGGTAGGAGTTGGACTAGGCTCTCCCATCACTCACTGAGGTAGGAGTTGGACTAGACTCTCCCATCACACACTGTGGTAGGAGTTGGACTAGGCTCTCCCATCACTCACTGAGGTAAGAGTTGGTCTAGACTCTCCAATCACACACTGTGGTAGGAGTTGGACTAGACTCTCCCATCACACACTGTGGTAGGAGTTCGACTAGACTCTCCCATCACTCACTGAGGTAGGAGTTGGACTAGGCTCTCCCATCACTGGAGTTGGACTAGGATCTCCCATCACACACTGAGGTAGGAGTTGGACTAGGCTCTCCAATCACTCACTGAGGTAGGAGTTGGACTAGACTCTCCCATCACACACTGTGGTAGGAGTTCGACTAGACTCTCCCATCACTCACTGAGGTAGGAGTTGGACTAGGCTCTCCCATCACTGGAGTTGGACTAGGATCTCCCATCACACACTGAGTTAGGAGTTGGACTGGACTCTCCCATCACACACTGTGGTAGGAGTAGGACTAGACTCTCCCATCACACACTGTGGAAGGAGTTGGATAAGGCTCTCCCATCACTGGAGTTGGACCAGGCTCTCCCATCACTGGAGTTGGACTAGGATCTCCCATCACACACTGAGATAGGAGTTGGACTAGACTCTCCCATCACACACTGTGGAAGGAGTAGGACTAGGCTCTCCCATCACTCACTAAGGTGGGAGTTGGACTAGACTCTCCCATCACACACAGTGGTAGGAGTTGGACTAGACTCTCCCATCACACACTGTGGTAGGAGTTAGACTAGGCTCTCCCATCACTCACTGTGGTAGGAGATGGACTAGGCTCTCCCATCACTGGAGTTGGACTAGCATCTCCCATCACACACTGTGGTAGGAGTTGGACTAGGCTCTCCCATCACTGGAATTGGACTAGGCTCTCCCATCACTCACTGAGGTAGGATTTGGACTAGGCTCTCCCATCACTCACTGAGGTAGGAGTTGGACTACGCTCTCCCATCAATGCAGTTGGACTAGGATCTCCATCGCACACAGAGGTAGGAGTTGGACTAGATTCTCCCATCACTCACTGAGGTAGGAGTTGGACTAGACTCTCCCATCACACACCGTGGTAGGAGCTGGACTAGACTCTCCCATCACTCACTGTGGTAGGAGTTGGACTAGACTCACCCACCACACACTGTGGTAGGAGTTAGACTAGGCTCTCCCATCACTCACTGTGGTAGGAGGTGGACTAGGCTCTCCCATCACTCACTGAGGTAGAAATTGAATTATGCTCTCTCATCACTCACTGAGGTAGGAGATGGACTAGGCTCTCCCATCACTGGAGTTGGACGAGCATCTCCCATCACTCACTGAGGTAGGTGTTGGACTAGGCTCTCCCATCACTCACTGTGGTAGGAGTTGGATTTGGCTCTCCCATCACTCACTGAGGTAGGAGTTGGACTAGGCTCTCCCATCACTCACTGAGGTAGGAGTTGGACTAGACTCTCCCATCACACACTGTGGTAGGAGTTGGACTAGACTCTCCCATCGCACACTGTGGTAGGAGTTGGACTAGGCTCTCCCATCACTCACTGAGGTAGGAGTTGGACTAGGCTCTCCGATCACTCAATGAGGAAGGAGTTGGACTAGGCTCTCCAATCACTCACTGTGGTAGGAGTTGGACTAGACTCACCCACCACACACTGTGGTAGGAGTTAGACTAGGCTCTCCCATCACTCACTGTGGTAGGAGGTGGACTAGGCTGTCCCATCAGTCACTGAGGTAGGAA
This sequence comes from Hypanus sabinus, assembly GCF_030144855.1. NCBI lineage: Eukaryota > Metazoa > Chordata > Chondrichthyes > Myliobatiformes > Dasyatidae > Hypanus > Hypanus sabinus. The sequence continues at coordinate 32,130,348 of NC_082723.1, read as the reverse complement.
TTGAATTATGCTCTCTCATCACTCACTGAGGTAGGAGTTGGACTAGGCTCTCCCATCACTGGAGTTGGACTAGGCTCTCCCATCACTCACTGAGGTATGAGTTGGACTATGCTCTCCCATCACTGGAGTTGGACTAGGATCTCCCATCACACACTGAGGTAGGAGTTGGAGTAGGCTCTCCCATCACTCACTGAGGTAGGAGTTGGACTAGGCTCTCCCAACACTGGAGTTGGACTAGGCTCTCCCATCACTCACTGAGGTAGGTGTTGGACTAGGCTCTCCCATCACTCACTGAGGTAGAAATTGGACTAGGCTCTCCCATCACTCACTGAGGTAGGTGTTGGACTAGGCTATCACATCACTCACTGTGGTAGGAGTTGGATTAGGCTCTCCCATCACTCACTGAGGTAGGAGTTGGACTAGGCTCTCCCATCACTCACTGAGGTAGGAGTTGGACTAGATTCTCCCATCACACACTGTGGTAGGAGTTGGACTAGACTCTCCCATCACACACTGTGGTAGGAGTTGGACAAGGCTCTCCCATCACTCACTGAGGTAAGAGTTTGACTAGACTCTCCAATCACACACTGTGGTAGGAGTTGGACTAGGCTCTCCGATCACTCAATGAGGTAGCAGTTGGACTAGGCTCTCCAATCACTCACTGAGGTAGGAGTTGGACTAGACTCTCCCATCACACACTGTGGTAGGAGTTGGACTAGACTCTCCCATCACTCACTGAGGTAGGAGTTGGACTAGGCTCTCCCATCACTGGAGTTAGACTAGGATCTCCCATCACACACTGAGGTAGGAGTTGGACTGGACTCTCCCATCACACACTGTGGTAGGAGTAGGACTAGACTCTCCCATCACACACTGTGGAAGGAGTTGGATAAGGCTCTCCCATCACTGGAGTTGGACCAGGCTCTCCCATCACTGGAGTTGGACTAGGATTTCCCATCACACACTGTGGTAGGAGTTGGACTAGACTCTCCCATCACACACTGTGGTAGGAGTTAGACTAGGCTCTCCCATCACTCACTGTGGTAGGAGATGGACTAGGCTCTCCCATCACTGGAGTTGGACTAGGATCTCCCATCACACACAGAGGTAGGAGTTGGAGTAGGCACTGCCATCACTCACTGAGGTAGGAGTTGGAGTAGGCTCTCCCATCACTCACTGAGGTAGGAGTTGGACTAGGCTCTCCCATCACTGTAGTTGGACTAGGCTCTCCCATCACTCACTGAGGTAGAAATTGGACTAGGCTCTCCCATCACTCACTGAGGTAGGTGTTGGACTAGGCGGTCCCATCACTCACTGTGGTAGGAGTTGGATTAGGCTCTCCCATCACTCACTGAGGTAGGAGTTGGACTAGGCTCTCCCATCACTCACTGAGGTAGGAGTTGGACTAGACTCTCCCATCACACACTGTGGTAGGAGTTGGACTAGGCTCTCCCATCACTCACTGAGGTAAGAGTTGGTCTAGACTCTCCAATCACACACTGTGGTAGGAGTTGGACTAGACTCTCCCATCACACACTGTGGTAGGAGTTCGACTAGACTCTCCCATCACTCACTGAGGTAGGAGTTGGACTAGGCTCTCCCATCACTGGAGTTGGACTAGGATCTCCCATCACACACTGAGGTAGGAGTTGGACTAGGCTCTCCAATCACTCACTGAGGTAGGAGTTGGACTAGACTCTCCCATCACACACTGTGGTAGGAGTTCGACTAGACTCTCCCATCACTCACTGAGGTAGGAGTTGGACTAGGCTCTCCCATCACTGGAGTTGGACTAGGATCTCCCATCACACACTGAGTTAGGAGTTGGACTGGACTCTCCCATCACACACTGTGGTAGGAGTAGGACTAGACTCTCCCATCACACACTGTGGAAGGAGTTGGATAAGGCTCTCCCATCACTGGAGTTGGACCAGGCTCTCCCATCACTGGAGTTGGACTAGGATCTCCCATCACACACTGAGGTAGGAGTTGGACTAGACTCTCCCATCACACACTGTGGAAGGAGTAGGACTAGGCTCTCCCATCACTCACTAAGGTGGGAGTTGGACTAGACTCTCCCATCACACACAGTGGTAGGAGTTGGACTAGACTCTCCCATCACACACTGTGGTAGGAGTTAGACTAGGCTCTCCCATCACTCACTGTGGTAGGAGATGGACTAGGCTCTCCCATCACTGGAGTTGGACTAGCATCTCCCATCACACACTGTGGTAGGAGTTGGACTAGGCTCTCCCATCACTGGAATTGGACTAGGCTCTCCCATCACTCACTGAGGTAGGATTTGGACTAGGCTCTCCCATCACTCACTGAGGTAGGAGTTGGACTAGGCTCTCCCATCACTGGAGTTGGACCAGGCTCTCCCATCACTCACTGAGGTAGGAGTTCGACTATGCTCTCCCATCACTGGAGTTGGACTAGGATCTCCCATCACACACAGAGGTAGGAGTTGGACTAGGCTCTCCCATCACTCACTGAGGTAGGAGTTGGACTAGGCTCTCCCATCACTGGAGTTGGACTAGGCTCTCCCATCACTCATTGAGGTAGAAATTGGAATAGGCTCTCCCATCACTCACTGAGGTAGAAATTGGACTCGGCTCTCCCATCACTCACTGAGGTAGGTGTTGGACTAGGCTCTCCCATCACTCACTGTGGTAGGCGTTGGATTAGGCTCTCCCATCACTCACTGAGGTAGGAGTTGGACTAGGCTCTCCCATCACTCACTGAGGTAGGAGTTGGACTAGACTCTCCCATCACACACTGTGGTAGGAGTTGGTCTAGACTCTCCCATCACACACTGTGGTAGTAGTTGGACTAGGCTCTCCCATCACTCACTGAGGTAGGAGTTGGACTAGGCTCACCAATCACACACTGTGGTAGGAGTTGGACTAGGCTCTCCCATCACTCACTGAGGTAGGAGTTGGACTAGATTCTCCCATCACACACTGTGGTAGGAGTTGGACTAGACTCTCCCATCACACACTGTGGTAGGAGTTGGACAAGGCTCTCCCATCACTCACTGAGGTAAGAGTTTGACTAGACTCTCCAATCACACACTGTGGTAGGAGTTGGACTAGGCTCTCCGATCACTCAATGAGGTAGCAGTTGGACTAGGCTCTCCAATCACTCACTGAGGTAGGAGTTGGACTAGACTCTCCCATCACACACTGTGGTAGGAGTTGGACTAGACTCTCCCATCACTCACTGAGGTAGGAGTTGGACTAGGCTCTCCCATCACTGGAGTTAGACTAGGATCTCCCATCACACACTGAGGTAGGAGTTGGACTGGACTCTCCCATCACACACTGTGGTAGGAGTAGGACTAGACTCTCCCATCACACACTGTGGAAGGAGTTGGATAAGGCTCTCCCATCACTGGAGTTGGACCAGGCTCTCCCATCACTGGAGTTGGACTAGGATTTCCCATCACACACTGTGGTAGGAGTTGGACTAGACTCTCCCATCACACACTGTGGTAGGAGTTAGACTAGGCTCTCCCATCACTCACTGTGGTAGGAGATGGACTAGGCTCTCCCATCACTGGAGTTGGACTAGGATCTCCCATCACACACAGAGGTAGGAGTTGGAGTAGGCACTGCCATCACTCACTGAGGTAGGAGTTGGAGTAGGCTCTCCCATCACTCACTGAGGTAGGAGTTGGACTAGGCTCTCCCATCACTGTAGTTGGACTAGGCTCTCCCATCACTCACTGAGGTAGAAATTGGACTAGGCTCTCCCATCACTCACTGAGGTAGGTGTTGGACTAGGCGGTCCCATCACTCACTGTGGTAGGAGTTGGATTAGGCTCTCCCATCACTCACTGAGGTAGGAGTTGGACTAGGCTCTCCCATCACTCACTGAGGTAGGAGTTGGACTAGACTCTCCCATCACACACTGTGGTAGGAGTTGGACTAGGCTCTCCCATCACTCACTGAGGTAAGAGTTGGTCTAGACTCTCCAATCACACACTGTGGTAGGAGTTGGACTAGACTCTCCCATCACACACTGTGGTAGGAGTTCGACTAGACTCTCCCATCACTCACTGAGGTAGGAGTTGGACTAGGCTCTCCCATCACTGGAGTTGGACTAGGATCTCCCATCACACACTGAGGTAGGAGTTGGACTAGGCTCTCCAATCACTCACTGAGGTAGGAGTTGGACTAGACTCTCCCATCACACACTGTGGTAGGAGTTCGACTAGACTCTCCCATCACTCACTGAGGTAGGAGTTGGACTAGGCTCTCCCATCACTGGAGTTGGACTAGGATCTCCCATCACACACTGAGTTAGGAGTTGGACTGGACTCTCCCATCACACACTGTGGTAGGAGTAGGACTAGACTCTCCCATCACACACTGTGGAAGGAGTTGGATAAGGCTCTCCCATCACTGGAGTTGGACCAGGCTCTCCCATCACTGGAGTTGGACTAGGATCTCCCATCACACACTGAGGTAGGAGTTGGACTAGACTCTCCCATCACACACTGTGGAAGGAGTAGGACTAGGCTCTCCCATCACTCACTAAGGTGGGAGTTGGACTAGACTCTCCCATCACACACAGTGGTAGGAGTTGGACTAGACTCTCCCATCACACACTGTGGTAGGAGTTAGACTAGGCTCTCCCATCACTCACTGTGGTAGGAGATGGACTAGGCTCTCCCATCACTGGAGTTGGACTAGCATCTCCCATCACACACTGTGGTAGGAGTTGGACTAGGCTCTCCCATCACTGGAATTGGACTAGGCTCTCCCATCACTCACTGAGGTAGGATTTGGACTAGGCTCTCCCATCACTCACTGAGGTAGGAGTTGGACTAGGCTCTCCCATCACTGGAGTTGGACCAGGCTCTCCCATCACTCACTGAGGTAGGAGTTCGACTATGCTCTCCCATCACTGGAGTTGGACTAGGATCTCCCATCACACACAGAGGTAGGAGTTGGACTAGGCTCTCCCATCACTCACTGAGGTAGGAGTTGGACTAGGCTCTCCCATCACTGGAGTTGGACTAGGCTCTCCCATCACTCATTGAGGTAGAAATTGGAATAGGCTCTCCCATCACTCACTGAGGTAGAAATTGGACTCGGCTCTCCCATCACTCACTGAGGTAGGTGTTGGACTAGGCTCTCCCATCACTCACTGTGGTAGGCGTTGGATTAGGCTCTCCCATCACTCACTGAGGTAGGAGTTGGACTAGGCTCTCCCATCACTCACTGAGGTAGGAGTTGGACTAGACTCTCCCATCACACACTGTGGTAGGAGTTGGTCTAGACTCTCCCATCACACACTGTGGTAGTAGTTGGACTAGGCTCTCCCATCACTCACTGAGGTAGGAGTTGGACTAGGCTCACCAATCACACACTGTGGTAGGAGTTGGACTAGGCTCTCCCATCACTCAATGAGGTAGGAGTTGGACTAGGCTCTCCCATCACACAATGTGGTAGAAGTTGGACTAGACTCTCCCATCACACACTGAGGTAGGAGTTGGACTGGACTCTCCCATCACACACTGTGGTAGGAGTAGGACTAGACTCTCCCATCACACACTGTGGAAGGAGTTGGATAAGGTTCTCCCATCACTGGAGTTCGACCAGGCTCTCCCATCACTGGAGTTGGACTAGGATCTCCCATCACACACTGAGGTAGGAGTTGGACTAGACTCTCCCATCACACACTGTGGAAGGAGTTGGACTAGGCTCTCCCAACACTCACTAAGGTGGGAGTTGGACTACGCTCTCCCATCAATGCAGTTGGACTAGGATCTCCATCGCACACAGAGGTAGGAGTTGGACTAGATTCTCCCATCACTCACTGAGGTAGGAGTTAGACTAGGCTCTCCCATCACTCACTGTGGTAGGAGGTGGACTAGGCTCTCCCATCACTCACTGAGGTAGAAATTGAATTATGCTCTCTCATCACTCACTGAGGTAGGAGATGGACTAGGCTCTCCCATCACTGGAGTTGGACGAGCATCTCCCATCACTCACTGAGGTAGGTGTTGGACTAGGCTCTCCCATCACTCACTGTGGTAGGAGTTGGATTTGGCTCTCCCATCACTCACTGAGGTAGGAGTTGGACTAGGCTCTCCCATCACTCACTGAGGTAGGAGTTGGACTAGACTCTCCCATCACACACTGTGGTAGGAGTTGGACTAGACTCTCCCATCGCACACTGTGGTAGGAGTTGGACTAGGCTCTCCCATCACTCACTGAGGTAGGAGTTGGACTAGGCTCTCCGATCACTCAATGAGGTAGGAGTTGGACTAGGCTCTCCAATCACTCACTGTGGTAGGAGTTGGACTAGACTCACCCACCACACACTGTGGTAGGAGTTAGACTAGGCTCTCCCATCACTCACTGTGGTAGGAGGTGGACTAGGCTCTCCCATCACTCACTGAGGTAGGAGTTGGACTAGGCTCTCCCATCACTCACTGAGGTAGGAGTTGGACTAGACTCTCCCATCACACACTGTGGTAGGAGTTGGACTAGGCTCTCCCATCACTCACTGAGGTAAGAGTTGGTCTAGACTCTCCAATCACACACTGTGGTAGGAGTTGGACTAGACTCTCCCATCACACACTGTGGTAGGAGTTCGACTAGACTCTCCCATCACTCACTGAGGTAGGAGTTGGACTAGGCTCTCCCATCACTGGAGTTGGACTAGGATCTCCCATCACACACTGAGGTAGGAGTTGGACTAGGCTCTCCAATCACTCACTGAGGTAGGAGTTGGACTAGACTCTCCCATCACACACTGTGGTAGGAGTTCGACTAGACTCTCCCATCACACACTGTGGAAGGAGTTGGATAAGGCTCTCCCATCACTGGAGTTGGACCAGGCTCTCCCATCACTGGAGTTGGACTAGGATCTCCCATCACACACTGAGGTAGGAGTTGGACTAGACTCTCCCATCACACACTGTGGAAGGAGTAGGACTAGGCTCTCCCATCACTCACTAAGGTGGGAGTTGGACTAGACTCTCCCATCACACACAGTGGTAGGAGTTGGACTAGACTCTCCCATCACACACTGTGGTAGGAGTTAGACTAGGCTCTCCCATCACTCACTGTGGTAGGAGATGGACTAGGCTCTCCCATCACTGGAGTTGGACTAGCATCTCCCATCACACACTGTGGTAGGAGTTGGACTAGGCTCTCCCATCACTGGAATTGGACTAGGCTCTCCCATCACTCACTGAGGTAGGATTTGGACTAGGCTCTCCCATCACTCACTGAGGTAGGAGTTGGACTAGGCTCTCCCATCACTGGAGTTGGACCAGGCTCTCCCATCACTCACTGAGGTATGAGTTCGACTATGCTCTCCCATCACTGGAGTTGGACTAGGATCTCCCATCACACACAGAGGTAGGAGTTGGACTAGGCTCTCCCATCACTCACTGAGGTAGGAGTTGGACTAGGCTCTCCCATCACTGGAGTTGGACTAGGCTCTCCCATCACTCATTGAGGTAGAAATTGGAATAGACTCTCCCATCACTCACTGAGGTAGAAATTGGACTCGGCTCTCCCATCACTCACTGAGGAAGGTGTTGGACTAGGCTCTCCCATCACTCACTGTGGTAGGCGTTGGATTAGGCTCTCCCATCACTCACTGAGGTAGGAGTTGGACTAGGCTCTCCCATCACTCACTGAGGTAGGAGTTGGACTAGACTCTCCCATCACACACTGTGGTAGGAGTTGGTCTAGACTCTCCCATCACACACTGTGGTAGTAGTTGGACTAGGCTCTCCCATCACTCACTGAGGTAGGAGTTGGACTAGGCTCACCAATCACACACTGTGGTAGGAGTTGGACTAGGATCTCCCATCACACACAGAGGTAGGAGTTGGACTAGGCTCTCCCATCACACAATGTGGTAGAAGTTGGACTAGACTCTCCCATCACACACTGAGGTAGGAGTTGGACTGGACTCTCCCATCACACACTGTGGTAGGAGTAGGACTAGACTCTCCCATCACACACTGTGGAAGGAGTTGGATAAGGTTCTCCCATCACTGGAGTTCGACCAGGCTCTCCCATCACTGGAGTTGGACTAGGATCTCCCATCACACACTGAGGTAGGAGTTGGACTAGACTCTCCCATCACACACTGTGGAAGGAGTTGGACTAGGCTCTCCCATCACTCACTAAGGTGGGAGTTGGACTACGCTCTCCCATCAATGCAGTTGGACTAGGATCTCCATCGCACACAGAGGTAGGAGTTGGACTAGATTCTCCCATCACTCACTGAGGTAGGAGTTGGACTAGACTCTCCCATCACACACTGTGGAAGGAGTTGGATAAGGCTCTCCCATCACTGGAGTTGGACCAGGCTCTCCCATCACTGGAGTTGGACTAGGATCTCCCATCACACACTGAGGTAGGAGTTGGACTAGACTCTCCCATCACACACTGTGGAAGGAGTAGGACTAGGCTCTCCCATCACTCACTAAGGTGGGAGTTGGACTAGACTCTCCCATCACACACAGTGGTAGGAGTTGGACTAGACTCTCCCATCACACACTGTGGTAGGAGTTAGACTAGGCTCTCCCATCACTCACTGTGGTAGGAGATGGACTAGGCTCTCCCATCACTGGAGTTGGACTAGCATCTCCCATCACACACTGTGGTAGGAGTTGGACTAGGCTCTCCCATCACTGGAATTGGACTAGGCTCTCCCATCACTCACTGAGGTAGGATTTGGACTAGGCTCTCCCATCACTCACTGAGGTAGGAGTTGGACTAGGCTCTCCCATCACTGGAGTTGGACCAGGCTCTCCCATCACTCACTGAGGTAGGAGTTCGACTATGCTCTCCCATCACTGGAGTTGGACTAGGATCTCCCATCACACACAGAGGTAGGAGTTGGACTAGGCTCTCCCATCACTCACTGAGGTAGGAGTTGGACTAGGCTCTCCCATCACTGGAGTTGGACTAGGCTCTCCCATCACTCATTGAGGTAGAAATTGGAATAGGCTCTCCCATCACTCACTGAGGTAGAAATTGGACTCGGCTCTCCCATCACTCACTGAGGTAGGTGTTGGACTAGGCTCTCCCATCACTCACTGTGGTAGGCGTTGGATTAGGCTCTCCCATCACTCACTGAGGTAGGAGTTGGACTAGGCTCTCCCATCACTCACTGAGGTAGGAGTTGGACTAGACTCTCCCATCACACACTGTGGTAGGAGTTGGTCTAGACTCTCCCATCACACACTGTGGTAGTAGTTGGACTAGGCTCTCCCATCACTCACTGAGGTAGGAGTTGGACTAGGCTCACCAATCACACACTGTGGTAGGAGTTGGACTAGGCTCTCCCATCACTCAATGAGGTAGGAGTTGGACTAGGCTCTCCCATCACACAATGTGGTAGAAGTTGGACTAGACTCTCCCATCACACACTGAGGTAGGAGTTGGACTGGACTCTCCCATCACACACTGTGGTAGGAGTAGGACTAGACTCTCCCATCACACACTGTGGAAGGAGTTGGATAAGGTTCTCCCATCACTGGAGTTCGACCAGGCTCTCCCATCACTGGAGTTGGACTAGGATCTCCCATCACACACTGAGGTAGGAGTTGGACTAGACTCTCCCATCACACACTGTGGAAGGAGTTGGACTAGGCTCTCCCAACACTCACTAAGGTGGGAGTTGGACTACGCTCTCCCATCAATGCAGTTGGACTAGGATCTCCATCGCACACAGAGGTAGGAGTTGGACTAGATTCTCCCATCACTCACTGAGGTAGGAGTTAGACTAGGCTCTCCCATCACTCACTGTGGTAGGAGGTGGACTAGGCTCTCCCATCACTCACTGAGGTAGAAATTGAATTATGCTCTCTCATCACTCACTGAGGTAGGAGATGGACTAGGCTCTCCCATCACTGGAGTTGGACGAGCATCTCCCATCACTCACTGAGGTAGGTGTTGGACTAGGCTCTCCCATCACTCACTGTGGTAGGAGTTGGATTTGGCTCTCCCATCACTCACTGAGGTAGGAGTTGGACTAGGCTCTCCCATCACTCACTGAGGTAGGAGTTGGACTAGACTCTCCCATCACACACTGTGGTAGGAGTTGGACTAGACTCTCCCATCGCACACTGTGGTAGGAGTTGGACTAGGCTCTCCCATCACTCACTGAGGTAGGAGTTGGACTAGGCTCTCCGATCACTCAATGAGGTAGGAGTTGGACTAGGCTCTCCAATCACTCACTGTGGTAGGAGTTGGACTAGACTCACCCACCACACACTGTGGTAGGAGTTAGACTAGGCTCTCCCATCACTCACTGTGGTAGGAGGTGGACTAGGCTCTCCCATCACTCACTGAGGTAGGAGTTGGACTAGGCTCTCCCATCACTCACTGAGGTAGGAGTTGGACTAGACTCTCCCATCACACACTGTGGTAGGAGTTGGACTAGGCTCTCCCATCACTCACTGAGGTAAGAGTTGGTCTAGACTCTCCAATCACACACTGTGGTAGGAGTTGGACTAGACTCTCCCATCACACACTGTGGTAGGAGTTCGACTAGACTCTCCCATCACTCACTGAGGTAGGAGTTGGACTAGGCTCTCCCATCACTGGAGTTGGACTAGGATCTCCCATCACACACTGAGGTAGGAGTTGGACTAGGCTCTCCAATCACTCACTGAGGTAGGAGTTGGACTAGACTCTCCCATCACACACTGTGGTAGGAGTTCGACTAGACTCTCCCATCACACACTGTGGAAGGAGTTGGATAAGGCTCTCCCATCACTGGAGTTGGACCAGGCTCTCCCATCACTGGAGTTGGACTAGGATCTCCCATCACACACTGAGGTAGGAGTTGGACTAGACTCTCCCATCACACACTGTGGAAGGAGTAGGACTAGGCTCTCCCATCACTCACTAAGGTGGGAGTTGGACTAGACTCTCCCATCACACACAGTGGTAGGAGTTGGACTAGACTCTCCCATCACACACTGTGGTAGGAGTTAGACTAGGCTCTCCCATCACTCACTGTGGTAGGAGATGGACTAGGCTCTCCCATCACTGGAGTTGGACTAGCATCTCCCATCACACACTGTGGTAGGAGTTGGACTAGGCTCTCCCATCACTGGAATTGGACTAGGCTCTCCCATCACTCACTGAGGTAGGATTTGGACTAGGCTCTCCCATCACTCACTGAGGTAGGAGTTGGACTAGGCTCTCCCATCACTGGAGTTGGACCAGGCTCTCCCATCACTCACTGAGGTATGAGTTCGACTATGCTCTCCCATCACTGGAGTTGGACTAGGATCTCCCATCACACACAGAGGTAGGAGTTGGACTAGGCTCTCCCATCACTCACTGAGGTAGGAGTTGGACTAGGCTCTCCCATCACTGGAGTTGGACTAGGCTCTCCCATCACTCATTGAGGTAGAAATTGGAATAGACTCTCCCATCACTCACTGAGGTAGAAATTGGACTCGGCTCTCCCATCACTCACTGAGGAAGGTGTTGGACTAGGCTCTCCCATCACTCACTGTGGTAGGCGTTGGATTAGGCTCTCCCATCACTCACTGAGGTAGGAGTTGGACTAGGCTCTCCCATCACTCACTGAGGTAGGAGTTGGACTAGACTCTCCCATCACACACTGTGGTAGGAGTTGGTCTAGACTCTCCCATCACACACTGTGGTAGTAGTTGGACTAGGCTCTCCCATCACTCACTGAGGTAGGAGTTGGACTAGGCTCACCAATCACACACTGTGGTAGGAGTTGGACTAGGCTCTCCCATCACTCAATGAGGTAGGAGTTGGACTAGGCTCTCCCATCACACAATGTGGTAGAAGTTGGACTAGACTCTCCCATCACACACTGAGGTAGGAGTTGGACTGGACTCTCCCATCACACACTGTGGTAGGAGTAGGACTAGACTCTCCCATCACACACTGTGGAAGGAGTTGGATAAGGTTCTCCCATCACTGGAGTTCGACCAGGCTCTCCCATCACTGGAGTTGGACTAGGATCTCCCATCACACACTGAGGTAGGAGTTGGACTAGACTCTCCCATCACACACTGTGGAAGGAGTTGGACTAGGCTCTCCCATCACTCACTAAGGTGGGAGTTGGACTACGCTCTCCCATCAATGCAGTTGGACTAGGATCTCCATCGCACACAGAGGTAGGAGTTGGACTAGATTCTCCCATCACTCACTGAGGTAGGAGTTGGACTAGACTCTCCCATCACACACCGTGGTAGGAGCTGGACTAGACTCTCCCATCACTCACTGTGGTAGGAGTTAGACTAGGCTCTCCCATCACTCACTGTGGTAGGAGGTGGACTAGGCTCTCCCATCACTCACTGAGGTAGAAATTGAATTATGCTCTCTCATCACTCACTGAGGTAGGAGATGGACTAGGCTCTCCCATCACTGGAGTTGGACGAGCATCTCCCATCACTCACTGAGGTAGGTGTTGGACTAGGCTCTCCCATCACTCACTGTGGTAGGAGTTGGATTTGGCTCTCCCATCACTCACTGAGGTAGGAGTTGGACTAGGCTCTCCCATCACTCACTGAGGTAGGAGTTGGACTAGACTCTCCCATCACACACTGTGGTAGGAGTTGGACTAGACTCTCCCATCGCACACTGTGGTAGTTGGACTAGGCTCTCCCATCACTCACTGAGGTAGGAGTTGGACTAGGCTCTCCGATCACTCAATGAGGTAGGAGTTGGACTAGGCTCTCCAATCACTCACTGTGGTAGGAGTTGGACTAGACTCACCCACCACACACTGTGGTAGGAGTTAGACTAGGCTCTCCCATCACTAACTGTGGTAGGAGGTGGACTAGGCTCTCCCATCAGTCACTGAGGTAGGAATTGAATTATGCTCTCTCATCACTCACTGAGGTAGGAGATGGACTAGGCTCTCCCATCACTGGAGTTGGACGAGCATATCCCATCACTCACTGAGGTAGGAGCTGGACTAGGCTCTCCCATCACTCACTGAGGTAGGAGTTGGACTAGGCTCTCCCATCACTGGAGTTGGACTAGGCTCTCCCATCACTCACTGAGGTAGGAGTTGGACTATGCTCTCCCATCACTGGAGTTGGACTAGGATCTCCCATCACACACTGAGGTAGGAGTTGGAGTAGGCTCTCCCATCACTCACTGAGGTAGGAGTTGGACTAGGCTCTCCCAACACTGGAGTTGGACTAGGCTCTCCCATCACTCACTGAGGTAGGTGTTGGACTAGGCTCTCCCATCACTCACTGAGGTAGAAATTGGACTAGGCTCTCCCATCACTCACTGAGGTAGGTGTTGGACTAGGCTATCACATCACTCACTGTGGTAGGAGTTGGATTAGGCTCTCCCATCACTCACTGAGGTAGGAGTTGGACTAGGCTCTCCCATCACTCACTGAGGTAGGAGTTGGACTAGACTCTCCCATCACACACTGTGGTAGGAGTTGGACTAGACTCTCCCATCACACACTGTGGTAGGAGTTGGACAAGGCTCTCCCATCACTCACTGAGGTAAGAGTTTGACTAGACTCTCCAATCACACACTGTGGTAGGAGTTGGACTAGGCTCTCCGATCACTCAATGAGGTAGCAGTTGGACTAGGCTCTCCAATCACTCACTGAGGTAGGAGTTGGACTAGACTCTCCCATCACACACTGTTTTAGGAGTTGGACTAGACTCTCCCATCACTCACTGAGGTAGGAGTTGGACTAGGCTCTCCCATCACTGGAGTTGGACTAGGATCTCCCATCACACACTGAGGTAGGAGTTGGACTGGACTCTCCCATCACACACTGTGGTAGGAGTAGGACTAGACTCTCCCATCACACACTGTGGAAGGAGTTGGATAAGGCTCTCCCATCACTGGAGTTGGACCAGGCTCTCCCATCACTGGAGTTGGACTAGGATTTCCCATCACACACTGAGGTAGGAGTTGGACTAGACTCTCCCATCACACACTGTGGAAGGAGTTGGACTAGGCTCTCCCATCACTCACTAAGGTGGGAGTTGGACTAGGCTCTCCCATCACTCACTGTGGTAGGAGATGGACTAGGCTCTCCCATCACTGGAGTTGGACTAGCATCTCCCATCACACACTGTGGTAGGAGTTGGACTAGACTCTCCCCTCACACACTGTGGTAGGAGTTAGATTAGGCTCTCCCATCACTCACTGTGGTAGGAGGTGGACTAGGCTCTCCCATCACTCACTGAGGTAGAAATTGGATTATGCTCTCTCATCACTCACTGTGGTAGGAGTTGGACTAGGATTCCCATCACACACTGAGGTATGAGTTGGACTAGGCACTCCCATGACTCACTGAGGCAGGAGCTGGACTATTATCTCCCATCACTCACTGAGGTAGGAGTTGGACTTGACTCTCCAATCACACACTATGATAGGAGTTGGACTAGGCTCTCCCATCACTCACTGAGGTAGGAGTTGGACTAGGCTCTCCAATCACTCACTGAGGTAGGAGTTGGACTAGACTCTCACATCACACACTGTGGAAGGAGTTGGGCTAGACTCTCCCATCACTCACTGAGGAGGAGTTGGACTAGGCTCTCCCATTACTGGAGTTGGACTAGGATCTCCCATCACACACTGCGGTAGGAGTTGGACTAGGCTCTCCCATCACTCACTGAGGTAGGAGTTGGACTAGGCTCTCCCATCACTGGAGTTGGACTAGGCTCTCCCATCACTCACTGAGGTAGAAATTGGACTAGGCTCTCCCATCACTCTCTGAGGTAGAAATTGGACTAGGCTCTCCCATCACTCACTGTGGTAGGAGTTGGATTAGGCTCTCCCATCACTCACTGAGGTAGGAGTTGGACTAGGCACTCCCATCACTCACTGAGGTAGGAGTTGGACTAGACTCTCCCATCACACACTGTGGAAGGAGTTGGACTAGACTCTCCCATCACACACTGTGGTAGGAGTTGGAATAGGCTCTCCCATCACTCACTGAGGTAAGAGTTGGACTTGACTCTCCAATCACACACTGCGGTAGGAGTTGGACTAGGCTCTCCCATCACTCACTGAGGTAGGAGTTGGACTAGGCTCTCCCATCACTGGAGTTGGACTAGGCTCTCCCATCAATCACTGAGGTAGAAATTGGACTAGGCTCTCCCATCACACTCTGAGGTAGAAATTGGACTAGGCTCTCCCATCACTCACTGTGGTAGGAGTTGGATTAGGCTCTCCCATCACTCACTGAGGTAGGAGTTGGACTAGGCACTCCCATCACTCACTGAGGTAGGAGTTGGACTAGACTCTCCCATCACACACTGTGGAAGGAGTTGGACTAGACTCTCCCATCACACACTGTGGTAGGAGTTGGACTAGGCTCTCCCATCACTCACTGAGGTAAGAGTTGGACTTGACTCTCCAATCACACACTGTGGTAGGAGTTGGACTAGGCTCTCCGATCACTCAATGAGGTAGGAGTTGGACTAGGCTCTCCAATCACTCACTGAGGTAGGAGTTGGACTAGACTCTCCGATCACACACTGTGGTAGGAGTTGGACTAGACTCTCCAATCACTCACTGAGGTAGGAGTTGGACTGGACTCTCCCATCACACACTGTGGTAGGAGTAGGACTAGACTCTCCCATCACACACTGTGGAAGGAGTTGGATAAGGCTCTCCCATCACTGGAGTTGGACCAGGCTCTCCCATCACTGGAGTTGGACTAGGATCTCCCATCACACACTGAGGTAGGAGTTGGACTAGACTCTCCCATCACACACTGTGGAAGGAGTTGGACTAGGCTCTCCCATCACTCACTAAGGTGGGAGTTGGACTAGACTCTCCCATCACACACTGTGGCAGGAGTTGAACTAGACTCTCCCATCACACACTGTGGTAGGAGTTGGACTAGACTCTCCCATCACACACTGTGATAGGAGTTAGACTAGGCTCTCCCATCACTCACTGTGGTAGGAGATGGACTAGGCTCTCCCATCACTAGAGTTGGACTAGCATCTCCCATCACACACTGTGGTAGGAGTTGGACTAGACTCTCCCCTCACACACTGTGGTAGGAGTTAGATTAGGCTCTCCCATCACTCACTGTGGTAGGAGGTGGACTAGGCTCACCCATCACTCACTGAGGTAGAAATTGGATTATGCTCTCCCATCACACACTGAGGTAGGAGTTGGACTAGGCTCTCTCATCACTCACTGAGGTAGAAATTGGACTAGGCTCTCCCATCACTCACTGTGGTAGGAGTTGGACTAGGCTCTCCCATCACTGGATTTGGACTAGGCTCTCCCATCACTCAATAAGGTAGGATTGGACTAGGCTCTCCCATCACTGGAGTTGGACTAGGCTCTCCCATCATTCACTGAAGTAGGAGTTGGACTAGGCTAGTCCATCACACACTGAGGTAGGAGTTGGATTGGACTCTCCCATCACACACTGTGGTAGGAGTTGGACTCGGCTCTTCCATCACTCACTGAGGTAGGAGTTGGACTAGACTCTCCCATCACACACTGTGGTAGGAGTTGGACTAGACTCTCCCATCACACACTGTGGTAGGAGTTGGACTAGGCTCTCCCATCACTCATTGATGTAGGAGTTGGACTAGACTCTCCCATCACACACTGTGGTAGGAGTTGGAGTAGACTCTCCCATCACTCACTGAGGTAGGAGTTGCATTAGGCTCTCCCATCACCCACTGAGGTAGGAGTTGGACTAGGCTCTCCCATCACTGGAAATGGACTAGGATCTCCCATCACACACTGAGGTAGGAGTTGGACTAGGCTCTCCCATCACTCACTGAGGAAGAAATTGGACTAGGCTCTCCCATCACTCACTGAGGTAGGAGTTGGACGAGGCTCTCCCATCACTGGAGTTGGACTAGGCTCTCCCATCACTCACTGAGGTAGGAGTTGGACTAGACTCTCCCATCACTGGAGTTGGACTAGGCTCTCCCATCACTGGAGTTGGACTAGGCTCTCCCATCACTGGAGTTGGACTAGGCTCTCCCATCGCTCACTGAGGTAGGTGTTGGACTAGGCTCTCCCATCACTCACTGTGGTAGGAGTTGGATTAGGCTCTCCCATCACTCACTGAGGTAGGAGTTGGACTAGCCTCTCCCATCACTCACTGAGGTAGGAGTTGGACTAGGCTCTCCCATCACTCACTGTGGTAGGAGTTGGATTAGGCTCTCCCATCACACACTGAGGTAGGAGTTGGACTAGGCTCTCTCATCACTCACTGAGGTAGAAATTGGACTAGGCTCTCCAATCACTCACTGAGGTAGGAGTTGGACTAGACTCTCCGATCACACACTGTGGTAGGAGTTGGACTAGACTCTCCAATCACTCACTGAGGTAGGAGTTGGACTGGACTCTCCCATCACACACTGTGGTAGGAGTAGGACTAGACTCTCCCATCACACACTGTGGAAGGAGTTGGATAAGGCTCTCCCATCACTGGAGTTGGACCAGGCTCTCCCATCACTGGAGTTGGACTAGGATCTCCCATCACACACTGAGGTAGGAGTTGGACTAGACTCTCCCATCACACACTGTGGAAGGAGTTGGACTAGGCTCTCCCATCACTCACTAAGGTGGGAGTTGGACTAGACTCTCCCATCACACACTGTGGCAGGAGTTGAACTAGACTCTCCCATCACACACTGTGGTAGGAGTTGGACTAGACTCTCCCATCACACACTGTGATAGGAGTTAGACTAGGCTCTCCCATCACTCACTGTGGTAGGAGATGGACTAGGCTCTCCCATCACTAGAGTTGGACTAGCATCTCCCATCACACACTGTGGTAGGAGTTGGACTAGACTCTCCCCTCACACACTGTGGTAGGAGTTAGATTAGGCTCTCCCATCACTCACTGTGGTAGGAGGTGGACTAGGCTCACCCATCACTCACTGAGGTAGAAATTGGATTATGCTCTCCCATCACACACTGAGGTAGGAGTTGGACTAGGCTCTCTCATCACTCACTGAGGTAGAAATTGGACTAGGCTCTCCCATCACTCACTGTGGTAGGAGTTGGACTAGGCTCTCCCATCACTGGATTTGGACTAGGCTCTCCCATCACTCAATGAGGTAGGATTGGACTAGGCTCTCCCATCACTGGAGTTGGACTAGGCTCTCCCATCATTCACTGAAGTAGGAGTTGGACTAGGCTAGCCCATCACACACTGAGGTAGGAGTTGGATTGGACTCTCCCATCACACACTGTGGTAGGAGTTGGACTCGGCTCTTCCATCACTCACTGAGGTAGGAGTTGGACTAGACTCTCCCATCACACACTGTGGTAGGAGTTGGACTAGACTCTCCCATCACACACTGTGGTAGGAGTTGGACTAGGCTCTCCCATCACTCATTGATGTAGGAGTTGGACTAGACTCTCCCATCACACACTGTGGTAGGAGTTGGAGTAGACTCTCCCATCACTCACTGAGGTAGGAGTTGGATTAGGCTCTCCCATCACCCACTGAGGTAGGAGTTGGACTAGGCTCTCCCATCACTGGAAATGGACTAGGATCTCCCATCACACACTGAGGTAGGAGTTGGACTAGGCTCTCCCATCACTCACTGAGGAAGAAATTGGACTAGGCTCTCCCATCACTCACTGAGGTAGGAGTTGGACGAGGCTCTCCCATCACTGGAGTTGGACTAGGCTCTCCCATCACTCACTGAGGTAGGAGTTGGACTAGACTCTCCCATCACTGGAGTTGGACTAGGCTCTCCCATCACTGGAGTTGGACTAGGCTCTCCCATCACTGGAGTTGGTCTAGGCTCTCCCATCACTCACTGAGGTTGAAATTGGACTAGGCTCTCCCATCGCTCACTGAGGTAGGTGTTGGACTAGGCTCTCCCATCACTCACTGTGGTAGGAGTTGGATTAGGCTCTCCCATCACTCACTGAGGTAGGAGTTGGACTAGCCTCTCCCATCACTCACTGAGGTAGGAGTTGGACTAGGCTCTCCCATCACTCACTGTGGTAGGAGTTGGATTAGGCTCTCCCATCACACACTGAGGTAGGAGTTGGACTAGGCTCTCTCATCACTCACTGAGGTAGAAATTGGACTAGGCTCTCCCATCACTCACTGAGGTAGGAGTTGGACTAGGCTCTCCCATCACTGGATTTGGACTAGGCTCTCCCATCACTCAATGAGGTAGGATTGGAATAGGCTCTCCCATCACTGGAGTTGGACTCGGCTCTCCCATCACTGGAGTTGGACTAGGCTCTCCCATCATTCACTGAAGTAGGAGTTGGACTAGGCTCTCCCATCACTCACTGAGGAAGAAATTGGACGAGGCTCTCCCATCACTCACTGAGGTAGGAGTTGGACGAGGCTCTCCCATCACTGGAGTTGGACTAGGCTCTCCCATCACTCACTGAGGTAGGAGTTGGACTAGACTCTCCCATCACTGGAGTTGGTCTAGGCTCTCCCATCACTCACTGAGGTTGAAATTGGACTAGGCTCTCCCATCGCTCACTGAGGTAGGTGTTGGACTAGGCTCTCCCATCACTCACTGTGGTAGGAGTTGGATTAGGCTCTCCCATCACTCACTGAGGTAGGAGTTGGACTAGCCTCTCCCATCACTCACTGAGGTAGGAGTTGGATTAGGCTCTCCCATCACTCACTGAGGTAGGAGTTGGACTAGGCTCTCCCATCACTCACTGTGGTAGGAGTTGGATTAGGCTCTCCCATCACACACTGAGGTAGGAGTTGGACTAGGCTCTCTCATCACTCACTGAGGTAGAAATTGGACTAGGCTCTCCCATCACTCACTGAGGTAGGAGTTGGACTAGGCTCTCCCATCACTGGATTTGGACTAGGCTCTCCCATCACTCAATGAGGTAGGATTGGACTAGGCTCTCCCATCACTGGAGTTGGACTAGGCTCTCCCATCATTCACTGAAGTAGGAGTTGGACTAGGCTCTCCCATCACACACTGAGGTAGGAGTTGGATTGGACTCTCCCATCACACACTGTGGTAGGAGTTGGACTCGGCTCTTCCATCACTCACTGAGGTAGGAGTTGGACTAGACTCTCCCATCACACACTGTGGTAGGAGTTGGACTAGACTCTCCCATCACACACTGTGGTAGGAGTTGGACTAGGCTCTCCCATCACTCATTGATGTAGGAGTTGGACTAGACTCTCCCATCACACACTGTGGTAGGAGTTGGAGTAGACTCTCCCATCACTCACTGAGGTTGAAATTGGACTAGGCTCTCCCATCACTCACTGAGGTAGGTGTTGGACTAGGCTCTCCCATCACTCACTGTGGTAGGAGTTGGATTCGGCTCTCCCATCACTCACTGAGGTAGGAGTTGGATTAGGCTCTCCCATCACTCACTGAGGTAGGAGTTGGACTAGACTGTCCCATCACAGACTGTGGTAGGAGTTGGACTAGACTCTCCCATCACACACTGTGGTAAGAGTTGGACTAAGCTCTCCCATCACTCACTGAGGTAGGAATTGGACTAGACTCTCCCATCACACACTGTGGTCGGAGTTGGACTAGACTCTCCCATCACACACTGTGGTAGGAGTTGGACTAGGCTCTCCCATCACACACTGTGGTAGGAGTAGGTCTAGACTCTCCCATCACACACTGTGGAAGGAGTTGGATAAGGCTCTTCCATCACTGGAGTTGGACCAGGCTCTCCCATCACTGGAGTTGGTCTAGGATCTCCCATCACACACTGAGGTAGGAGTTGGACTAGACTCTCCCATCACACACTGTGGAAGGAGTTGGACTAGGCTCTCCCATAACTCACTAAGGTGGGAGTTGGACTAGACTCTCCCATCACACACTGTGGTAGGAGTTGGACTAGACTCTCCCATCACACGCTGTGGTTGGAGTTGGACTAGGCTCTCCCATCACTCACTAAGGTGGGAGTTGGACTAGGCTCTCCCATCACTCACTGTGGTAGGAGATGGACTAGGCTCTCCCATCACTAGAGTTGGACTAGCATCTCCCATCACACACTGTGGTAGGAGTTGGACTAGACTCTCCCCTCACACACTGTGGTAGGAGTTAGATTAGGCTCTCCCATCACTCACTGTGGTAGGAGGTGGACTAGGCTCACCCATCACTCACTGAGGTAGAAATTGGATTATGCTCTCCCATCACACACTGAGGTAGGAGTTGGACTAGGCTCTCTCATCACTCACTGAGGTAGAAATTGGACTAGGCTCTCCCATCACTCACTGTGGTAGGAGTTGGACTAGGCTCTCCCATCACTGGATTTGGACTAGGCTCTCCCATCACTCAATGAGGTAGGATTGGACTAGGCTCTCCCATCACTGGAGTTGGACTAGGCTCTCCCATCATTCACTGAAGTAGGAGTTGGACTAGGCTAGTCCATCACACACTGAGGTAGGAGTTGGATTGGACTCTCCCATCACACACTGTGGTAGGAGTTGGACTCGGCTCTTCCATCACTCACTGAGGTAGGAGTTGGACTAGACTCTCCCATCACACACTGTGGTAGGAGTTGGACTAGACTCTCCCATCACACACTGTGGTAGGAGTTGGACTAGGCTCTCCCATCACTCATTGATGTAGGAGTTGGACTAGACTCTCCCATCACACACTGTGGTAGGAGTTGGAGTAGACTCTCCCATCACTCACTGAGGTAGGAGTTGCATTAGGCTCTCCCATCACCCACTGAGGTAGGAGTTGGACTAGGCTCTCCCATCACTGGAAATGGACTAGGATCTCCCATCACACACTGAGGTAGGAGTTGGACTAGGCTCTCCCATCACTCACTGAGGAAGAAATTGGACTAGGCTCTCCCATCACTCACTGAGGTAGGAGTTGGACGAGGCTCTCCCATCACTGGAGTTGGACTAGGCTCTCCCATCACTCACTGAGGTAGGAGTTGGACTAGACTCTCCCATCACTGGAGTTGGACTAGGCTCTCCCATCACTGGAGTTGGACTAGGCTCTCCCATCACTGGAGTTGGACTAGGCTCTCCCATCGCTCACTGAGGTAGGTGTTGGACTAGGCTCTCCCATCACTCACTGTGGTAGGAGTTGGATTAGGCTCTCCCATCACTCACTGAGGTAGGAGTTGGACTAGCCTCTCCCATCACTCACTGAGGTAGGAGTTGGACTAGGCTCTCCCATCACTCACTGTGGTAGGAGTTGGATTAGGCTCTCCCATCACACACTGAGGTAGGAGTTGGACTAGGCTCTCTCATCACTCACTGAGGTAGAAATTGGACTAGGCTCTCCAATCACTCACTGAGGTAGGAGTTGGACTAGACTCTCCGATCACACACTGTGGTAGGAGTTGGACTAGACTCTCCAATCACTCACTGAGGTAGGAGTTGGACTGGACTCTCCCATCACACACTGTGGTAGGAGTAGGACTAGACTCTCCCATCACACACTGTGGAAGGAGTTGGATAAGGCTCTCCCATCACTGGAGTTGGACCAGGCTCTCCCATCACTGGAGTTGGACTAGGATCTCCCATCACACACTGAGGTAGGAGTTGGACTAGACTCTCCCATCACACACTGTGGAAGGAGTTGGACTAGGCTCTCCCATCACTCACTAAGGTGGGAGTTGGACTAGACTCTCCCATCACACACTGTGGCAGGAGTTGAACTAGACTCTCCCATCACACACTGTGGTAGGAGTTGGACTAGACTCTCCCATCACACACTGTGATAGGAGTTAGACTAGGCTCTCCCATCACTCACTGTGGTAGGAGATGGACTAGGCTCTCCCATCACTAGAGTTGGACTAGCATCTCCCATCACACACTGTGGTAGGAGTTGGACTAGACTCTCCCCTCACACACTGTGGTAGGAGTTAGATTAGGCTCTCCCATCACTCACTGTGGTAGGAGGTGGACTAGGCTCACCCATCACTCACTGAGGTAGAAATTGGATTATGCTCTCCCATCACACACTGAGGTAGGAGTTGGACTAGGCTCTCTCATCACTCACTGAGGTAGAAATTGGACTAGGCTCTCCCATCACTCACTGTGGTAGGAGTTGGACTAGGCTCTCCCATCACTGGATTTGGACTAGGCTCTCCCATCACTCAATGAGGTAGGATTGGACTAGGCTCTCCCATCACTGGAGTTGGACTAGGCTCTCCCATCATTCACTGAAGTAGGAGTTGGACTAGGCTAGCCCATCACACACTGAGGTAGGAGTTGGATTGGACTCTCCCATCACACACTGTGGTAGGAGTTGGACTCGGCTCTTCCATCACTCACTGAGGTAGGAGTTGGACTAGACTCTCCCATCACACACTGTGGTAGGAGTTGGACTAGACTCTCCCATCACACACTGTGGTAGGAGTTGGACTAGGCTCTCCCATCACTCATTGATGTAGGAGTTGGACTAGACTCTCCCATCACACACTGTGGTAGGAGTTGGAGTAGACTCTCCCATCACTCACTGAGGTAGGAGTTGGATTAGGCTCTCCCATCACCCACTGAGGTAGGAGTTGGACTAGGCTCTCCCATCACTGGAAATGGACTAGGATCTCCCATCACACACTGAGGTAGGAGTTGGACTAGGCTCTCCCATCACTCACTGAGGAAGAAATTGGACTAGGCTCTCCCATCACTCACTGAGGTAGGAGTTGGACGAGGCTCTCCCATCACTGGAGTTGGACTAGGCTCTCCCATCACTCACTGAGGTAGGAGTTGGACTAGACTCTCCCATCACTGGAGTTGGACTAGGTTCTCCCATCACTGGAGTTGGACTAGGCTCTCCCATCACTGGAGTTGGTCTAGGCTCTCCCATCACTCACTGAGGTTGAAATTGGACTAGGCTCTCCCATCGCTCACTGAGGTAGGTGTTGGACTAGGCTCTCCCATCACTCACTGTGGTAGGAGTTGGATTAGGCTCTCCCATCACTCACTGAGGTAGGAGTTGGACTAGCCTCTCCCATCACTCACTGAGGTAGGAGTTGGACTAGGCTCTCCCATCACTCACTGTGGTAGGAGTTGGATTAGGCTCTCCCATCACACACTGAGGTAGGAGTTGGACTAGGCTCTCTCATCACTCACTGAGGTAGAAATTGGACTAGGCTCTCCCATCACTCACTGAGGTAGGAGTTGGACTAGGCTCTCCCATCACTGGATTTGGACTAGGCTCTCCCATCACTCAATGAGGTAGGATTGGAATAGGCTCTCCCATCACTGGAGTTGGACTCGGCTCTCCCATCACTGGAGTTGGACTAGGCTCTCCCATCATTCACTGAAGTAGGAGTTGGACTAGGCTCTCCCATCACTCACTGAGGAAGAAATTGGACGAGGCTCTCCCATCACTCAATGAGGTAGGAGTTGGACGAGGCTCTCCCATCACTGGAGTTGGACTAGGCTCTCCCATCACTCACTGAGGTAGGAGTTGGACTAGACTCTCCCATCACTGGAGTTGGACTAGGCTCTCCCATCACTGGAGTTGGACTAGGCTCTCCCATCACTGGAGTTGGTCTAGGCTCTCCCATCACTCACTGAGGTTGAAATTGGACTAGGCTCTCCCATCGCTCACTGAGGTAGGTGTTGGACTAGGCTCTCCCATCACTCACTGTGGTAGGAGTTGGATTAGGCTCTCCCATCACTCACTGAGGTAGGAGTTGGACTAGCCTCTCCCATCACTCACTGAGGTAGGAGTTGGATTAGGCTCTCCCATCACTCACTGAGGTAGGAGTTGGACTAGGCTCTCCCATCACTCACTGTGGTAGGAGTTGGATTAGGCTCTCCCATCACACACTGAGGTAGGAGTTGGACTAGGCTCTCTCATCACTCACTGAGGTAGAAATTGGACTAGGCTCTCCCATCACTCACTGAGGTAGGAGTTGGACTAGGCTCTCCCATCACTGGATTTGGACTAGGCTCTCCCATCACTCAATGAGGTAGGATTGGACTAGGCTCTCCCATCACTGGAGTTGGACTAGGCTCTCCCATCATTCACTGAAGTAGGAGTTGGACTAGGCTCTCCCATCACACACTGAGGTAGGAGTTGGATTGGACTCTCCCATCACACACTGTGGTAGGAGTTGGACTCGGCTCTTCCATCACTCACTGAGGTAGGAGTTGGACTAGACTCTCCCATCACACACTGTGGTAGGAGTTGGACTAGACTCTCCCATCACACACTGTGGTAGGAGTTGGACTAGGCTCTCCCATCACTCATTGATGTAGGAGTTGGACTAGACTCTCCCATCACACACTGTGGTAGGAGTTGGAGTAGACTCTCCCATCACTCACTGAGGTTGAAATTGGACTAGGCTCTCCCATCACTCACTGAGGTAGGTGTTGGACTAGGCTCTCCCATCACTCACTGTGGTAGGAGTTGGATTCGGCTCTCCCATCACTCACTGAGGTAGGAGTTGGATTAGGCTCTCCCATCACTCACTGAGGTAGGAGTTGGACTAGACTGTCCCATCACAGACTGTGGTAGGAGTTGGACTAGACTCTCCCATCACACACTGTGGTAAGAGTTGGACTAGGCTCTCCCATCACTCACTGAGGTAGGAATTGGACTAGACTCTCCCATCACACACTGTGGTCGGAGTTGGACTAGACTCTCCCATCACACACTGTGGTAGGAGTTGGACTAGGCTCTCCCATCACACACTGTGGTAGGAGTAGGTCTAGACTCTCCCATCACACACTGTGGAAGGAGTTGGATAAGGCTCTTCCATCACTGGAGTTGGACCAGGCTCTCCCATCACTGGAGTTGGTCTAGGATCTCCCATCACACACTGAGGTAGGAGTTGGACTAGACTCTCCCATCACACACTGTGGAAGGAGTTGGACTAGGCTCTCCCATAACTCACTAAGGTGGGAGTTGGACTAGACTCTCCCATCACACACTGTGGTAGGAGTTGGACTAGACTCTCCCATCACACGCTGTGGTTGGAGTTGGACTAGGCTCTCCCATCACTCACTAAGGTGGGAGTTGGACTAGGCTCTCCCATCACTCACTGTGGTAGGAGATGGACTAGGCTCTCCCATCACTGGAGTTGGACTATCATCTCCCATCACACACTGTGGTAGGAGGTGGACTAGACTCTCCCCTCACACACTGTGGTAGGAGTTAGACTAGGCTCTCCCATCACTCACTGTGGTAGGAGGTGGACTAGGCTCACCCATCACACACTGTGGTAGGAGTTGGACTAAGATTCCCATCACACACTGTGGTAGGAGTTGGACTAGGCACTCCCATGACTCACTGAGGCAGGAGCTGGACTATGATCTCCCATCTCTCACTGTGGTAGGAGTTGGACTAGACTGTCCCATCACACAGAGTGGTAGGAGTTGGACTAGACTCTCCCATCACTCACTGTGGTAGGAGTTGGACTAGACTCTCCCATCACTCACTGAGGTAGCAGTTGGATTAGGCTCTCCCATCACTCACTGAGGTAGGAGTTGGACTAGGCTCTCCCATCACTGGAATTGGTCTAGGATCTCCCATCACACACTGAGGTAGGAGTTGGACTAGGCTCTCCCATCACTCACTGAGGTAGAAATTGGACTAGGCTCTCCCATCACTCACTGAGGTAGGAGTTGGACTAGGCTCTCCCATCACTGGAGTTGGACTAGGCTCTCCCATCACTCAATGAGGTAGGATTGGACTAGGCTCTCCCACCACTGGAGTTGGACTAGCCTCTCCCATCATTCACTGAAGTAGGAGTTGGACTAGGCTCTCCCATCACACACTGAGGTAGGAGTTGGACTGGACTCTCCCATCACACACTGTGGTAGGAGTTGGACTAGGCTCTCCCATCACTCACTGATGTAGGAGTTGGACTAGACTCTCACATCACACACTGTGGTAGGAGTTGGACTAGACTCTCCCATCACACACTGTGGTAGGAGTTGGACTAGGCTCTCCCATCACTCATTGAGGTAGGAGTTGGACCAGGCTCTCCCATCACACACTGTGGTAGGAGTTGGAGTAGACTCTCCCATCACTCACTGAGGTAGGAGTTGGATTAGGCTCTCCCATCACCCACTGAGGTAGGAATTGGACTAGGCTCGCCCATCACTGGAATTGGACTAGGATCTCCCATCACACACTGAGGAGGGAGTTGGACTAGGCTCTCCCATCACTCACTGAGGTAGAAATTGGACTAGGCTCTCCCATCACTCACTGAGATAGGAGTTGGACGAGGCTCTCCCATCACTGGAGTTGGACTAGGCTCTCCCATCACTCACTGAGGTAGGAGTTGGACTATGCCTTCCCAACACTGGAGTTGGACTAGGCTCTCCCATCACTCACTGAAGTAGGAGTTGGACTCGACTCTCCCATCATTGGAGTTGGCCTAGGCTCTCCCATCACTCACTGAGGTAGGAGTTGGACTAGACTCTCCCATCACTGGAGTTGGACTAGGCTCTCCCATCACTGGAGTTGGTCTAGGCTCTCCCATCTCTCACTGAGTTTGAAATTGGACTAGGCTCTCCCATCACTCCCTGAGGTAGGTGTTGGACTAGGCTCTCCCATCACTCACTGTGGTAGGAGTTGGATTAGGCTCTCCCATCACTCACTGAGGTAGGAGTTGGACTAGCCTCTCCCATCACTCACTGAGGTAGGAGTTGGATTAGGCTCTCCCATCACTCACTGAGGTAGGAGTTGGACTAGGCTCTCCCATCACTCACTGTGGTAGGAGTTGGATTAGGCTCTCCCATCACACACTGAGGTAGGAGTTGGACTAGGCTCTCTCATCACTCACTGAGGTAGAAATTGGACAAGGCTCTCCCATCACTCACTGAGGAAGGAGTTGGACTAGGATCTCCCATCACTGGATTTGGACTAGGCTCTCCCATCACTCAATGAGGTAGGATTGGACTAGGCTCTCCCATCACTGGAGTTGGACTAGGCTCTCCCATCATTCACTGAAGTAGGAGTAGGACTAGGCTCTCCCATCACACACTGAGGTAGGAGTTGGATTGGACTCTCCCATCACTCACTGAAGTAGGAGTTGTACTAGGCTCTCCCATCACACACTGTGGTAGGAGTTGGACTAGGCTCTCCCATCACACACTGTGGTAGGAGTTGGAGTAGACTCTCCCATCACACACTGTGGTAAGAGTTGGACTAGGCTCTCCCATCACTGGAGTTGGACTTGGATCTCCCATCACACACTGAGTTAGGAGTTGGACTGGACTCTCCCATCGCACACTGTGGTAGGAGTAGGACTAGACTCTCCCATCACACACTGTGGAAGGAGTTGGATAAGGCTCTCCCATCACTGGAGTTGGACCAGGCTCTCCCATCACTGGAGTTGGTCTAGGATCTCCCATCACACACTGAGGTAGGAGTTGGACTAGACTCTCCCATCACACACTGTGGAAGGAGTTGGACTAGGCTCTCCCATAACTCACTAAGGTGGGAGTTGGACTACACTCTCCCATCACACACTGTGGTAGGAGTTGGACTAGACTCTCCCATCACACGCTGTGGTTGGAGTTGGACTAGGCTCTCCCATCACTCACTAAGGTGGGAGTTGGACTAGACTCCCATCACACACTGTGGTAGGAGGTGGACTAGACTCTCCCCTCACACACTGTGGTAGGAGTTAGACTAGGCTCTCCCATCACTCACTGAGGTAGAAATTGGATTATGCTCTCTCATCACTCACTGTGGTAGGAGTTGGACTAGACTCACCCATCACACACTGTGGTAGGAGTTGGACTAAGATTCCCATCACACACTGTGGTAGGAGTTGGACTAGGCACTCCCATGACTCACTGAGGCAGGAGCTGGACTATGATCTCCCATCACTCACTGTGGTAGGAGTTGGACTAGACTCTCCCATCACACAGTGTGGTAGGAGTTGGACTAGACTCTCCCATCACTCACTGTGGTAGGAGTTGGACTAGACTCTCCCATCACTCACTGAGGTAGCAGTTGGATTAGGCTCTCCCATCACTCACTGAGGTAGGAGTTGGACTAGGCTCTCCCATCACTGGAATTGGTCTAGGATCTCCCATCACACACTGAGGTAGGAGTTGGACTAGGCTCTCCCATCACTCACTGAGGTAGAAATTGGACTAGGCTCTCCCATCACTCACTGAGGTAGGAGTTGTACTAGGCTCTCCCATCACTGGAGTTGGACTAGGCTCTCCCATCACTCAATGAGGTAGGATTGGACTAGGCTCTCCCACCACTGGAGTTGGACTAGGCTCTCCCATCATTCACTGAAGTAGGAGGTGGACTAGGCTCTCCCATCACACACTGAGGTAGGAGTTGGACTGGACTCTCCCATCACACACTGTGGTAGCAGTTGGACTAGGCTCTCCCATCACTCACTGAGGTAGGAATTGGACTAGACTCTCACATCACACACTGTGGTAGGAGTTGGACTAGACTCTCCCATCACACACTGTGGTAGGAGTTGGACTAGGCTCTCCCATCACTCAATGAGGTAGGAGTTGGACCAGGCTCTCCCATCACACACTGTGGTAGGAGTTGGAGTAGACTCTCCCATCACTCACTGAGGTAGGAGTTGGATTAGGCTCTCCCATCACCCACTGAGGTAGGAATTGGACTAGGCTCTCCCATCACTGGAATTGGACTAGGATCGCCCATCACACACTGAGGAGGGAGTTGGACTAGGCTCTCCCATCACTCACTGAGGTAGAAATTGGACTAGGCTCTCCCATCACTCACTGAGATAGGAGTTGGACGAGGCTCTCCCATCACTGGAGTTGGACCAGGCTCTCCCATCACTCACTGAGTTAGGAGTTGGACTATGCCTTCCCAACACTGGAGTTGGACTAGGCTCTCCCATCAGTCACTGAAGTAGGAGTTGGACTCGACTCTCCCATCACTGGAGTTGGCCTAGGCTCTCCCATCACTCACTGAGGTAGGAGTTGGACTAGACTCTCCCATCACTGGAGTTGGACTAGGCTCTCCCATCACTGGAGTTGGACTAGGCTCTCCCATCACTGGAGTTGGTCTAGGCTCTCCCATCTCTCACTGAGGTTGAAATTGGACTAGGCTCTCCCATCACTCACTGAGGTAGGTGTTGGACTAGGCTCTCCCATCACTCACTGTGGTAGGAGTTGGATTAGGCTCTCCCATCACTCACTGAGGTATGAGTTGGACTAGCCTCTCCCATCACTCACTGAGGTAGGAGTTGGATTAGGCTCTCCCATCACTCACTGAGGTAGGAGTTGGACTAGGCTCTCCCATCACTCACTGTGGTAGGAGTTGGATTAGGCTCTCCCATCACACACTGAGGTAGGAGTTGGACTAGGCTCTCTCATCACTCACTGAGGTAGAAATTGGACTAGGCTCTCCCATCACTCACTGAGGAAGGAGTTGGACTAGGCTGTCCCATCACTGGAATTGGTCTAGGATCTCCCATCACACACTGAGGTAGGAGTTGGACTAGGCTCTCCCATCACTCACTGAGGTAGGAGTTGGACTAGGCTCTCCCATCACTGGATTTGGACTAGGCTCTCCCATCACTCAATGAGGTAGGATTGGACTAGGCTCTCCCATCACTGGAGTTGGACTAGGCTCTCCCATCATTCACTGAAGTAGGAGTTGGACTAGGCTCTCCCATCACACACTGAGGTAGGAGTTGGATTGGACTCTCCCATCACTCACTGAAGTAGGAGTTGTACTAGGCTCTCCCATCACTCACTGAGGTAGGAGTTGGACTAGACTCTCCCATCACTCATTGAGGGAGGAGTTGGACTAGACTCTCCCATCACACACTGTGGTAGGAGTTGGAGTAGACTCTCCCATCACTCACTGTGGTAGGAGTTGGAGTAGACTCTCCCATCACTCACTGAGGTAGGAGTTTGATTAGGCTCTCCCATCACAAGGGTCTCCCATCACTGGAGTTGGACTAGGCTCTCCCATCACTCACTGAGGTAGGAGTTGGACTATGCCTTCCCAACACTGGAGTTGGACTAGGCTCTCCAATCACTCACTGAAGTAGGAGTTGGACTCGACTCTCCCATCACTGGAGTTGGTCTAGGCTCTCCCATCACTCACTGAGGTAGGAGTTGGACTAGACTCTCCCATCACTGGAGTTGGACTAGGCTCTCCCATCACTGGAGTTGGACTAGGCTCTCCCATCACTGGAGTTGGTCTCGGCTCTCCCATCACTCACTGAGGTAGAAATTGGACTAGGCTCTCCCATCACTCACTGAGGTAGGAGTTGGACGAGGCTCTCCCATCACTGGAGTTGGACTAGGCTCTCCCGTCACTCACTGAGGTAGGAGTTGGACTATGCCTTCCCAACACTGGAGTTGGACTAGGCTCTCCCATCACTCACTGAAGTAGGAGTTGGACTCGACTCTCCCATCACTGGAGTTGGTCTAGGCTCTCCCATCACTCACTGAGGTAGGAGTTGGACTATACTCTCCCATCACTGGAGTTGGACTAGGCTCTCCCATCACTGCAGTTGGACTAGGCTCTCCCATCACTGGAGTTGGTCTCGGCTCTCCCATCACTCACTGAGGTAGGAGTTGGACTAGACTGTCCCATCACAGACTGTGGTAGGAGTTGGACTAGACTCTCCCATCACACACTGTGCTAAGAGTTGGACTAGGCTCTCCCATCACTCACTGAGGTAGGAATTGGACTAGACTCTGCCATCACACACTGTGGTCGGAGTTGGACTAGACTCTCCCATCACTCACTGAGGTCGGAGTTGGACTAGGCTCTCCCATCACTGGAGTTGGACTAGGATCTCCCATCACACACTGAGGTAGGAGTTGGACTGGACTCTCCCATCACACACTGTGGTAGGAGTAGGACTAGACTCTCCCATCACACACTGTGGAAGGAGTTGGATAAGGCTCTCCCATCACTGGAGTTGGACCAGGCTCTCCCATCACTGGAGTTGGTCTAGGATCTCCCATCACACACTGAGGTAGGAGTTGGACTAGACTCTCCCATCACACACTGTGGAAGGAGTTGGACTAGGCTCTCCCATCACTCACTAAGGTGGGAGTTGGACTAGACTCTCCCATCACACACTGTGGTAGGAGTTGGACTAGACTCTCTCATCAAACACTATGGTAGGATTTAGACTAGGCTCTCCCATCACTCACTGAGGTAGAAATTGGACTAGGCTCTCCCATCACTCACTGAGGTAGGAGTTGGACTAGGCTCTCCCATCACTGGATTTGGACGAGGCTCTCCCATCACTCAATGAGGTAGGATTGGTCTAGGCTCCCCATCACTCACTGAGGTAGGAGTTGGACTAGACTCTCCCATCACTGGAGTTGGACTAGGCTCTCCCATCACTGGAGTTGGACTAGGCTCTCCCATCACTGGAGTTGGTCTCGGCTCTCCCATCACTCACTGAGGTAGAAATTGGACTAGGCTCTCCCATCACTCACTGAGGTAGGAGTTGGACGAGGCTCTCCCATCACTGCAGTTGGACTAGGCTCTCCCATCACTCACTGAGGTAGGAGTTGGACTATGCCTTCCCAACACTGGAGTTGGACTAGGCTCTCCCATCACTCACTGAGGTAGGAGTTGGACTAGGCTCTCCCATCACTGGAATTGGTCTAGGATCTCCCATCACACACTGAGGTAGGAGTTGGACTAGGCTCTCCCATCACTCACTGAGGTAGAAATTGGACTAGGCTCTCCCATCACTCACTGAGGTAGGAGTTGGACTAGGCTCTCCCATCACTGGAGTTGGACTAGGCTCTCCCATCACTCATTGAGGTAGAAATTGGAATAGACTCTCCCATCTCTCACTGAGGTAGGAGTTGTATTAGGCTCTCCCATCTCTCACTGAGGTAGGAGTTCGACTAGGCTCTCCCATCACACACTGTGGTAGGAGTTGGACTAGACTCTCCCATCACTCACTGAGGTAGGAGTTGTATTAGGCTCTCCCATCACTCACTGAGGTTGGAGTTGGTAGGCTCTCCCATCAGTCACTGTGGTAGGAGTTGGATTAGGCTCTCCCATCACTCACTGAGGTAGGAGTTGGATTAGGCTCTCCAGCACTCAGTGGTGTTTGAACTAGGCTCCTGCAGCACTCACTCAGGTGGTTGGACCAAGCTCTCAGGCAACTCACTAAGGTGGGAATTGGAGTAGACTCACCAAACATTCAATGATGTAAGAGTTGGTCTAGGCTGTCCCAACATTCACTGAGGTGGGAGTGGGTCTAGGCTGTCCCTGAACTCACTGACATGAGAGTTCAAGAAGGCACTCCCTTCATTCACTGACGTGGAAATTGGTCTCGGCTCTCCCTGCACTCACTGATGTAGGAGTTAGAGTAAACTCTCCACCAATCATGGAGGTGGCTGTTGGACTGAGCTCTCCCAGAACCTCAGTGACTGATGGAAGAGCCTATTCCAAATACCACCTCTGTGATTGATGGAAAAGCCTATTTCAACTCCCATCTGAGTGAGTGCTGAGAGTGCCATATCCAGATCCTACCGCATTGAGCTCTGCGAGAGCCTAGTCCAACTACATGAGTGGGTGACGGCAGAGCCTCGTCCTCCTCCCACCTAGTGAGTCCTGCAACATCATTCAGTTAGTGATGGGAGTGCCTAGTCCTTCTCCTACCTCAGTGTGTGTGAGGAGAGCATCCAACTCTAACCTCAGTTAGTAATGGGGGAACATCCAACTCTTACATCAGTGAGTGAAGTGAGAGTGGTGAATCTGTGGAATTCTCTGCCTAATAAAACAGTGGAGGCTACCTCAGTAAATATATTTAAGACACGGTTGGATAGATTTTGTATAGCAAGGGGATTAAGGGTTATGGGTAAAGGCAGGTTGGTGGAGATGTGTCCATGGTCAGATCGTGGTGGCATCCGTCGGTCTCGAGAGACCATGGATCTGCGCCTGGAGTTTCCAGGGCACAGGTTGGGCAGGGTTGTATGGGAGACTGGCAGTTGCCCAAGCAGCAGGCCTTCCCCTCTCCACGCCACCAATGTTGTCCAAGGAAAGGGCACTAGGACCCACGCAGCTTGGCACTGGTGACATCGCAGAGCAATGTGTTGTTAAGTGCCTTGCTCAAGGACACAAAGGACAGCTGAGGCTCGAACCAGTGACCTTCCAGTTATTAGTCTGATGCCTTGCCCACTAGGGCATGCACCAACACAACATGGTCAGATCAGCCATGATATTGAATGGTGGAGGATGCTCAGTAGGTCAGACGGCCAATTCCTGTCCCTGCTTCTTATGTTTATATGTTCTTATATGGTGAGAAGGCCTTTGTATAGGGTTGATTGGGATCCAGAATCAGCAATGATAGAATGACAGAGAAGACTTGATGGGCTGAATGGCCTAATACTGCTCCTATGTCCTAAATGAGGTGGGAGTTGAACTGGGCTCTCCTATCACTAACTGAGGTGGGAGTTGGACTAGGCTCTCCCATCACTACATGAAGTGGCTGTTGGACTAGGTTCTCCCACCACTAAGTGAAGTGGGTGTTGGACTAGGCTCTCCCATCACTAAGTGAGGGGGGAGTTGGACTAGGCTCTTCCATCATTTTTCATTTTCATTTTTAAAGTTTTTTATATTAATTATTATTGAAGATCAACAAAAAATATACATTAAGGTAATCAAGTCAATATGTCATTATGTACAATGAAGAATTAAATTAGCAAATTACTGGTTAACAAAGCTAAGCAATACATCAATAAGAAGAAGAAAAAATAAAGTACTAAGGATATTTTTTGAAAGAAAAAAGAACCCCTACCAACTAAGGGAAAAAAAACCCTACTAATGAAAAAAAAATTTAAAACCCCCATTGGGAGCACAACCCTGGAGCTATACATCATATAAGCTTCCATAGAAGAAAAACATCAATCCGCCAATTTAAATCCATTCAAACAAAAATCAGATGGAAACCATATTAATTAACTCAAATCAGATGATAGCAGTGGGCAAATGAACCCCACCTTTTCTCAAAATCAAATCGAGGATCAAAAGTTCGACTTCTGCTTTTCTCCAAACTAAGACATAGCATCACCTGAGAAAACCATTGTATCAAAGTAGGAGCAGAAGCATCTTTCCATTTCAACAAAATAGCCCTTCTGGCCAATAATGTAATGAATGCAATTGCATGTTGGTCTGATAGATAAATGCCATGAATATATTCAGGGATTATACCAAGCAAAACTGTCAATTTATTAGGTTGTAAATTAATTTTTAAATCTTTAGAACTTATAGAGAAAATAGATTTCCAAAAATGTTTCAATACAGAACACAACCAAAACTTATGTGTCAACGTGGCTGTCTCGGTTTTACATCTATCACTCTGACTATCAACATTAGAAAGCATTTTAGACTGTCTCTCCTTTGTCAAATAATAACAACATACAATTTTAAATTGAATTAAAGAGTGACTAGCACAGTTCGAAGAAGAGTTAACCAAAATCCGCAACCAACCCTCTGTTATCAAGGTCATGTTAAACACTCTCTCCCAATCTTGCTTAATCTTAAGTGAAGGGTAATTGTGCTGTTGTAACAATAAATTAGAAATTTTCCCAATAAAACCTTTCACTAAAGGGTTCATTTTTAAAATGATATCTAACAGGTCAGAATCCTGTATATATGGAAAATTACTTAAATATTCTTGTAATAAGTGTCTGACCTGAAGATATTGCAGGAAATATGAATACAAGAGAGAGTATTTAGTTACTAATTTCTCAAAAGACATCAATCGGCCATCTTGGAACAGATCTATGAAGGAATAAACCAGAGAAGAAAGGTAGGATCACTTAATGAATGTTTAAATAAATAAATTTGATAAATTAAACCAAAAAGTTTTAAATTTTTAAGATTGAAAAAATTACAGAACTGGAACCAAATTTGTAATGACTGCTTAATCACAGGGTATAAATTTAAATGAGTAATTTTGGCCAGTTGTACAGGTAGAGAAGCTCCTAATAATGAGGTTAAGTGAAACTGTTTCACAGCATTCAATTCCTAATCAGCCCAAGGTGGTCGTTTATTTTTATCAGCACAATATAACCAAAAACACATATAACATATATTAATAGCCCAATAATACATTCTTAAATTAGGCAAAGCAAGACCTCCATCCTTTTATAATTTTTGTAAATGATATTTACCAATTCTTGGTCCTTTATTATTCCAAACAAAAGATGAAATAATAGAGTCAACCTAATCAAAAAACTTCTTAGTTAAAAAAAAGGGATATTTTGAAATACATATAAAAATTTTGGTAAAATCATCATTTTAACTGCATGAATTCAGCCGGCTAATGAAAGTGTAAGTGGATTCCATCTACAAAATAATTGCTTCATAAAATCCACTAAAGGAACCAAATTAGCTTTATAAAGGTCTTTATGATTTTAGTAATAATGATACCTAAATATTTAAAAGAGTCCATAACTCTAAAAGGAATGTCATCATATATAGAAGCAGAATCATTTAGGGGAAATAATTCACTTTTATGAAGGTTTAGTCTATATACCAAAAACTTTCCAAATTCGTTTAATAGTTTCAATAAACTAGGAATGGATTCTTCCGGATTTGAAATATAAAGTAAGAGAACATCAGCATAAAAGAACCAGTCTCACAGAATAGTCTCACTTATGAAAATTCCATGAATATCTTTAGCTTCACGAAATGCAGTAGCCAAGGGATCCAACACCAAATTAAATAACTTAATGGACATCCTTGTCTCATACCCTGCAAAAGCAAGAGGAAAAGGAGATCTACAATTATTAGTAATAACAGTAATAACAGTAGCAATAGGGCTTTTATGTATCATTCTGATCCACTTATTAAAATTAATACCAAAGCCAAATTTCTCTAAAATGTTAAATAAGTATTTCCATTCAACTCTTTCAAATGCCTTTTCAGCATCAAGAGAAACAACACATTGGGGAGTCTTAGAAAAGGATGGATATATTACATTTAACAGTCTCTGAACATTAGAGAAGGAATAACGGCCCTTTACAAAACTTGTTTGGTCTTGAGAGATAATTTTAGCTATAATGTTGTCCAGCTGATTGGCCATTATGTTTGAAAGAATTTTAGCATCCACATTTAATAATGAAATGGGTCTATATGAAGCACAGTCAGTAGGGTCTTTACCTTTCTTAAGAATTAAAGAAATAGAAGCTTCATAAAATGTGGGAGGTAACTCTCCTATCAAAAAAGAATCTTTAAGCATTTCCAATATATATGGAGAAAGCAATTTTTTCACATTTTTTATGAACTCCTACAGAATAACCATCTACTCCAGGAGCTTTACCAGATTGCATTGAAAAGTAAGTTTTCTGAATTTCATTTTCAGTAATAGAAGCATCAAGAGTATGTTGATCTTCAACAGAAATTCGAGGAAAATCGAACTTTTGTAAAAAGGCATTCATTTTAGAAGAATCAACTGGAAACTGAGATTTATAAAGTTCAATGTAAAAGTCTTGAAAAATTTTATTAATATCTTCATAATTACATGCTAAACTACCATCTCCCTTACAATTTTTTTAAATTTGTCTTTTAGCTGTAGCTGCTTTTAATTGAGATGCTAATAGCTTATTTTTATCCCCAAACACATAAAATTGACTTTTCAAATTAAGCAAATTTCTTTCAATAGGATAAGTTAATAACAAATTATCATTGTAATTGGAGTTCAACTCTTTGTTTGAATAAATCAATGTTAGGATAGATTGCATAAATATTATCCAAGTCTTTAATTTGTTTGGAAATCTTATCTAACTCTGTTTTTGTCTGTTTCTTAAACTTCACTAAATAGGAGATTTTCTGACCACGCAAAATGTTTTAAATGTATCCCATATAATCAATTTCGACACATCTCCTGTATTATTAAAAAGAAAAAAATCTTTTATGCGAGTCTCAATAAATTTGACAATGTCTGAACTTTGTAATCAATTTTCTGGAAAACGCCAAGGCAAATTTGCAATAACCGCAAAAAGCTTCAAAAGCTTAGCCTAAAGGTGCATGATCCGAGAGAACAATAGCATCATATTCACATTTCTGGACGTTGGACAAAAATTGGGGATCAGCTATAAAATAATTGATTCTCGAATATTTTTTGTGAACATGTGAAAATAAGAATAATCTTTATCATTAGGATGTAAATGTCTCCAAATTTCAACCAGGCCAAAATCAATTAAAAAAGAGTTTATAAGTATGCAGAACAACTTGGAAGCCACTCTTGTCAATCAAAGGATTTAAACAACAGTTGAAATCAACACCCATTAACAACACATATATTTAAATCCGGCAATAAAGCAAAATACATTTTAAAAAAAGGATCATCCACATTAGGTCAATATAGATTAACTGAGACATTTTTTCTATTACAAATTGTTCCTTTAACAATTGTTAAACAATTGTCCCTTTAAAAATCTACCATTAATATCTGACACAATGTCTTCTTGGATGAATAAAATACTAGATTTAATAAAAATAGATATTCCCTTTGTTTTATTTTGACAAGTAGCATGAAATTGAAGGCCCTTCCACATTTTAAAAAATCCATTTTGATTGCCTGTTTTGATATGCGTTTCTTGAGCAAAAATTATATCAGATTGGAATTGATTAATGATTTTAAAAGTCTTCTTGCGCTTAATAGGATGATTCCAACCACGTATGTTCCAACTTATAACATTCATCTGATTAGTTACCATAAAAAATTTTATTTTATTTAACACGTAAATACACGCAAACCAGTGCGGGCTAGTCAAAACTGGCGGTGATAAATATAACCATATACAAAACATGTATGCTCCGGAACTCCGTAATGGGAAAAAATATGAAAAAAAACTAAAATTAATCCTACAATTAATCTTATAACTTCTCCCATCACTAACTGAGGTGGGAGTTGGACTAGACTCTCCCAGCAGTCACTGAGATGTGAGAATTCTAGGGCAGCTTCTCAGCTGAGAAGCTGATCCAGGCCGCCAAGGCGGCAAAGCAGTTAGCGTAACGCCAACACTCTGAACACCAACACTTGGGGCATTCATTCGCAGCGTCCCGTGGAAGGAGTTTGTACATACGGTCTCCCATGAGCCCTTGTATTTCCTCCAGGTGCTCCAGTTTTCTCTCGCCATCCAAAGGCTACTAGATTAATTAGTCCTTCTAAATTGTCCTGTGATTTGTCTAGGTTTAAGTAGGTGGATTCCTGAACATCGCGGCTCAGGGTGCCAGAA
The DNA here is from genome assembly GCF_030144855.1 of Hypanus sabinus. Classification (NCBI taxonomy): domain Eukaryota; kingdom Metazoa; phylum Chordata; class Chondrichthyes; order Myliobatiformes; family Dasyatidae; genus Hypanus; species Hypanus sabinus. Next base: position 32,091,261 of record NC_082723.1, on the reverse strand, counting down.
GGGCCCGTTCCACACTGTATCTCTAATAAGTCGAATAATTAGTGACACAACCAAAATAAAATGCAGTCTCAGAGTGTGGTCAATGTAGGAAAGGTGAGAGAATGACTGGATGGTTGCTGGATGCCACAGAGAAGGACAGATGGGAAATGACAGGCAGATGAGGCAACAGAAAGTTGTTCACCGTAGTTACACAGGTTTGATGATATTGAAAGAGTTACGGATGGCATGACTTGTAAGAGTTGTGTCTGGAGTAAATTGGAATGGTAGAAACTTGGTCAAGATTTTGCCAGATTGTGTTGACAGATACTTCAAAACTGATTTAAGGTTGCTTGGGATTAAGAAACAGAGGTGTCACAGCAGTGCTGTAGCTAGAGCAACACTATCACAGATCTGGGCATCAAAGTTCAGGGTTCAATTTCAGTGTCCTCTGTAAACAACTTGTACATCCATCCTGTGTGCATGTAGGTTTTATCTGGGTGCTCTGGTTTCCTCCCACAGTCCAAAGATGTACCAGTTAGTAGATTATTTGGTCATTGTAAGTTGTCCTGTGATTAGGCCAGGGTTAAATCGAAAGGTTGCTGGACAGTGCAACTCAAAGGGGTAGATGGGCCTGTTCGGTGCAGTAAATGAATAAAATAAGTTAAGCTGGAGAGCTGAAGGCTCGGGGATTGACCACATTCTCCAGACATCACAGAGACACCATGATCACATCTGAATAAGTACTGCTGGAGAGCTGAAGTTTTGGGGTTTGACTATAATCTCCTGACATCACAGAGACACCATGATAACATCTGATGCTATTAGTTAAATTTTTCAAGAGAGGGGAAGAGTTGTCTATTTAAATATCATTGAGTTTACTGTCCGCAAGGAGGGTCATAATTTTAAGAAGATTGGAGGAAAGTATGGGGGGGATGTCAGAGGTACATTTTTGTTTACATAGAGAATGGTGGGTTTGTGGAATGTCCTGCTAGGGGTGGCAGTAGAGGCAAGAACATTTGGAGCATTTAAGAAACTTATAGACTCATGAATGATAGAAAAATGGAGAGCTAGGTTGGAGGGAAGGGTTACATTGATCTTAGAGTAGGTTAAAGGGTTGGCGCAATACCGTGGGCTGAAAAGCCTGTACTGTGTCATAATGTTCTATGTACCAATATTACTTCAGTGTGGATTCGGTTGAAAATGCTACCATTTTCCCAATCTAACCTTCTCATTAATGTTCTGCAGTTGAGGCAAACCAATAGACACTGTGCACATAGCAACATCTTCAAGGACCAAGGATCAACTTTATTCAATGGTTCACCAGAAACATTCCCATGGACTTGGAATTTGCTGTGGTGTGTTGGTTAGGGTGGGACATGCAACTAAACACTACAACTTTCAACAATTGGAAAGAATAAAGAATTAGAGAAAAATAAATTCAGAGGTTAAGATATGATTATGGAATAAAATGTCCATAAATACATAAATAGCAGCATGTATTTACAATGTAAACAGCATTATAAACAGTGATTTAAAGTGTTCATAGCGTAGAGCAGAGACAGGGGTTATAGAGAGAGGGGGCTGGGGGGTTATCAAACTAGAATGGTTGATAATATTAACTGCCCGGGGGAAGAAATTTTAAGAAGGCATGAAGTTTTGTTTTAATAGCCCTATAGAAGGGAGATTTTGGAAAAGGCAGGTTGTAGAGTGGATAGTGTCCGCAATTATTTTCCCCACCATCCAAGCCATGTTCTCTTCTCATTGCTGCCATTAGGAAGGAGATTCAGGAGCCTCAGGTACCAAACCACCCAGGTTCAGTAACAGTTATTACCCTTCAACTATCAAGCTTGTGAACCAGTGTGGATAAATTCACTCACCTCAACACTGAACTGACCTCTGAACACAACCTATGGATTCACTTCCAAGGACTCTACAATTCAACTATTGCGCTTCTTTGTTCAACCCTGAGTGCTCGCAAGAAAACGAATCTCAGAAAATGGTGGCAGATAATTACTTTGATAATAGATTTATTTTGACCTTTTTTTTTACCTGGACACCTACAAGTCCTGCATGATGGTAGAGGCAGACAGCAGACCAAAAATCTTTGTTGGGACATCATTAGTTGAGTGATTCCACAGACAATGCCATTGAAAGTCACCGCCCTCAAAAACTCTTTCGAAAGATTATTAACAAAATATGTATGGAAGCTGTTAGATACACATTTTGGGTATTTTTAAAATGTAATATTCATAAGGAGCAGAGCAATGAAGTAACCCCTGTACAAAATTTTAATTAGACACTTGTTTCACTCAATTCTTTCTCATTAACGCACAGCTTTGCCTCTCCAAACTGGCTAATTATGAGAAAAGGCTGAATACTGTTCATCGTGTAATAAACGGAGCAGGACAAATTAAAACCAAATGACAAGATTGCCCTTTAACAAGGACATTCTCCAAACAAATAACATCAAATCAAACGTTCTGATTGCAGCCTTGATTTTCTTAAGTGAATTATTTCCAGATTAATTATGGAAAATAGAGACTGGAATGACAACAGCTGTAGTGTGACCGAATAGGATTAAGCTGTTTAATGTGCGCCAATAACCAGAAGCAATTACGTTGATGAATAATGCAACAACATGACTGATTTAGTCATTAGTTGTTTTCGGGGTGCAGGACGGGTGGGAGCCAGTGACAATGTTGAGGCCTGATATTGTAGGAACAGTAATCATCCTTCCCGAAAGGGTGTGGATGAACAAGTGAACAGTATCTTACTGACAACCCCACCCCGACTGTAACACTTGTTGATGTCGGGCGTTTAGTTCCCTGGGATTTCCATTATCTAGGATCCCCACCATGTTCTCTTCTTGCTATCGGGCAGGAGGTACAGGAGCCTTAGGTCCCACAGCAGCAGGTTCAGGAAGTTATTATCCTTCAATCATCAGGCTCCTAAACCAGTGTAGATAACTTCACTCACCCCAACTCTGAACTGATTGCACAACCTACAGTCTTTTTGCAACTTGAGTCTAAAGTTCATGTTGTCAGTATTATTTAATTTTTATTTACACAATTTGTCTTCTTTGGCACATTGGTTAATTATCAGTCTTTGTTTATTTATAAATTGAGTTGTATTTCTTCACTTTACTGGAAATACCTGAAAGAAAATGAATCTCAAGGAAGTACAGTATCTGGTAACATAAATGTACTTTGACCATAAATATACTTCGACTTGATGTTGATTTTGATTTCTGGATCATCAGTTAGTTAGTAGTTAGTTAGTTAATCCCATCGCCCCTACCGGGGAATAGGCCACTGGCAGCAGATTGCTAGTCTCTTCTGTTCTGGGCCAATCGTTCAAGTTGTCCCCAGGTGTAGTCCTACTGAAGGGTTTCAGCCCGAAACGTTGACTGTACTTTTTCCCATAGATGCTGCCTGCCCTGCTGAGTTCCCCCAGCATTTTGTGTGTGTTGTTTGGATTTCCAGCATCTGCAGATTTTCTCTTGTTTGCTCCCAGGTGTAGCCCATCTTCTTGGTGTCAGCTTCAAGGCGGTGTCACCAGGTGTTCTTTGGCCAGCTTCTCTTCCATTTTCTCTGGGAATTCCACATTAGTGTTTGCCTGGTTCCTCGCTTATGCAGCCTGTGTCCTATCCATCCACATCTTGGATGCTAGAAGATTGCTATGGCTTCACTTTCACCATAAGACTTCACACCTTGCAGGTGAAGATCTCTCTTCTCCCAGGGATGAGGAACCCAGAGCTTCTCTTGATGTTTCTGTAGCTCTGTTTTTACTGAGCTGAAGGAGTTGTTGGCCCCATATCCAACCTTCTTCCTTTCACAGCCGGGATTAATCTGTCCATAACTCAATTCATGTCCAAACTTTCTCCTTTCACAGCTGGGATTAATCTGTCCATAACTCAATTCATGTCCAACCTTCCTCCTTTCACAGCCAGGATTGGGACCCTCTATGGCAAAGTTGATCAGTGTAATAGCCAAATGATAACTCTGATTGAGAGATAATCTGGGTGCAAAATGTTTTAAAATGTGTAGAGCATAAAATAAACATGGAAACATAAACACATGATGAAGGCTTGAGCTGAAATATTGTAAATAAACCTAAATTTAAAATCCATTTTAAAATTGTTGGGAAGGAATTACAACCCACAAACGTAAAATTAGCACTTAATGGTAGGAAGTTTGCTAACTGTGGCTTGGGATTCCATTAAAATCTTACATTGATGAAGTACACCATATTATTAAATATTCAAGGTACTTTACAGTAAAACTCATTTGCAGACATCTGAAATTCATGCTAATTCTGATGATTTCCTTGTCTTGTGAAAGACTGAGCCTGTTTGGAGTTGTAACCATGACACTGCCATCACAATTGCCATGTCACAGCATCTACAAAGACACCAATCACAGCAGATGCTGGAATTCAAAGCATTAGGAGAGGGAGGAGAGGGGAGAGAAGTGGTGGTGGGGGGGGGGGGGGGGTAAGTGTAAAGAGAAACCACTAAGCTAGCATTGAAATCCTGCTGTAGCTTTCACTGAACACTGTTAGTTTTGCTCTCTCTGTGCTGGAATGGGCAGCACAAGGGGTAGAACCTGCCCAGAACATACAAGGTTCAAGAACAGTTATTACCCTCAACCATCAAGCTCTTGAACTGGTGGGGATAATTTCACTCACCCTAGCACTGAACTGTTTTCACAACTTATGGACACACTTTCACAGATTCATCATCTCATCTTCTCAGTATTATTTATTTGTACTTGCACAGTTTGTCTTCTTTTTCACACTGGTTGTTTGTCTTAGTGTGTATTTTTTCATTGATTCTATTGTATTTCTTTGTTCTACTGTGAATGCCCACAAGATAACGAATCTCAGGCTTGAATATAGTGGCATATACGTACCCTGATATAAATTTATTTTGAACTTTGAACTATGGAAGTAATGTACATGAAGCATTATAGCACAGTCCAGGCTCTTCGGCACACAATGTTGTGCTCATCTTTTAACCTCATCTAAGATCGATCTAACCATTAACATTTGCCGGTTTTAGAATTATCGATGCTTCAAGTTGAAGTTCTGCTAATAGGTGACCTGTACAGAGGCCCTTACAGTTACGCAGACTACAACATAGCCCAGATGAACATAGCAGAGATAACCTGACTGTGAAGATATCAGTGTGTTTGGGACTACCTCAAGTTCATGTTCGAGTTCAGTTTGTTGTCCTTCAACCAAACAAAGCAACAATCCTCCAGACAAAGATGCAAAACACAATAATACAGTTGGCCCTCCTCATCCGCGAGGGATTGGTTCCAGGACCTCCTGCAGATACCACAAAACACAGATGCTCAAGTCCCTTATATAAAATGGCATAGTATTTGCATATAACCTACACACATCCTCCCATATACTTTAAATCATCGCTAGATTACTTATAATACCTAATACTATGTAAATAGTTGTTATACTGTAATGTTTAGGGAATATTGACAAGAAAAAAACTACATGTTCCTCTCGCTCACAACACAGGCAGCGAACGAATGAGACGCGAGGCGAACAATGATCAAACAACAAGTAAAACTTGTAATACCTGTACAGTAGTTGTTACACTGTCTTGTTTAGGGAATAAGGACACTTTGGAGGAGGCTCAGTAATACTTAAGTCAAGAACTGTGGAGGTTGAGGGCTGAGGATCTTCAAGCATTGAACGTCAGGAGTTCAGAATTGCAGCTCACACAGATAACACATAAAGTAATGTATTTTATGTCATCTGTGCAAATCTGTCCAACTCCATGAATGTTAATCATGAGTGGAATTCTCCAGAGATTTTTGATTGCCTGACTTGGCTCTTGAGCTGGGTGGTGGCTGGATTTTCATGGTCACATCATCAAATCTGACACCCTGAGCCAGACTGAGGAGATGTTAATTCTTCATGTGGGGCCCTTGAGCTCAGGGCACATGGCATTGAAGTCCAGTGTAATTTACTGAACATCACTAAACACACGCTGTAAGTAATGTACTGTTGCTGCAGTTCTCAATCTCCTGCTCACCACACCCTTCCAAATTCTATTCTGATTTTTTAAAAATTAACATAATGCCCCTTGCAATATCAGTATCAGGTTTATTATCACTGATATATGCTGTGAAATTTATTGTTTTGCATCAGCAAGCCATTGCATTAAAAAAATAATCAAAGCTACAATAAGAAATATTTTAAGAATAAATTAGTGCCAAAAGAGAGCAAAATAGCGAGGTAGTGTTCAAAAATCTGATGGTGAAGGGGAAGAAACTGCTCTTCAAATGTTCAGTCTGTGTCTTCAGACTCCTGGGCCCCTCCTGATGACAGTAATGAGAAGAGGGCATATCCTGGGTGGTAAGAGTCCTTCATGATGGAGGCAACATTCCTAAGGCATTGCCTTTCGAACATGTCCTTGATCGTGGGGATGGTTGTGCCCGTGACGGAGCTGGCTGAATCTACAATCCTCTGCAGCTTTTTAAGACCATAGACATAGCAGGAGAATTAGGCCATTCAGCCTGTCAAATCTGTTCTGCCATTCCATCTTGGCTGATGCTGATCCCACTCAACCCCATGCACCTGCCTTCTTGCTGTATCCTTTGATGTCCTGACCGATTAGGAAATGATCAACATCGCCTTAAATACACCACAGGTTCACTACTCTCTGATTTTAAAAAATTCATCCATACCTCTGGACTAAAAGGTCACTGCTCAATTTTGAAGCTGTGCCCTCTAATTCTGGATACCCCACACCATAGGAAACATCCTCTCTACCTCCATTTTATCTCGTCCTTTCAATATTTGGTAGGTTTCAATGAGATCCCCCCCACACTCTTCTAAATTCCAGTGAGTACAGGCCCAAAGCTGCCAAAAGTGCCTCATATGTTAATTCTTTCATTCCCAGAATCATCCTCGTGAACCTCCTCTGGACTCTCTCCAATGACAACAACCTATCTCCTTGCTTTTAGATTTAATTCCCCCAGAAGTAAATGCCAACATTGCATTTGCCTTCTTTACCACAGACTCAACCTGTAGATAAACCTTCTGGGAGTTTTACATAAGGACTCTGAAGTCCCTCTGCACCTCTGATGTTTGAATTTTCTCTCCATTTAGATAATAGTCTGCACTATTGTTCCTTTTTCCAAACTGCATTATCATACATTTCCCAACACTGTATTCCATCTTCCACTTTTTTGCCCATTCTTCCAATTTATCTAAGACCTGCAGAAATTGCATTGCTTCCTCAGCACTACCTGCCCCTCCACCTATCTTTGTATCATCCACAAACTTAGCCACAAAGTCATCAATTCCATTATCCATATCACTGATGTGAAAAGTAGCAGTCTCAATACTGACCCCTGCAGAACACCATTAGTCGCTGGCAGCCAAGCAGAAAAGGTCTTCTTTATTCCCACTCGCTGCCTCCTGGCTCTCAGCCATTTCTCTGTCCATGCCAGTATTGTTCCTGTAACACCCTGCGATTTTATCGTGTTAAGCAGCCTCATGTGTGGCACTTTATCAGATGCCTTCTGAGCCTGTGCAGTGGAACGTCTTTACTTGTCAGAATGCTCTCCACGGTAGATCTATAGAAATTTTGCAAAATGCGAGATCAACCCAACTCTAGATGAAATATAGCTGCTTTTGTGCATTCTTCGTAATTGCATCATAAAGAAGATATTTATCAAAATCTTTGATCAGCTGGAACTCTTTCTTATACTGTAAACAGGCAATGAACTAATTTCCATATTACAAATAATGGAACCCGCATCCCTCTGTGTAGGAAGAATTTGCCCAAGCAATTCTACACACAGTATACAGCATTCTCAAAGTAAACTTCAGAAATGAGTTGGCAGAGAGCATTGTTGACCATGAAGTGAACTATTCTCCAGCTTGATATGATCCATGGAGAAAATTATGGAATTTTTCCACAGCGTTTCCTCCTTTTGATGTGGCCTGGTACGACTCTGAAAACCCAAATGAGAAAATTTGTAGATGCTAGAAGTGTTAGCAACACACACAAAATGCTGGAGGAACTCAGCAGGCCAGGCAGCATCTATGGAAAAAAGTACAATCAACGTTTCGGGCCGAGACCCTTCGGCAGGACTGGAGGAAAGAAGCAGCTGAGTAGACTTTAAAGGTGGGGGGGTGGAGTGGGCAAGCATTTATGCCTGCAAGAAAATGAATCTCAAGGTCGTTCATCGTAACGTATAAGTACTTTGACTATAAATTTAGTTTGAATTTAACTTGCAGCAATGCATGGGACAGTCATTCTGAGAGCTGACTCCAAAGTCAAGTCAAGTTTATTGTGATAGGCACACATGCAATGAGAAGAATTATTGCAGCAGCATCACAGGCACATAGCGTCCAATAAGCAGCAGTAAGAACAAATCATACACAATTTTAACAAAAACAAACTCCTGAGTGAAGTCAACATGCTGGATGTTGGTACTCCAGCCCACTAATGTAGAGAGGCTGGAGGAGGCAAAGCAACAGTGGTGAAATGGAGCACTGGCTTCTCATATGATGTTGCTGAAGACTACTGGGGTGATAGAAAGTGAGAAGGGGTTAAGGAGCAAATGAGGGAATTGAAATCATTACTGGTGACTGTATGTCCACATACAATCACTCAGAGAGGAGCTGGCAGCAGATGACCAACCCAGCTAAACAATAATGACTGGTATCGTTCAGTAATATTGAGCACGATGAGTCTGCCATTCTATATTTAGCAGTTCCAGAAGCAACTGACCACCTCATCCTCACTAACATACTCTCTGACCAGCTCTCCAAACTGTTTTTCCCAATTCTATAATCTCCTCTGAACCCACAAAGTTAAAGTTCAATGTATTATCAAAGAACATATATATTACCATATACTACCATGAGATGCATTTTCAGAAAAATTAAAAAATACAATGGAATCTATTTAAAAAACTGTATGTAAAGACTGACAAACAACTAATGTGCAAAAGAAGACAACTTATGCAAATAAAAAAGCTGAGGACATGAGTTATAATGAGTCCCTGGAAGTGTCTATAGGTCTATGAAACAGTGCAGAGTTGATGTAAGTGAATTTCTCCACTCCGGTTCAGGATCCTGATGGTTTGTAGGGGTAATAACTATTCCTGAACCTGGTAGTGTGGAACCTAAACTTTCTGCTCTTCCTACCTGATGTCAGCAGTGAGAGGAAAGTATGGTCTGGATGGTGGAGTCCTTGGTGATGGATACTGCTTTCCTGTGTGTAAATGTGCTCAGTGGTGGGGAGGGCTTTCCACACAAGCCCATCATACAGACAGTTAGGATACCTTCCACTGCACAGCTATAGAAGTTTGTCAAAGTTTTTGGTGATGTACCTTATCTTCACAAAGTTCTAAAAAAGTAGAGGCACTGCCATGCCTTCTTTGTGATGGCACTTACATGCTGGTGTCAGGACAGATCCTCTGATACAATAACAGCAAGGAATTTAAAGCCACTGATCGATCCTCTGCACTTCCAGGTCCCTAATGCGAATTGGCTCGTGGACATTCGGTTTCCTCTCCTGTCATCAACAATCAGCCTCTTGGTCTTGCTGACATTGAATGAGAGTTGTTGTGATGCCACTCAGCCAGATTTTCAATCTTCCTCCTACAGTATATGCTGATTCGTCACCACCTTTTATTCAGTCAACTACAGTGATGTCATCAGCAAACCTAACTATGGCATTCGAGTTGTCCTTAGCCACACAATCATGTGTAAAGTGAGTAGAGCAGGGGACTCAGCACACAGCCTTGTGGTGCACCTGTACAGGTGGAGATGTGGAGGAGATGGTAAGTGGTAAATAAAAGCTTTTATTTATTTGATAATGATAATGGATCTGAGGGATCGAAAGTAGGAGAGTTTAAATACGGACAGGAGCACTAAGTATGAAGGTGTCAGAAAGAGGAAGATGCAGGTGGAAACCGGTGACAAAATTTCCTGCAACTGACCATTTCCCACACTAAAGAAAGACTGGAAAGCAGAGGTGTGCCAAGGGGCAGAGAAGCAGGAAGGGGAAGGAAGTAGGAAAGGGGGAAGGAAGTAGGAAAGGGGAGGGAAGTAGCAAAGGGGAGAGAAGCGGTTGTAACGGCTGTAAGATAGGTTTCGATTCCCACTGCTGTCTGTAAGGAGTTTGTACATTTTCTCCAGGCTGTGTGGGTTTCATTAGGATTCGATTCCCACCGCTGTCTCTAAAGATTTTTTATGCTCTCCCTGTGACTGTACGTGTTTCCTCCCACAATCATGCTAGGGTTAGTAAGTTGTGGGCATGCAATGTTGGTGTCGGACTCATAGCTGCCCCCAGCACATGCTCAGAAACAAAGCTGTGCATTTCATGATAGGTTTTGATGTTTTGAGATACATGTGACAAATAAAGCTAATCTTTCTTTTAAAATAGGGCATGCAAAGTGTTTGGCTCTGATTTTTATTGTCTTTTTATCTTTTATTGTCAATAAAGCTGCAGGGTTATAAATCTAGTCAGCTCCATCTTGGGCACTAGCCTACAAAGTACCCAGGACATCTCTAGGGAGCGGTGTCTCAGAAAGGCAGCATCCATTATTAAGGGCCTCCAGCACCCAGGATATGCCCTTTTCTCATTGTTACCATCTGGTAGGAGGTACAGAAGCCTGAAGACACACACTCAGCAATTCAGGAATAACTTCTTCCCCTCTTCCATCCGATTCCTAAATGGACATTGAACCCTTGAATGCTACCTCACCTTTTTTAATACACAGTATTTCTGTTTTTGCATTTTTTAATCTATTCAATATATGTAAGTAATTTACTTGTTTATTTATTATTATTTTTATTTTATTTATTACTTTTTTCTCTGCTAGATTATGTATTGCATTGAACTGCTGCTGCTAAGTTAACAAATTTCACGTCACTTGCCGGTGATAATAAACCTGATTCTGATAAAGCTCTACAATGAGTAGTCTAAACTGCCCATCACATCACCAGCATCTGCACTTAGCGCTAGCCGGAAAAGGGCCAGTAACATCATGAAAGGATCCCACTCACCCTGCTCATGGACTGTTTGTCCCTCTCCCATCAGGGAGGGGGCTACATTGCACCCACAACCAGGACCACCAGACTCAAAATCAGTTACTTCCTCCAAGCACCTCCACCCACTAACCCACCCCCTCCACAATCTCAACCACCCCTACTTTATCACTTCCTGTTAGTCTCCTGTGCCTAGTGTCACAATCTGTGTATATAAGCTATATTGTGTTTTTATATTATTGTGTTCTTTATCTTACTGTGTTTTCATTGTGCTGCATCTGATTTGGATTAAGAATTATGTTATTCTCCTTTACACTAGTGTACTGGAAATGACATTAAATGACCTTAATTACTAATATAATAATAATTGTAACAGTCATGGAATGTTGCAACTGGAAACATAGTGACATTTGCAGGCTGCCCAGCACAGTCTTCGCTGTTTTGATTTGATGCAAACAACAAATTTAATTGTATGTTTCAATGTACATGTGATTAAAAAAAGCCAATCTCTTTCTCTCTCTCTCTTTAAGAACCTGAAATCCATTTCATTACTGTGAAACATGAATAGGTAGA